>NC_137816.1:31641971-32089471 GCF_963921795.1 Nannobrachium achirus | reverse complement strand
TAATATCATTTGACCAAGAGTATCTATATTTTACTCAAGTAGGCTACTGGGGTTGAGTAGGCCTACTTTATCAACCAGTGGAACTGTTACAGTCAATATATTGGCTGGCATGTTTGTGAATGAATGTAGAATAGAATAGAATACTTTTATTCTATTAATTCTAAAGCCGCGTGTTTCCATTGTGGTCCACCTTGAGACAGAACAATACGCAGCAAACTGTACAAACAACCTTGAAACAAGAAAATGAAATCCTTATATCGTCGTTGTTGGGTCCAAAACCGTTCGTTTTGTATTTATTATTTTTAAAAGAATATATATTTAAAAAAACACGTACACATTTGAAACTTGGAGATACGAGGTTTAGAGGCAATACATAGGACAAGAGGTACACAATAGAAGAATCCATTGCAGTCAGAGGAGCTAGTGTTCAAACTGTACAGAACATATTCTCTCTCCTGCCCAGTGAGTCATCCATGTCTATGAGACCTGAATGGTTTAGTATAATAAAGAACATCCTTTGGCTAAGAGTCACGATATAAAATGAGATTATTTCCTGTAGTAACTTGAGTAGCAAAACATATTTTCATCATTCATGTAAAATGACTCTAAGTCAGGGGTCCTCAAATGTTTTTCAGGCCAAGGACCCCTTAGCTGAGAGAGAGATATTACATATTGTATCACATTATGTTGCAGAACCTTTTCATAGATTTCTTATCAGAACATATCTGCAAGCTGTTGTGAGCTTGAAGAGCTGCTACATATTCTCGTCTAATGTTCCACTCAGAAAAGGAATTCTAGGGTTAAAGTGGTTAATGTAACCTTCACCTAGGGTGAAATGAGCGAGTGCTATTTATGAGTTGGATGAGTTGTTGGAGCACCGCTCAACAAAAAAAGGTTCCCATCACACAAACATTTGTGGCCCCCCCTGTAGTAACTCTGAGGACCATCTAGGGCTCCTGTACCCTCTGTTGAAGACCCCTGCTTTAAGTCATCAATTTTCTTTTTCTTTTTAAGTACGTGCACCCATTCATCTGGTTAGTAACATTTTTGATCCACGTTTGGATTAATTATACGTCATACAATGTTGACGTCACAATACGAACAGCATTACAAACGTGTGTGTGTGTGTGTGTGTGTGTGTGTGTGTGTGTGTGTGTGTGTGTGTGTGTGTGTGTGTGTGTGTCTGTGTGTGTGTGTGTGTGTGTGTGTGTGTGTGTGTGTGTGTGTGTGTGTGTGTGTGTGTGTGTGTTCCCACAGCAGAGCGTGTGTTCTCCGTGGAGGTGGGGGGTAATACGACCCAGTTTACCCTGAGAGAGCTGCAACCCAACCAGGCCTATCGGTTGCGGATGGCAGCGGGCACAGGGGCAGGCTTCGGAGTGCCATCTGAATGGGCACAGCACAACACACTGGCCCACTACAACCACAGCACGCACACTATGGGTACGTCTGGTCTACTTCAAGAGCTATTTCACTTTGAAACACTGACTGGGTTGCCAAAGCTAGGCTAATCATAATCGTCGTTGTCGGGTGGAAACCTCTTATCTCCAAGTTTCAAATTTGTACGTTCTTTCGCAAAGTAAAGCCCTGCTTCATCACACAAGGCCGTCGCACAAAAGTAGTGAAAACAGGCGATCAACAAGCACACAACGCCTCGCACCGCGAGTTTAAATCATTTTCAAAATGATGACTGCAAAACGAACGTTTTCACCAACAACGACGATATGTCTGTTCCCTGCCATCAAATCCCTTACCTTTGAGACTTTATAGTATAATATCCATCCGTTATTTCCATGCATCGTGTTGTTTAAGAGACGCCTGCAAGTCTTATAGTGTCGTGAAAACAAAATCAGATCGTGCGAAACTCCATTACAAAGATAGAGCCAGTGGAATGTGCCTCGCTTTCACCCAAAATCAACACCGAAGGAGAGAAAAGTAGATCCAGGGCCTCTAAAATGACACTGAAAGGAAATCGTTGGTGTTAGCGTGGCAGGCACCGTGGTTGCTGTGGCAACCGCAGACACCCGCCCCTCCCCCTGTTCTCAGTCTGGCACCAAAACAGGATTTGACCAGCGCTCGCCGTGGCGATGAGCGACACATGACGTGCGCTCGTCACAGGCAGTAAAAGAGTTAAAGAACATAATATATATATATATATATATATATATATATATATATATATATATATATATTATTCTTTTTTTTTAAGGAACAAAGAAAGGGTAAAAAATGACAGTCCCCTCACACAATACAAAGACTATCAGGCACCGGGGTTGAAGTGATTTCAGTGAATCTAACATGGTTAAAATGGAGTTTGAAGTTCACAACGGGTGTAGGAAGGGGGCGTGTCTGATGGAATGCATAACAATTTTTAACTAAAAGCAACTCAAAAACTGTCCCAGGTTCCTGCACTGTAAAATCCTCAGTGTTGTTTGAAATCTGATAGCGTACAAATGTATTTGTGTACATTTGGTGCTACTATCAGAGTGTACACAGTGTATACATGAACACTGAGGAGTTTTACTGTGTGTGTTTCAGGCGCGGCGCTGACCACGGGCCTCAGGGACAGCCGCCCAGACATTTTGAGCTCTAGCCCCGTTCTGAAACGCTCCAAGCACCCCTGACTGCACTATTATGCAGTTCTGTCTATAGTGTGACGGTTTGTGTGTAGCTATAAGGTGAACCTACCTTTCACACTGGTGTGAGTTCCGCAGCGACTAATGGGCCATTGGATAACAATTAGGCTAGGACAGTGGTTCTCAAACTTTTTCGTGTCAAGGACACCCCAACATGTATTTGGCTGTATCGTGCAACGGAGGACATTGAATTAGCCTTCAGTCTGTTATTGTTTCTTTCGGGATCAGGCACGTGCACACATAGACATCAAAGGGGGCTTGAGCCCCTGCCCTTTTATGGCTCTGTAAAAAGTGCCCTCTCCAGACCATGAATGCAGTTTTTACTATGGTAAAGAAATGCAAATGCCCTCTTTCCATGCCATACCATGGTCAACATTCAAGAGAATTGCCTTGTCCAAACTCTCCCGAACTTGAATGCAGCACCTTATGTTGAAAGAATTGCCCTCTCTGTGTAGAAACCCATGCATTACGCCACATCTCCAGGATTGACTTGATTATGCTTAGCACCGAAGCACCAAAAATAGCCGACCTCCAAGCTCACAACGCGTCGCGCTGCGATGCGTTGTGAGCATTGTCTCCCAATGTCTGAGAGTGATTTAACTGAATGACTACGATTCAATTCTAAACATTTGCATGTGCAGCAGCAAGACCTGTCGCCTCATGCTGTAGAAGAGACTGTTAGGCGTAGATGGTAATGGATTGAGGACGTAGGGTTTTGTTTGAACATAATTTGATGTGTTAACTTTGGTTACTTTGCTGTTGTAACCGCATTTTTTTAAATGACTCTTTTGTGCAGGTGTGTGTGAACATGACGTCCTGCTGTCTTGGATGTCATGTTCACATTCAACTGCCTGTAATATGCAATGCCTATTTTGATGCTTTGAGAATGAATTTGTATCTGTAATACCTTCTCATGTGTGGAATAAAAACATACATTGTAGTTGCATATTGTATTCCTATATATTTATGATTTCTTTCTTGGTATTATGTCGTACTATCTTCCTCAATAGACATACCGGTATCGTCCACCTTGCTGTGAGAACTAAAGCAGGGGTCTTCAGTGTTTTCAGGCCAAGGACCCCTTAGTTGAGAAAGAGAGATGAAGCAAAGACCCCCAAAAACTGCATATTGTTTCATTATTTGACAGCACATCATTAGTGTATTTTGGATTCATGTCAATTTGTATTTTTCAGATATTTAACTACTGGAACCATCCATACTTGATAAACATGACCTTTCACTCAGTACTTAGTCTGCTCTTTTTCCCCTCTTCACCAAAGCTCTTTGCCGAAAATAGCCGATCTACAAGCTCACAACGCCTCGCAGCGCGAGCTTGTAGATCGGCTATTTTTGGCAAGAGTTCTCAGAATATGCACACTAGGGTTCAAGTGGTTAATATAAAAATTGAGAAAAAAGTTTATATCACACATAGATTTGGAGGACCCCCTATAGTAACTCTGAGGACCCCCCAGGGGTCCCAGACCCCCTGTTGAAGACCCCTGAACTAAGTCCTCTCAAAACTTTGCTCGTCCGGCCAAAGTTTCATTCCTGTACGCCGCTACTGGTGTGTTTTTCTCCTCCCCTTGCAGTGATCTTCGCCCCCACGGAGCTCAAAGTGCGAGCCTCGACGTCACGTGGCAGTGCCACGCTCAACGTCACGTGGCAGCCCTCGCCCAATCACACGCAGATCTCTGGCTACAAGCTCTCGTGCAGAGAGGTGGAGACGGAGGAGCTGGCCAAGGGCGAGAGGCCCACCACAACACACACCATCCGACTCCGCAAGAAAGCCAGACATCACTCGCTCACCGGCCTGGGTAAGTCACAAAGCTTTCTTTCTCACCGGCAGTGTTCATTTTGATTTAGTTTTAGTCATGTTTTAGTTATCTGAAAAGTTTTAGTTTTATTTGTCTAAATATCGTAAGATTGTGATGGCATGGCCGTGATGTCATCGTAGTGGCAGATTTGACACTTGGTTGCATGCTGAAAATAGCCAATCTACAAGCTACTGTCGCGCTGTGACATGACCATGTGAGCTTGTAGATCTGCTATTTTCAGAGCGCAACACCCGAGCCAAACATAAAACTAGAAAGATGGAAATTGCAAGTGTGGTTGCCGTGACGCGGGTCACACTTGCAAATATCTCTGTATCTGTCAGTCCTTGTTCCTATTTGAGCGCTGCTAACCATTCCATCCTTGTCTCTTTTATGCCCATATATGGAGATCCCTGATGTCATCAATATTAAGCCCATATCTGAGAATGCCCATATATGGACATACTGTGTCAGTCTCATGTGGTCTATGATTTCAGACATCTATGATGTCAGTCATCTCCATATTTGGGAAAAGTTAAAAATGTAATTAAATTAAAATTAAAGAAAATTCATTCACAAATGCATTTATATAGATTAAGCTATGCAATGTATCTCTTAGCAAAATGCAAGGAATCGATTCTCAATGAAGCCGGTCGATTTGACATAATGGCCCAAGTGCGTGCCATCAAAACTATGGGAGGAGTAGCGCGGCAAAATAGGTTTATCAAGGGGGGAAAGAAAAAAGAAAGAAAGAAAGATGGATGGATGGATGGAATAAAGTCGGACAAGTACTAGTCTGGTTGCCCTGCAGATGACGAACATTTCTTGAGTATTAGAAGGACAATATCAGTCACCAGAACCGAGGACATTTTCAAATGAATCTACCGTGGTTAAAATGACACTGAATCAAACCACTTAACTGTCTAGAGTGCTCACAAAAGCCTGAGTGAAAAATATCCCTTTAAAATTCACTCACGATTGTATTTTACGGCTTAGATAAATTGAACTAATGTAGCATAGATTAAGTTCCTATTTTTGGTATCACAATGGAAAGCGGTTTGCCAATTATTTGGGGGCCCACTTGCCTCCAGGTTGGGTGAGTCACACAAAGACTCACCGGGAGTCTTTGTAGAGTCTACACACCTTCCGTCGGGCTGCCAGATGGAATAACAATTGCTTCTCAATCTGTTCCACCTTTAACCCATTTAGAACGGGTACACAAGTGTCTTTTGAATCCTTCTAAGGTTTTTTGAAAGACCTATGTTTCTATGTCAGCAATCTGGCCAGCCATCGTCAAAGAAAAGCTCCTTTTCACTTCAACTGGAGCTCAGTTAGTCTGTTCTTGAGAGACTACTATGTCAGAGGTTCTCAAACTTTTTCATGTGAAGGACCCCCAAAATGATATGTATTTGGCCAAAGACCCATATCTCAAAATATTTTGTTCCAGGGACCCCCCAGAAGCAAAATTTGAGTTACAAACGTTCGCTTTAAAAATACATAATATTCAAAGATTTGCACACATTTTCACGACTTTTTCAAAAAATAGCAGATCTACAAGCTCGCAGCGCGGCACTCGGTGCCGCGCTGTGAGCTTGTAGATCTGCTATT
The DNA here is from genome assembly GCF_963921795.1 of Nannobrachium achirus. Classification (NCBI taxonomy): domain Eukaryota; kingdom Metazoa; phylum Chordata; class Actinopteri; order Myctophiformes; family Myctophidae; genus Nannobrachium; species Nannobrachium achirus. Next base: position 32,083,419 of record NC_137816.1, on the reverse strand, counting down.
TTTCAGTAGCTAACTAGCTAAAGCATTCAATAATTCTAGGCCTAAATGGGCTAAAAGTGGTGGAAATGTGCGCCGCGTCGCTCCCTGGGAGACCGGGGGAAGCAGACGACCAGAGGACTGCAGCCAGACACATTCCTGGCTGCAGTCCTCGCTGTTGTTGTGAGCATTATTTACTCCCAAATCACTCGCTCTACTACTGCCCACTGTTCCCTATTATGGGTTCCTATGCGGGGTTCGGGCCGTAGCCGAGTGGATAGAGCAGCCGTCTGTTAATCAGAAGGTCAACCGGGTCAACATTGGAGAAGTTTGGGGAGTGAGAACTCATCGACGTGACTCTAATCTCCAACTCGGGCGAAGCTACTTGAATGTGACGTCCAACCTGAAGCAGAATGACTGCCTGCAGGGGCGTCACAAGGGGGGGAAAAGCGGGACTGAGTTAGTAGGGCCCAAGATGGAGGGGCCTTAATTATTTAGCTATTGAAAAATAGCGGATATACAAGCTCACAGCGCGGCACCAAGTGCCGCGCTGCGAGCTTGTAGATCTGCTATTTTTGAAAAGTCGTGAAAATGTGTGGAAATCTTTGAATATATGTATTTTTAAGCGAATATTTTGTAACTCAAATTTTGCTTCTGGGGGGTCCCTGGAACTAAATATTTTGAGATGGGAAACAGGTTTTTTTTTTTTACGACAAAAAGACAAATTTCCTCGTGTCACTTTTGTCAAGTGACAACCTTAATTGTCCCCTATAAGAACTAAGTGACCACAGAAGCTTTCCATTTTTACATTACATTTTGTCTGTAATAGCGATGGGTCAGAATGAGTGATTGTGGACTAGGAAGAAGAGCATTCCAGCGAGATAGAAAACAGACACTTGCAGCTCAATAAATGCTTTCTGTGTGAGACGGCTGTAATTTCCTTCTTTTGACAGATAGATCATGCCTCTGTATTGTAATTGGTAAATGGTGCATTTATATTGTGCTTTTATCCTAGGCGCTTTACATAGTATATTGCATTACATTCACCCATTCACGCACACATTCATACACCGGTGGCAGAGGAAACCATGCAAGGCACCACTTTTGTTATGTTAACAACAAAACATAAAACATCTAAATATGGAGATACAAGGTTTCTGCCCTGACAGACAATATCGTCTTTGTCGGGTGGAAACCTCATTATGTCCAAAACTGTTACTTTTCAGGATGGATTAAAACTCAAAAATTGCAAAAGTAGCAGATCTACAAGCTCAGAATGTGTAGATCTGGCTACTTTTGATGCCTGTGTGTGATGCTGTATGATCATCAAGTAGTAGGGTGTTCATCTTTGTGGAGAAAACTAAAAAGTTAAAATGTGGGCATACGTGGTTTCTGCCCGACAACAACAATACAAAGCATTCTAGAGACAGTGTTTACACGGTGCATTCTCAGTAGCCTTGGGGGAGAGAATGATCATTTGAAACATGCTTTGCACACATGCAGGCTCACGTTTTTTCAATATATCATCGTTGTCGGGCAAAAACCTTGTATCTCCAAGTTTCAAATGTGTACGTTTTTTCGCGAAGTAAAGCCCTGCTTCATCAGACAAGGCCGTCGCACAAAAGTAGTGAAAACAGCAGATCTACAAGCACTTGTAGATCGGTTGTTTTCACTAGTTTAGTTAATTTTTTTAAATGATGAAAACGAACGGTTTTGGAAATACAAGGTTTCCACCCGACAACGACGATATAAAGGTAAACAACATGACGAGATCTCCACAAACATAGACATCGTTGCTGTCAGGCTGAAAACCTCTTATTCTAACTGTTTGTGTTTCTTTCGAAGATTAACGCCCTACTTGATCATACCAGTAAGACTCCCGTAATCGGGAAATAAGCGACCGTCAGGTCGCATGTGGTTTGCCAGCCAAGGAGTGTGTGTGCAAAGTCTGGCATGGATAGGGGCAACTGTGCCGGAGATAAGAGTCTGCAAAAAGCAACCTCATAGTGGCGCTAGAAGAGGGGCATGTGAGAAATCAGATCCACTGCGTTTGATGTTTTTTCAATTGTGAATCCTGAAAAAGTTACAGTTTTTTACGTTTCCGCCCGACAGAGACGACATGTCAAGTGGTGGAAGAAGTACGCGTCACCCATTCCTGAGATGTAATATACCGTAGTACATGTGGGGCATCCATTCCTACTGATATTAACTTTGCACTGTATGCTTACCTGTATGCATCTATAATAATATTACACTTGTGTTTGTTGGGTTCACTGTATGCATGAATTGCGTGTGTGTGTGTGTGTGTGTGTGTGTGTGTGTGTGTGTGTGTGTGTGTGTGTGTGTGTGTGTGTGTGTGTGTGTGTGTGTGTGTGTGTGTACAGTCCCTGACCGCCAGTATGAGGTCAGAGTGTGGGCGTTCAACAAGCTAACAGAAGGGGCCGCCGCCGTATGGAAAGGCAGGACCGAAAAAAATGGCAGACGTAAGTTGTCTCTAGAAGCGCGTGTGCGTTCGTGCGTGCATGTTTCTGGGCAAACGCAGTTCAGCCTCTGCAACAACAGGAAGCCAGGCAGTGACAAGGTTTTTCTTTATACCTTTGACACAGACAAGAAGCGATAGTGCTTGCACAATGCACATCCTACCCAAAGCAAGATTGTTATAGCATATGATTTTTTTTCATTCGTTCTTTCGAACCACTGAGCTAGTTAGGAGACTTGTCTTCAGGTCCAGCTTGTAAATCTCAGACAAAAGGTGCTCTTTCATGGGGGTTTTGGTCTTCACGTGCAGCGGTGTGTGTGTGTGTGTGTGTGTTTTTTCTCTCCCGTCAAAGCGGTGCCGGTGTCGGTGAGCCCCCCTCCCCTGCCCCCCAGCGGGGTGAAGGCCACGGCCAACAGCTCCACGTCCATCTGGCTGCGCTGGGAGAAGCCGCGCTTCAGCAACGTGCGCGTCATGGACTACACGGTGCGCTGCAGCCCCACCGGCATCACCAACGCCTCGCTGGTCTCCTACCACACCAGGTCAGCACAGCACTCTACTTCTGTGGTTCTCAACCACTTTTCAGGCCGCGACCCCCAAAATAATCATATTTTAACCCATTCCCTGCAAACTTAAAATATGGACGTGCGCTAATAATGCCAGGAAATATTAATATTTTAATGTGATCGATTGTATGAGTTTGACCAGAGAGATGATAAACTACCCCCAAAAATTCCACTAGAGCGCGCCATCGTAACACTGTAGACATAACAGGTCTCTGTATGAAGCTGTGTGAAGAGCTCCTCCTCTATGGGTTTTAAAATGGCGGCGCACCGGAGAACACAACGGGCGGATCTAGACGATTTGTGGCAGATCGTTCACATTGACCTATCGTCCGGGCAAATGGTCGGATGCAGACGCCACACAAAAAAATCGTAATGAAAATCCGACCTACTGAAGCGCCGTTATGGATGTTGTTAGTATGTTAGCAGGCTAACGCCTGGGAGCTGCCATCTTACACAGACAAGGACTGAATACCAGTGACGTCATCAGCCTATCCTTTTTTTTCCACAGTCTATCGTTACAGCCAGTACAAGGTAGGGGAAACCGTTTGCGCCGCTAATATATCGAAAAAAATGCTAAAAAATTGCTTTTATATAAAAGTCGATCTGAGAGTCGATCGGCAGAGAGCTCCCTAATAACAATGTCGATCTGGGAGTCGATCGGCGCTGAAAAAGTTAACGGGGGACCCCCCACTCTGACGAGCACTAAGAGTTGTGGCATTACATTTTGTATAACGCGATTCTATTGTGAAAACAGCAGATCTACATGTACATGCTCACAAGAGCATGTAGATCTGCTGTTTTCACGATTTCTGCCTCTAATATTTGACAATTTCGCCAATGTTTAATTTGTAATTTTAGAGGTATTAAAAAGTCCTTAAATTGTCACTTTAGAAATGTGCAGATATCCTCTATACTCTTAAACTTTATGTTGGTTTGTTTACTGTTGAGTGACAAAACAATGTTGCACATTAAGTTAATCATCTGGGGACCACCCCAAAATAATTTGGGGACCCCCCTGGGGGTCCCGACCACAGGTTGAGAACCACTGCTCTACAGTACTTCAGTGTTATTCAACTACTTTTCAGCACATCATCACAGCTGATGTCACAGACAGAACGGCCCATACAGGGAGATATGCACGTGTGTCGTGTTTGATAACATGCCAAGTGAGCACTGCTCATTTTTGAAAAGTAACAGTTTTTTGTACATAAATATGCGGTCTCCTCCCGACATAGACGATATTGTTTATGTTCTTGGGCGGAAACATTGTATGTCCAGTACCAGTCTCTGGCATAAAACACTACAACTAATACCACAGAACGTAAGAAAATACAAGGTAGAAAACAAACGAAAGATGCACAAAGCAAGTGTGTATTAGGAAACAAATCTGTCTGTCTGTGTTAATAGCCATTGGCGGAAAGTAACCATGTAGATTTACTCGACTACTGTACAGTACTTCTACTGTATGTTACGAGGCAGCTATTTTGACTGTACAGCTGCTCTGTGTTGGTCTCTGTAGCACTTTGACTAATGTCTTGCCGACAGGACGCTGGTGCAGATCCAGGCATGGTAGAAGTTTAGGTTTATTTAGCTTTTAGCTTTTTGAGCAGGGCTAACCCGCTCCTACGTTTGGCTTTGTGTGTCCCTACCGTATGTCCGTAGCACGAGCTATGTCACTCTGACTCAGAAATAAATAAAGAAACCTGTGACCTTCATAGGCATGTCACTATGAATCAGACATAACCATAAACCAGCTAAATGATAGTTAGGAACCAAATGGACCCTTATGGGTCTGTAACACAGAGAGTGTGGCTCGTTAGGGTAACACCAGGTCTTGCGGATCTGCTATTTTGTATGCTTTTGTGTGACTGGGTAACGGGTCCATTTGGTTCTATTTGTACACTCTCAGAGTTAAATTAACATTGATCTCAGAGAAATGCCATTAAATGAGGGTCTGTAGTCATTTTATGAAAAGTGCAGTTGCCCTCTATACACTTTAAACTGTATGTTTGTTTGTTTACTTTTGAGTGAGAAAACAATGTTGCACATTATTAAGTTAATCATCTGGGGACCCACAGTTTGAGAGCCACTGATTTATGGTACAGACCGACTTCAAACTCGCCGCTCGCATTGGCAAGGACTGGAGGGACTGCGGAGCTATGTTGACAGCACAGCTGCTCTCTCTTGGCTTGTCTTGGTTGTCGGTAGCACTTTGACTGATGTCTTGCCAATAAGACGGTGGTTGCGCAGACGTTTGTAGAAGTTGAAGTAGTCTTGCCAGACTTTCAGAGATCTGATTCAAGTCAAGTCCACTTTTATCATTGTCCAGTATCACAAAAACATGTGCCAGAGGACTGTACATGAAAACAAAACAATAATAATATAATACGTAACACAAATTAAACAAAGCAGTGCAATGCATATCGTCTCTGTCGGGTGGAAACGTCATAATATGTCCAAACTTTACAGGATACAAATTCAAAAACAGTAAAAGTGGCAGATCAACATTGCATAAAACGCATTTTGAGCTTGCAGATCTGCTACTTTTGATGCTTTTGTGTGACGCTGTAGTGTGATCAAGTATGGGCGTTAATTTACAAAACAAACGCAAAAAGTTAAAATATGGAGATAAGAGGTTTCTGCCCAACCGCAGAGTAGAATACTCCTACAGCTGCTCTGCGTTGCTGACCCATCGCCTCCTGAGTGGCAGTGGAGGTAAAGAGGCCTCTCTGCAAGCGGATGGTTCCTGGAGATATCCCATCTTCTGGCTATTAGAGACTATTGCTGTAGTAACTTTAGCAAGCAAGAGTAGTAGCCGTAGTATTATTAGCATCAGCACCTCTTTCCCAACACTAATACATCTTCCAGTTAAAACCACTTAAACTCCATATGATTGAGAGGAGTCACTCAGGGTTCTATACTAGTGTATTTATCGCTACTTTCGGCGAAAGCTTCCCCCACAATGCGGATGCTGGTATTTACGTGGTTAAGGAAACACAATCCATACTGATGTAAGAGGTGCTGGGTAATTGCTAATTGTTTAGATAATAATGTTAAATTTGAGTCTTTGGTCAGCTAGTAAATATTTATTTGCTCATTTTTAGAGGACAGTGTAGTGAGACAGCAAACAGGCAGACAGTAGAGATGGGAAGAGGCATGGAACACATGGCCGTGGCTAGAATCGAAGTTCTGTCCTTGTTGTCTCTCAAGGACTGTAGGCCTACGCTCACTCGCTCAGTGCACTAACTGCTAGTGACACCATGCACCCTCGCATGGGTCACGTTTAATGATGATTAAAGAGCCATGAAGCCCACCCACACGCAGCTGTGCTGGGTTGGGTTGTGTCGACCTTTGTGGTTGGGTAGCAAACTGTACCATGTTCAAAAAGTATTACCTCTCGTCAGGGGTGTCGCACCAAATTCTGGGCCCTGGGTACAAGGATTCACTGCGTTATTTTGTGCTTTAACTATTGAAAAATAGCAGACAAGCTCACAGCGAGCTTGTAGATCTGCTATTTTTGAAAAATCGTGACATTTTGTGCAAGTCTTTGAAGTTTTTTTTTTAAACCTATGTTTCTATGTCAGTGGTGCTCAAACCTTTTCATGTGAAGGACCCCCAAAATGATTTATATTTGGCCACGGACCCCCATCTCAAAATATTTACTTCCAGGGACCCCCCAGAAGCAGAATTTGAGTTACAAATATTCGCTTAAAAAATACATATATTCAAAGATTTGCACACATTTTCACGACTTTTCAAAAAATAGCAGATCTACAAGCTCGCAGTGCGGCACTCGATGCCGCGCTGTGAGCTTGTATATCTGTTTTGTTTTTTCAATAGCTAAAGTAAGTAATAGGGCCCTAGCTAGCAACTCAGTCCCACTGTTCCCCCCCTGTTTGTGGTGTGTAGCAAACTGTCCCATGTTCAAAAAGTATTACAGTACATCTCGTCACTGTCGGGTGGAAACCTCATCTCTCCAAATCTGTTCCTTTTCAGTACTCAAATTCAAAAATAGCAAAAATAGCTATTGCGGGTCTTGCAGATCTGCTATTTGTTATGCTTTTGTGTGACACTTTAGTGTGATGAAGTAGGATGTTAATTTAAACACAAACGGTTAAAATATGGAAATAAGGGGTTTATAATAATTAGTGCTGTAAAACGATAAAATATTTTAATCGCGATTAATCGTTTGATTTAGCTAGTTAATCGCACGATTAATCGCAAATAAGTCATCAGTTTTTATCAGTTCAGAATGTTACTTAGAGGGATATCTTTCAAGTATTTCATGACCCTATTAACTTGGGAGTGGAAAAATATGCTGGCTTTATGCGAAAGCATGTTAATCTTTTATTGGAAATCAATTAAAAACCCAAAATAAATCATAATGGTATTGCATTAAACAGACTGCAGCTGATGGGTATAAGGATCTGCAAAATGTACTTAAAGGGATCCCTGACTAATACGACAAATATGCCTTAATACATTATAATTGTCCTCTATAATTACAAGGTAAAATTAAAAACACCTTAAATATTTTATTTCTTCTAGAAATAGCTAATCTTTCACTCAATAGGGGAAATGCCTGTCGCAAGTTGATGAATGTCATAAATGTAATTTGTGATCTATCCCTATGGAATTTATGGAATGCATGTGCAAATAAAAACAAACATAATACTTCCTATGGTTAATATGAGCATCAAATCAATATTTCAAATGTGTTTGTGGTTTATTTTGCACATGCATGCCATAAATTAGACCACACATAACATTTATGACATCATCAACTTGCGACAGGCATTTCCCCTATTGACTGAAAGATTAGCTATTTCTAGAAGAAATAAAATATTTGAGATGTTTTTAATTTTACATTGTAGTTATAGAGGACAATTATAATGTATTAAGGCATATTTGTCGTATTAGCCAGGGATCACTTTAATAATATGATTATTGTTGTGTCCATCTTTATGCTTTAATTGTTTAATTGTTTTTTATTTTGTTACATCAACAGAGATGGACCTTGTAGCCAATATAGCCGATATTGTAACCGATGTTTGACCATGATAGTTGATTACTTTTGACACAATTAGAGGTATTGTCTCTTTAGAAATGCAGATACCCTGGCCTGTATACTGCATGTTGGTTTGTTTACTGTTGAGTGGAGAAAACGATAATAATGCATGCCTCCTCCATGTTTCTTTGTGCTGCAGCACTGCTCAGGAGATCCTGCTGGGGGCGCTGAAGCCCTTCACCCGCTACGAGCTGGCGGTGCAGTCCAACGGGCTGGACGTGGTGGGGCCGTTCAGCGTCACCGTGGAGGAGGCCACTCAGCCAGACAGTGAGTCTGTCCAGGGGCGTCACAAGGGTGGGGGGGGGGGGAGTGGTACTAGGGCCCAAGGTGGAGGGGCCTTAATTATTTAGCTATTGAAAAATAGCAGATATACAAGCTATACAGCTTGTAGAGCTGCTATTTTTGAAAAGTCGTGAATATTTGTGCAAATCTTTGAATATATGTATTTTTTCAAGCGAGCATTTGTAACTCAAATGTTGCTTCTGGGGGGTCCCTGGAACTAAATATTTTGAGATGGGGGGTTCTGTGGCCAAATACATATCATTTTGGGGGTCCTTCACATGAAAAGGTTTGAGCACCACTGACATAGAAACAGGTTTAAAAAAAAAAAAAAAAAAGATTGAAATATTCAAAGAGCAAAGACTTAGCAGATCTACAAAAATAAATAGCAGATCTACAAGCTCGCAGCGTGGCACTCGGTGCCGCGTTCTGAGCTTGTAAAGTACCCAGGGCCCAGAATTTGGTGCGACACCCCTGAGTCTGTCTGTCTGTCTGTCTGTCTGTCTGTCTGTCTGTCTGTCTGTCTGTCTGTCTCTGCTTTTGTTTTCGTGCTTGCATGAGCTTGAGTGCAAATGTGCACACTACTAGGACGTCAACATTTGATGACAATGATTATCTTTTCTAAAAAAAAATTATTACATTTTTGACCCTAACCTTGATGCCGAAAATAATCTGTCTACAAGCTGTGAGCTTGTAAACAGACTATTGTCGGTTGCATTTCCCACAAGTATAGTAATACAAGTAGGCTACACACACACACACACACACACACACACACACACACACACACACACACACACACACACACACGCACACACACGCGCGCAAGCCTTTACAGAGAGCATGGCGGTTGTTAGACCAGGGGCAGGTGGAGGGGAGATAATAGTGTGTAATTTGGCAGACAGATGGAGTGATAGTGTCTGTGACAGACACACGCTCTCTCACACACACACACACACACACACACACACACACACACACACACACACACACACACACACACACACACACACACACACACACACACACACACACACACACACTCTCTCTCTCTCTCTCTCTCCTCTCTCTCTCTCTCTCTCTCTCTCTCTCTCTCTCTCTCTCTCTCTCTCGCTCTGTCAGTCAGGTCAGCCAAGCGGAGCAGCAAGGACAGTACCTATCATGAGAGAGGGGTCTCTGTTAATGACACTCTCCCCACTACCACAGCATCACCTGAGCCCCTTGCTGGAAAGTAACTAAGTATATTGACTCAAGTACTGTACTTCAGTTCAATTCTGATGTACTTTTACTGTATTTGAGTGTGTCCATTTTTCGACACTCGAAAAATAGGAAGAACAAAAGATATATCGCCCACTTCACACCTGTAAACATCTGATGTGCCAATACAAATGATTCTGATATGATTCAGATTTATATGTCTGCTTTAGTTACTAGTTTAACTTTGCAAGTTTAGATTATTATACAAAAAACATACATTAACCACTTTAAGGAGTAGTTATTATTTGATGAGCATTTGAAGTGGTCAAAACTAGCAGTATGTTCAGAAACATCTTGCATAAAACCCCTAATGGTCTTGGATATTTCATAAAAGCAAAGGTTAAAGCCTCAGTCTGTGAGTTCTTCACCTGGTTGGGCATGTACAGTATGTATGTAGAAACTAAAAACATCATAATGATACATATCATGTTCATTGTTTAAGAAACAGTGCTAGTGTGGGAGGCTTCTTTCTCACTTACGTAGCACTTGGCCGTACACATTTTTTCCAGTCGCGACATTTGATTTAGCTTGAATCCCATGCAGGTATTTTTACTAGAGCAGGGGTCTTCAACAGGGGGTCCGGGGACCCCTAGGGGGGTCCCTCAGAGTTACTACAGGGGGTCCTGTAATCCAAAATACACTGATGATTGTGCTGTCAAAAGATGAAACTATATGGAATCTATGAACAGGTTGTGGGGGGTCCTTGCTTCACCTCTCTCTCAACTAAGGGGGTCCTTGGCCTGAAAACATTGAAGACCCCTGTACTAGAGTATTTTCACGTTGTGGTATTGCTACTGAGTAAGAAAAACAATCTAAGTACTTCTTCCGCCCCCAGCCTCTACCAGGCATCATCACCTGAGCCCCTAGTCTCCACCCTCCCCTTCTCCAGTCCCCCAGGTGGCAGGGGACCCTGCGGGCCCCCAGATGGGTTCCCAGCTGTTGTGCCTCATTTGTGGGCTAATTACTGGCCTCCCCCCTTCTCTCCTCCCCTCCACTCCTCACCTGCTCCTCCCCTGCCCACGGGGGAGAAGGGGACCCAATGTCCCCCACAAGTATAGTAGAATTTGAGAACATTGTGAGGGACCATTTTCCTGGTCCTCACAAGAGAAATGGCGTTTTTTTTTATGGTTTATAAAATATGTATTTGTGGAGTCAGGCTTATGCAATTTGGAAAAAGCTTCATGTTGGGGGCTTAGAGTACTTAGAGGAGTAGGCATTTATAGGTTAGGCTTAGGGGTCGGGGTGTTGGAGTTACGCTTGATTTATATACCTAGTAGCGTGCCTGTGTTAAAATACCAGATCTACAAGCTCACGACGCATCGCAAGCATGACACGTTGTGAGATTGTAGATCGACTATGGGTTTAGGCTTATGTGGCAAACAATTGTGCAAATATGGCATTGTGTGTGTGTGTGTGTGTGTGTGTGTGTGTGTGTGGTGTGTGTGTGTGTGTGTGTGTGTGTGTGTGTGTGTGTGTGTGTGTGTGTGTGTGTGTGTGTGTGTGTGTGTGTGTGTGTGTGTGCGTGTGTGTGTGTGCGTGCGTGCGTGTGCGTGCGTCAAAGTGGTGCTGGTGTGTCCATGAGCCCAGTCAGTGCCCTTTCCTTCCCGTTGTGAAAATCCATGAGCCCAGTCCAGTGCCCTTTCCTTCCCGTTGTGAAAATGTTGATGATAGTAATGGTTGTGTGCTTGTGTCAAAGCCATGATCTGAGCCCAGCCAGAGTCCTGAGAAAGGTGTCTTTTTTCCCTCCCACTCACAGGACCCTCCACAGCCCCAGAGGAGGTGCAGCTCAGCGCACTGGACTCCTCCTCTGTGCTGGTGAGCTGGCGCCCCCCGCTGGAGCCCAACGGTATCATCATCAGCTACAGGATCATATACAGCGGCAACCAGAGCCAGCCTGAGCATCTGTGGAACAGCCTGTCCCAGGATGGTGAGTGTTGCTGGCCAGTGTGCTCTGCACTGGTACAGCTCTTTGCCACTACCTCAACAACTAGATGTATGGTTGTTGCTGTCGGGCAGAAACCTTGTATCTCCATATTTTAAGTTATTGGTGTAAATCAGTGGTTCTTCAACATTTTCAGGCCCGCGACCACCAAAATAATCATATGTTAACTGGGGACCCCCCACCCTGACGAGCACTAAGAGTTGAGGCATTATATTTTGTATAACGACTGTTCTATTGTTGCGAGGCATTGTGAGCATGTAGATCTGCTATTTTCTAAATTTTTGCCTCTAATATTTGACAATTTGGCCAATGTTTAATTTGTCATGTTAGAGGCATTAAAAACTCCTCAAATTGTCACTTTAGAAATGTGCAGATACCCTCTATACACTTAAACTTTATGTTGGTTTGTTTACAGTTGAGTGAGAAAAACTATGTTGCACATTAAGTTAATCATCTGGGGACACCCCCAAAATAATTTGGGGACCCCCCTGGGGGTCCCGATCCACAGGTTGAGAACCACTGGTGTAAATGAATGCCTTACTTGATCATACAGAGTCGCACTGAAGCATCAAGTAGCAGATCTGCAAGCTCGAAATGCGGCACAAAGCGATGTTTTTGAGCTTTTGAATTTAAATCCTGAAAAGTAACAGTTTTGGACATATTAGGTTTCTACCTGACCGAGACGATATAACTGTAACCTTTATTTAACCAGTACAAAATATGGAGACATGAGTCTATTTTTACAAGAATGAACTGGCCACGAGACCGATAATTTACACAATTTCACACAAAAAAAACTTGACATATGACTAACAGACTACTAGAATTAGGCTACATAATCTTTTTAATAATAAAACAATAAATAGGCAATAAGGGTCTAAAACAAGAACAGCAGCTGATAAGGGCTTCAGTTCAGCCATAATCCTTTGAAGCTCCTTAGGGAAATTAAGAAAGCCAATTGAACTATCATCCATTTTCAATAGCCCATGTGTATAGGGTTAATGTCATGGTTAACCAATTTAGGACTGAGGCCGATTCTAAAAAGACCTTCTAAATCCTGACCTACTGTAAGTTTTCTGGGGAAAAAAGAATACAAGAAAAATACAAAATAATTATGTTGCCATATACTGTACTTTGAAAGGTAAATCCCCCAAAGTCCTCTCTCTCTCTCTCTCTCTCTCTCTTCTCTCTCTCTCTCTCTCTCTCTCTCTCTCTCTCTCTCTCTCTTTCTCTCTCTCTCTCTCAATTCAATTTCAATTCCATTCAATTCAATTCAATCAATTCAATTCAAAGGGCTTTAATGGCATGAGAAAACATACGTTTACATTGCCAAAGCAGAAGTGTACACAATACAATACAATACAATACAATACAATACAATACAATACAATACATGAACAAGTGAAAGGAGTGTAACAGTTTTCATGCATCAAGGTTACATGCAGGCAGAGCAGGGATATAATACAATAAGGTGGTCGGGTTCCATTTGATAATCCTTCTCTCTCTTCTGTCTGTCTGTCTGTCTGTCTGTCCTGTCTGTCTGTCTCTCTCTCTCTCTCTCTCTCTCTCTCTCTCTCTCTCTCTCTCTCTCTCTCTCTCTCTCTCTCTCAGGGAGCGTGACCAGTGTGGAGGTGCAGGGCTTGTCCAGTGGCTGTCACTACTTCTTCAAGATGGGAGCTTCCACAGAGGTGGGCCAGGGACCCTACTCCCCCGTCAAGGATGTCCACACCGCCCCCGAAAGATATGGTGAGCATGAATCACTTTGTATTCATGGCAGCAACACCCACGGCCATGGCTGATTCCAAAACGCTGTCCGCTCTAGGGTTGGGAACGATGTGAACATTTCATATCACGATTATTGTGACCAAAGAAAACACTGTTTACGATATTATCGCGATAATCAAAATATCCCCTACATCCATTATCCTGGGGCGGAACATTTGCCAAGAAATAGCTGATCTACAAGCTCACAACGTGTCGCAGTTTGTAGACTGGCACATTTGAGGCTAAAGAGATTTGGTACAGAGTGAAAAAAAGACTGTATCAAGTACATATAGGCCTATTATAAGTACGTTTTACCAATAGAGGGTTTAAATGTACCGGATATGCAGCTCAGCAAATAAAAGGTAAATTGATAACAGTGCATGACGGAGGACGATTTCATGATAATTAAATCTCCACGATAAGATTATCGTGAGTGTTTTTTATTACGATAAACGATAATATCGCTTATCGTCCCATCCCTAGTCCACTCAATCACAGGTTATTATCTTTGTCGGGTGGAAACCTCATACAATACAGTACAGTATGTCCAAAACTGTCACTTGTAGATCTGCATTAATTTATGAAAAGATAATATCGAGATAAGAGGTTTTCTAAATTTACTTAGGTACTCTACTACACCACTGGTGTGGACTGATGCTGGCTGTGAAGTGCGTGGCCTGGGCAGGGGCGTCACAAGGGGGGGAGTGGGACTGAGTTACTAGGGCCCAAGGTGGAGGGGCATTAATTATTTTATACTTTAGCTATTGAAAAATAGCAGATCTACAAGCTCACAGCACGGCACCGAGTGCCGCGCTGCGAGCTTGTAGATCTGCTATTTTTTTTTAAGTTGTATAAATGTATGGAAATCTTTGATTATATGTATTTTTTAACATTTGTAACTCAAATGTTGCTTCTGGGGGGTCCCTGGAACTAAATATTTTGAGATGGGGGTCCGTGGCCAAATACATATCATTTTGGGGGTCCTTCACATGAAAAGGTTTGAGCACCACTGAAACCATTGCAAGGATTTGAAATATTCAAAGACTTGCACACATTTTCACGAGCTTTCAAAAATGCTACTTTTCAATAGTTAAAGCACAAAATGTGAGTGGATCCTTGTGCCCAGGGCCCAGAATTTGGTGCGACACCCCCTGGGCCTGGGAAGCAGCTATTGGTTTATTTGGGTCGCATGGTGCCAGTGAGCAGTGTGAATGAGACCAGCCTGGAGGCAGCCTGGGTGGGCTCTCACATCTGTTCCTCCTCCTCTAGACTCCTTACTCACACACACACGCACGCACGCACCCACCCACACGCACACACACACACACACCACACACACACACACACACACACACACACACACACACACACACACACACACACACACACACACACACACACACACACACACACACACAAACACACACACACACACACACACACACACACACACACACACACACACATGCAGCCAGACTGCCAAACATACTCTCTCACAACTGAATATCAATTAAGTCTCTGTACCTCACTCCTGTTGAATGTTTGGAGGACTGGCAGAACGTTCCTCCAATCCTTGGCTATTATTCTATCAATAACTTTTCCAATTAATCAAGTAACCGGGAAGCAGGTTTTAATATACTGTATGGTTGTGTTTATACTGTATATGTATTTAGTATATAATGGTCACATATATACCCATACAGAAAGTTATAAGTCATTGAACAATGGTATGGGATACCAGAAATAGCGAAAATAAACGTAGAGCTTGTAGATAAGCCATTTTCTGTATTTTTTTATAATCGATTAGCTTTTGCAGTAAGAAGTAAACATGGGGAGGTATTGAAAGTCACCATAGCATACATAGTTGTCAAATTAATGTACTTACAGTACAGTATATACTTGCCATTGGAAGCGTGTTCCCACGGTTGGCCACCGGCAGGGCTGCTTGCTTGCAGGTTTTCTTTCAGAACTGCTCATCCCATCGACTTTGCACATGCCACAGCATTCCCTTGGGTCCTCAACAACACACCTGCCAAGTGTGAAGTCAATTCGGATGAATGGTTTCCAAGATATGTGAAGGAGAGATAAGCAGTATATGCACTGTATACATATAATACAGTACATACATACTGTACATGTGCCGCACCGCATGCACAGCGCACACATAGGCACACACACACACACACACACACACACACACAAACACACACACACACACACACACACACACACACACACACACACACACACACACACACACACACAGAGCCCTTGCATTTATAGATACCAAGTTAAAGGTGCCGACAAGGTACAAGCCACTGGTTCTTCCATGTTATATGAATGGCCAAACATTACATTTTGTTTTGTCATCTAAATGAGACTTTCCTCTGTACATTAACAAGGAGTGAGGAGTCAGGGGCTCACGATATCTGCATGAAGGACACTCCAACAGAACATGCGTGTCGCTGGACACACGTGAGCTATCATGTGCATTGGACCAGATAACCAGATACTCTTCTTTCACTGCTTCAGTCATGTCTTGTCAGCCTCAAGCCTGATTTATCTTATCGTCTCTGTCGGGTGGAAACCTCATCTGTCCAAAACTGCCACTTTTCAGGATACAAAAGCATCAAAAGTAGCAGATCTGCAACTTGTGATGCTTTTGTGTGACGCTGTAGAATTATCTAGTACAGGGGGTCTTCAACAGGGGGTCCGGGACCCGTAGGGGGTCCTCAGACTACTACAGGGGGCCACCAGATCCTTGTGGTGGGATCATTCTTTTAAATTAACAACTTGAACCCTCGCATCCCTATTCTGAGGAGAACTTTGGCCAAAAATAGCAGATCTACAAGCTCTCAACGCCTCGCGCTGCGAGACGTTGAGGATATTTTCAGCAAATAGGTTTGGTGTAGAGGTAAAAAAGAGCAGACCAAGTACATAGTGAAAGGTCAAGTTTACAAAATATCGACGATTTAAGTGGTTAAATGTCTGCATACACATTAACGTGAATCCAACATATACTGATGACAGTGCTGTCAAACAGGTCTATGAATCTATCTATGAAATCAATGAAAATCTGCATCACACATTTATACAATATGTAGAGGGGGTCCTGCTTCATCTCTCTCTCAGCTAAGGGGTCCTTGGCTTGAAAACATTGAAGGCCCTGATCTAGTAGTTTACAAAAAAAGCACACGCAAAATGTAATATGGAGATTTCTGCCCGACAGCCACGTCATACTCTGTCGTAAATTAGCGATCTACAAGCTCACGCCGCGTCGCAATAAGATTCCGTTTGTGAGCCTGTAGATCAGCTATTTCTGGGTTCTTGCTCTTTCCTGTGCCCTGTTCTAACCTTTGGGTGCCATGTGTTTTCTTGTGTTTGCACAGAGCTGGACATCCATGCGGTGACAGGGATCATAGTTGGAGTGTGTCTGGCCTGTTGTGCATCCTCCTCTGCATGTGTTTTAGCTTCCGCAACAGCAAGGCCAGGTATGGTAACAATCAGAAGGAATATTTTTGAAATGCTTTAAGACTGGGGTCTTCAACAGGGGGTCCGCGACCCTAGGGGGTCTGTGGGGATACTGCAGGGGGTCCACGAAAATGTTGGAAAAAGAAGAAAAATTAAAAAAGTATATATTTTTTAAATTTGTATTTAAAGAAAGAAAGACATTTATTTTCATTTGTCTTCAAATATATAAAAAAACAGAATAGCGTAGTATTGAATGCACAATAACATGGTATATTATTAATACACATCTCTCTCTCTCTCTCTCTCTCTCTCTCTCTGTGTGTCTCTCTCTGTCTCTCTCTCTCTCTCTCTCTCTCTCTCTCTCTCTCTCTCTCTCTCTCTCTCTCTCTCTCTCTCTCTCTCTCTCTCTCTGTCTCTCTGCCTCTCTCTCTCTCACTCCTCTGAGCAGGGCAGTGAGCGGGGTCTGGACTCTGCAGCTCTGACGCCCCAGTACAGACGAGGAGGAGGAGGGGGCCGGGCGCTTCCTGTCCCGGAGCCAGAGGGCAGCGACTGCCACGAGCTGGAGACCCTCATGCCCTCCGGGTGCCAGTCTGGATGCCAGTCTGCATGCCAGGAGCCTTGCCAAGCTCCAGCAGAACCCTCAGAGCAGCAGAGTCTGATGGCCAGCAGCAGCAGTCCAGAGGCCGGACTGGAGGATGGCCCTGCACCTGAATCCAAGGTTAGTGTGAAGGAACTGGCTTGTTTCCATCACCACACGTGACGTACCCCTCATGGCCTAGGGGAGGGAGGGATGGATGGATGGATGGATGGATGGATGGATGGATGGATGGATGGATGGATACAGATGTGCTGTTTCAAGTTTTCAGGCTTCACTGCTCTTCCTGCAATTTCCTGCGAATGCATTTTTTCTACAGGTTTCTGTTTTGCCTTTCTAATTTTTATGGAGAATGGAGCGTATTTTTGCAGAAAATGGCAGAATCCACCTCCATAGATAGATCTGAACTTCGAAGTCAGAGGTCATAAAAATTGCAAAAAAAAATTGCTGATTTACAAGCTAATGTTCTGCCAGTCCACTGGAAATCTATTGTCTTGCCAATGGCAGCACACGTGAAGTTTTGAAGATAGATACACAGTACAGGTACAGGTACAGTAGATGGACAGACATACAGACAGATCTTTCAGTTCAGTCACCATGTCATGTCACACTGACCAGACATAAAAAAAAACCACAATAACTAATTTGTAGAAGGACTCATATTCCTCATTCTTACACTTCCCAGCAACAGCAGCAGCGTGATTCAGGCTTGCCTCTGTGCTTTGTCGGGTGTGTGTGGTTTTCTCTACCAGACAGTGTGGAATGGCTCAGTGAGCCGGAACTGGGCCAACAGAATCACGACCTACAGAGACACCATCACAGAGGAGTCTCCGCGGTCACCAACGGAGCTCTGCACATGTTAAATACAGCTCATGACAAGGTGATGGCTGGTGCTGCAACTCTCCACTATTGTCTTAGCGATTACTCTAGCGATTTCGATTAAATCGAATAATTGAGAAGCGTGTTTCATACATAGACAGTATATTGTCGTTGTCAGGTAGAAACCTTTTATCTCCATATCGTCGTTGTCGGGTTGCAAAACTTTGTGTCCAAAAACCATGTCCAAAGAGTTCGTTTTGTATTTATCATTTTAGAAATGATTTAAACTAGTGAAAACAGCTGATCTACAAGCACACAACGCCTCGCACCGCGAGGCGTTGTGTGCTTGTAGATCGGCTATTTTCACTACTTTTGTGCGACAGCCTTGTATGATGAAGCAGGGCTTTGCTTAGCGAAAAAACGTACACATTTGAAACCTGGAGATACAAGGTTTCCACCCGACAACGACGATATACAGCTATTCATCAGTATATTGACATTCCGGTTCAAACATAGGCTTGCTACCACTCAAAATCTTCTGAGCGTATACTCCGAGTCATTATCAATTCTGGCCATTATTGAAACAGTTTTTTTCATGCTAATAAAGTCTGTTAGTCAGTTGAAAAGACGAAAAAAAAGAACCGAATCGTTGTTCGTCGCTGCAGCCGGCTGCTACTGCTGCTGTTGCAGAGAGAGGAGAGCTGGGAGGAGAGGGGAGGAGCAGAGGAGCGTCCCCGGATCTACTTGTGTGTTTTACAACTAAGGGTGCCTATGAGGGAAATACAGCGGTTTGGTTGGTCTCTGGACGGTGTGTAAATACTAACTTTTAAGCTAAAGAAATAACTGCACTAGCGGGATGACGATACCCACCGTTTTAGCTGTGTGAGGGGTCGCGAAATCTAGCAACAGGGGCAGCTATGAAAAGAAATCTAAGACTAAAGAAGTTAACACATCGGATGCCCACGTGGTGTCTACAAGTCAATTTCTTTGATGTCGCTGGAGGCCCACGACGCGTTTGACGCGTTGTACAGTAAACTATACTGTACTGTAGCTACTGCACTTGGCTACCGCGGTGATGAAACAAACTCCATTTCCCAACATGCAGCGCGCAATTACGTCACCCGGACGTGCTGTGTGTCTCGTTGACTTCCTGTTTAGCGGCTGCACAAAAATGCTGTTTTCTCCTAATCTAGCTTTTAAATCACTTTCATTTCAAAACGGCAGCCTCTTCTACCTGCCGTAACACAAACACTGTGGCTTAGAAATGATAAAAAACGGTCCTGACTGAAAGAAAAGATTTTCGCGAAATAAACAGGACATACTCGGATTACATTTACTCGGATTACTTTTCTCGCCAGTACTCTCGCCGGTAGGTAAAATGACGCGTTGCCATGGGCACCAGCAAATTAAGACACGTTAACCACGTGGGCGTCCGATGTGTTAAGAAGGGGTGTTATAAAGGGCAGATTCAGGGGGGGGGGTCATGATTTGGTCCGAACGTCTCCTTTAAAGGGAATTAGTTTGATGAACTGTCGCTGGCCTAACACGGTTGCTGTGTTTGCAGGACTCAGACAGCCATCTGTGTCCGTCGCTGTGCAGTAACCAGGTGGAGGCAGAGGTCATAGTTCACACGGAGCTGACCACGGACCCCTCCAGGGAGAAAGAGGAGGCGGGGAGTGCCAATGGAGGGGTAGGGCCTGTGACCGTTATTACATCATCTCATGGATTAGTTCACTTCTCAGTCGCCACCACAGATTTCTGTCGTTATTTTATAAGATTAAAGAGTATCAGAATGTGTCAAACTGGCACTAGAATATGGCACTAATTAACTCATTTGATGCCCACGACGCGCCAACTCATCAAACTCTTCGATGTCTCCCCGGTGCCCTCGACGCGTTTGGCGCGGTGTACAGTAATCTACAGTAAGCTGAAGTTTTCTGTACGAGGCACCCGCCTGTGAAGAGAAACACTCCAATTCCCGAAATGCAACGGGGTATCACGTGACCAGGAAGTCGCGGCGCCTGGTAGATGCCAGTGTTATGCTGCTGCACTAAAGTGCATTTATCTCCTAATCTAACTTTTAAATCACGTTCATGTTTAAAACGCGGCCTTCTCTACCGGCCGTTACAAAAGAAAATACTATAATGAAAAAATTCAAGACATCGGATTACATTTATGTTTTAGTAATAATATTTTAGGAACAATATTACTAAAACATCATCATTGGCTGTATGTAGAACAGCAAGGATTTAGAATGTTAATACCGTAACGTCATACTTTTACATAATTGTACTACTTGTACTTGTTGGAAACACAACATGCTGTTTCACAAATCACAAATTGGGACTTATGGACTAACAAAACGTTCAGCCGTGAGATGTGTTTTTGCTCCAATCCCTGCAAATGCCTGATCACAATTATCTTGTGCTGAAGCGAATCAAAACCACAGTTTTTTAGGGGATTTGCATTTGTTTGTTTAATCCTCAAAAGAATACGCATGTGTCTTCACACATGCCCAAATGATGCACATTTTCCGACAATACGCTACAGGATTCGTTTTAATCGCAATAAAACATGCATGTGTGAATGCACCCTGAAGAGTAAGACAAGCACATCCATAACTGGCAGGTGCTGTGTGAAGGACACAGCTGGGCTCTAAATGAACACCATCATATTGAATGCATTTGGACTATTAGGACAATATTTAATTAGATTATTGGTACCAGTCATTGTCAGTCTTTTTTTGCTATCGGGCAGAAACCTCTTATCTCTATATTTTAACTTGTGTTCTTTTGTAAATTAACAACCTACTGTACCTGATCTTGATCATACTACAGCCTCACACAAGAGTGTCAAAAGTATCAGATCTGCAAGCTACAGTAGAGCTTGTAGATTTGATACTTTTGTGTGTTTTTTTATTTGAGTCCTGTGTGTGTGTTTATTTGAGTGTGTGTGTGTGTGTGTGTGTGTGTGTGTGTGTGTGTGTGTGTGTGTGTGTGTGTGTGTGTGTGTGTGTGTGTGTGTGTGTGTGTGTGTGTGTGTGTGTGTGTGTGTGTGCGTGCGTGCGTGCGTGCGTGCGTGCGTGCGTGCGTGCGTGCGTGCGTGCGTGCGTGCGTGCGTGCGTGCGTGTTCCGATGATCAACATCAAAAACACAATTCAATCGTTTAAATCAGGGATCTTCAACATTTTCAGGCCAAGGACCCCTTATCTGAGAGGGAGATGAAGCAGGGATATATGTTGTGATGGAGATTCTCATC
The DNA here is from genome assembly GCF_963921795.1 of Nannobrachium achirus. NCBI lineage: Eukaryota > Metazoa > Chordata > Actinopteri > Myctophiformes > Myctophidae > Nannobrachium > Nannobrachium achirus. The sequence goes on along the minus strand of NC_137816.1, from coordinate 32,061,948 downwards.
GATGTCATAGATAGTCATAGACTTTTTGACACTTAACCACTTAAAATGTTAAATCGTTGATACTTAGTAAACTTGACCTTTCACTCTGTACTTGGTCTGCTCTTTTTTTTACCTCTACCCCAAACCTATTTGCCAAAAAAATAGCTGATCTACAAGCTCTCCTCAGACTCAGAGTATAGGGATGCGAGGGTTCAAGTTTAAAATAATGATCCTATCACACAGCCCTCTGTACTAACTCTGAGGACCCCCTAGGGGTCCCAGACCCTCTGTTGAAGACCCCTGGTTTAAATCAAACTTATTTGTATGAGAATGAATTGTCAAGTTAAATGTCCTGATTGTGCCCCAGGCCTACGGAGGGGAGTCGTCGGGGGACAGCATCAGGGGACCCTCGTTGGCAGCGGACGCCCAGTATTCCCCCAGCATCCCGTCTAACCTGGCGGCGCCACCACAGGACCAGGACACCTTCAAAATGCTGTCACTGCAGAGTCCCTTCACTTCCCTCCCTGGGAAGCAGCTGGGCAATCACAGCAGGGAGCCAAGGTTAATACAGTTTGGGATTTATTTATTCTTCTTTTTTACCTCATCTTGATCAATTTCAGTTCATTTTGAATATTATAATTTTATTTACCGTACGTGGGTTTCCTTGTTTCGTTTGTATTAGTTTGGTTGTCCTAACAGGGCAACACACGATAGTACTTGTCCAACTTTATTATTCAAGAGTGACCGCTACAGTTTTTGCGTCACACACTCGCGCCATTATGTCAAATCATCCGGCTATATCGGGAATCGTGTGATCTGCTTTTCTGTAGAGAAAGATTGTTTTCCCTATTGACTTTTATATCCATATCCATATATGGAGCTATATCCATATGGAGTGTGTGTGTGTGTGTGGGGGGGGGGGGGGGGGGGGGGGGGGGGGGGGGGGGGAGGGTACATCTTTTCAAAAGGGCAGCAAAATCACATTGAATATTCCAAACATTTCCTCATATTTTGCAACTTTTCACATATATTTCACACATTTTCAGCATAAACTCACATAAAAACTCACAGAATTTTAAAGCATTAAAATCACATAAAGAATCGAATAAAAAAAATCATATTTCATCGCAAAAGCAAGGATTTTAACCTGCATAATCAAGGATATTTGCCAGCGTCTTTCTGGATTAGTGTTCTTCTAGTTAACTGTACCAACCTTGCAGGGAGCTGGAAGGCGTGAAGTCCCCCCAGCTGATGGCAGATGTCCAGCTGCAGCAGCAGGACGCCATGACGGGACCACCGCTGACCAACGGCTTCCACTCGCCCAGGACCCCCCGCCGCCGCCCCGAGCTGAGGCCGGAGCCCCTGGAAAACGGGGAGTCCAGACACTGCCCCTCCTCCTCGGCGGGGAAGCCCCCCGTCTCCTCTGGGCTTCCCCTGACCCCCACCCCCTTTGTCAGCTCCGGCCTTGTACATTCTACCTCAGTGGCACACAGTTACCTGTGCCCATAGCCTCCTGCAGTGTCCCTGAACACACACACACACACACACACACACACACACACACACACACACAAAATATATATATATATATATATATATATATATATATATATATATATATATATATATATATATATATATATATATATATATATACAAACATTTTAATTTCAAGGACCCCCTCCCCCCCCCTACAAATGGAATCAAATGGACCATAAGTGCCCATTTGGTTCCGTTTGGACACTTTCAAAACGGAGTTACAGACCTGGTAAGGGTCCACTTGGAACCCCCCCGCCCCCCTCAAGGAACCCTGAGGGTCCCTGTACCCCTCGTTGAGAACCACTTGTATTAGACTGATTTCTGTTCTCTTCCTTGCTGAGTTTTTATAGGTACTTTGAATCCATTGTTTCATAACGTGTGTATATACAGTATATATATTTTTTAGTGCTAGAGTATATATGGGTATGCATTCTCTTGCATAGTTGACAGTATGTTCCTTTTGGGCTTTTTGCCCAACAGGGGGGTCATATTTGACCCAACACAGGGGGTCATGTTTGACCTGACAGGGGGGTCATATTTGACTTATGACTAACAAGAAAGAAGCAGATAGTAAGGTGACTATTTCCTGCCGTGTCGTGGGTTCGGTTTCGCTCAGGGGCGTCACATTCAGGGTCCTGCAGGAGATGTCAATATAGCCACTCCCCGATAGCAGTGGTTCTCAAACCTTTTTATGTTAAGGACCCCCAAAATGATCAAAATATTTTTGCCAGATAACCCCAGAACAGAAGATTTGATTTAAATATTTGTTTTAAAGATCTGCTAGGGCTTGAGCGGATATTATTGTTTTTTTTTCTCCCCAATATGACGCCCCTGGTTTCACTGGGGAACAGGAATACTCTGGGCGCTTTTCGACCGGCAAAGAACCGGTTCGGGATCTCTCTCCCGCCTATGGGATGAACCAGAGGTGAGCTTTTCCACAGAGAACCGAGTTGGTTCCGGACCATAAAAGTTGGTTCGTAACGGGAACCACAAAATCCTTGGTTCCTCTGGTTCAATATAGTTCAATCTGGTGTAAACGCAAGCCGGTTCATGGCTGGTTCGCAAGAACGAACCAAGGTTCCAAGAAAGTTGAATGGCACTGGTTATTGAACCAAGGTTCTTTTGGTGGAAAAGGCCCCTGGGTGTTCCTTTAAGCCTGGTTTATGCTTCAGGGACATCAAGAAGGTGCAGCTCCTCACAACATAGCAAGCCCCCATCCATTGAGTTCAATGGACAGGTGGCACCATCATTTTCGCCGCCTGGGTTCGCCGCTATTTTCACCGGTGTGACGTCACGTTCTCTTCCTCACAGATTAATGTCTCTGAAGCATGTACACCAGAGTGTTAAATGTGCATCCGGATGCCCACGTCATCAGCGTAAATGAGAGGAGTGGAACAGTAGGCCAGGTTGGTCTCCCCTGAGCGTCGTTGAACGGATGCTAATTTGCTCCGGCACTGAGGAGTAAGCCTTAAAAACAAACAAAAAACTAAACAAAAAAAACTAAAAAACATTATCTACACACTCTGAGAGTGCAGAATGACTGTGTCTCTCTCCAGCCTCCTGCTGTCTCAGGGTCAACACACACACACACACACACACACACACACACACACACACACACACACACACACACACACACACACACACACACTACGCACATGCAATGTTAATGCACTCACATAAATGTCTGTTTTTTCCTCATTGTATCGCTCTCAAATACACGTAGTCACACACAGCGATATCGTCGCTGTCGGGCAGAAACCTTACTGTACTGTATGTCCAAAACCTGTAACCTTTCTAATTAGTAGTAGCTATTATTTAATTACAAGCTCTTTGTTAATACTTTTAATTGGTGAAATAAATATATTTAGGAAACCTACAGACATACCGGTACTCAAGCACATTCACTTTCCAAATTTTCCAAAAGTATAGCGGAAATGCTCATTAGCTTGTGAGCTTGGGGATTTACGCAATTTCTGAGCAAAACGTGAAGCTCAAAAGGATACATTTGTGCCCAACAGCAATGATATAAACACACATTTCCTGACTGGAGCATGGGGGTCTCAAGTGCCTAATTATTCTAGGCATGTTTATCCCCTTTGTATATTTACTAGATGATTCTATTCAGTACAAGTAGGAAACACATTGTGGAAAGGATGTAAAAACAGCAAACACGACATGAAGGATGAACATAGTAGTACAACACATGGAGGGTTCTATTCCAAATCACCTATTTAACCAGCAAACTTCTCACCAGACGTCAAGCAATTTCTATGAAACTGTCATCGTGGAGAGTTGAAACATAAATTTCAGATCTAGTTGGTAGTGGAATGACTTCAGGTGCACACTCAAAAGTACTGGAATTTCTGCTTTGTTTTTATTTAATTTGTATGATTGTTTTAACTATACTTCCATTGGACATTTCTGTACTTTGCTGGTGTCCCTTCTTTCAGTGGGTGGATATCTCTCTGTTGGTGCAAAACCCTTCACATGTCCATGGTTGGTATGGCTTTCTGTGTCAGTAAAGTCCTCAGTGTTCACCTAACCACTTAAGCTGTAATTAATACATCATTGTATGGCAAATACAGGAGGAAAAGCTCACCGGCTATTTGCGCTGTTTCGGCTAAACAAATTTTAAACTTTTATTTTTAAGATATATTTGAACATTTTAGAAAAATAATGAAAGTTTTTGGTTGAATATTTTCTGCCGAGAATGGGGACATCCCCAGTTAATAAAAACAATAAATAAGTATCTAAAGTTAGCCTCTGTAACACTGAGGATTTTAACTGTGTATGTGGGTAACACCGAGAAGACATTACAGCAACTCATGTGCAGTGGTGGAAGAAGTCACCTCTGTCGGGTGGAAAGCTCATATGTCCAAAACGGTTACGTTTCAGGATTCAAATTCAAAAGGAGCAAAAAGTAGCAAAAACACAAAAAGTCAGAATATGGAGATAAAAGGTTTCCGTCCGACAGCAACAGAGTAGCTGTATACCTACAGTAGTTACTTTCCACCTCTGCTGATTAGTGGTGGTGTTTTGCTTCCGGGTGAGGGATGTGTTCACAGCCATTCTGCCAGGTGCTGCACTTTTCTCTACATGGTCTACAAGATCACAAGGCAACATATATCATTGCTGTCGGGTAGAAACTAGGGCTGGGATGCGATTAAAAACTTTAATCTAATTAATTACAGGCTCTGTGATTAATTAATCGCAATTAATCGCATTTTAATCGCATTTTAATCGCACATCGATATTTGAACCTGAGAAGCATTTTTTGTCAAGTAAAACACATTTTGTTGTACGAGTGAATCAATGAGTGAGTTTTTTAAATCTAAATTTCACATCCACTGGGCCAAGCAAAGCGCTCTGATCGGCTACTTCTCCCTTTGCGTTTGTTGTCTCTTCTTGGTTGGTGTATTGCTATGATCAGTATGCCCGAAACTGAAGGTTCTGTGGTGCAAAAACTAAGTGCGATTAAAATGCGTTAATTTTTTTAATCACGTTAATTTTCTGTAATTAATTAATCGCAATTAATCAGTTAAAGTCCCAGCCTTAGTAGAAACGTATGTCCAAAACCGTTCCCTTTTTTATTATTATTTAAAAAAACAAGTTAAAGTAGTGAAAATAGCCGATCTACAAGCACACAACGCCTCGCACTGTGAGGCCGTTGTGTGCTTGTAGATCTGCTATTTTCACTACTTTTGTGCAACACTCTTGTATGATGAAGTAGGGCTTTTGTTTACGAAAGAACATACTATTTTGAAACTTGGAGATAAAAGGTTTCTGCCCGACAGTGACAATATAAAACAGGGCTTAATTGGTTAATGTATGTTTTGTAGTAATAGTCAAACAAAGTAACTAGTAACTAAAGCTGTGGAACAATTGTAGTGGGGTAAAAATACAATATTTGCCTCTGACAAAGTGGATTAGAAGTAAAGTATCAACTTTATTTAGCAATATTTGAGTATACTTGAGTAAAGAGGCACTGAGCCCCTACTGAGATAAGGATCATTGAACTTTATTTCTTTTTTTGAGTGATCGAAATGATGATTAAATTACCCCGAACTGCCCATCAGTTCTGGTTGACACTAGACATTCAATCAAATCAATGCCAAAACATGTTTAATTTTCTGCCTTTTCACACATCAAATGATGTTTCACCTCTGAAAAATGAGGCTGCCATTATAATTTCTGTCGAACAACTTCAGACTAATGGTCTCATTCTATATGGCTAAGTAGAAGTAATGGGTCAGATACAGTATGTACCCATTAACAGGCAATACTTAAAGTGGTATACAGTGGTGGAAGCAAAAGTATCAATACCACAATGTAGGAGTACTCTGGTACTTGACTAAAAGAACAAAGGTAGACAAATATAAAATACCAATAGTAGCATTACTCAATATGCAGAATGCCCATTTCAGAAACAGACATATCATGTTATTGGACTATAAGTATTGATCATTAACCACTTAAGCCCTATTTTATACTTACTTCAACATCAAAACTTGCCTCTGAGATGTAGCAAAGTAGAATACAAAGTGTCAAGAAATGGAATTACTCAAGTAAAGTAAAAGTACCTCAAAAAGGACAGTAGTAAATGTACTTAGTCATTTCCCCCACCGTTGGTGTGTGGAATTGATGTTGGCAGTGACATCGGTGCTCCCTGGCTCACCATCATCAACACTACCTCATTTTGTTACAGAACAGTTTCCAATGTGCTTTCATCAGTGTTGTGTGTAACACAAAATAATTATTTCTTAACTCGCCTGATTTCAGACCATTTGGCGCTGGTCGAAGTGAATGTACCAACACATGTGTGTATGTGCTGGTGTCCAGCAGGAAATAAGATCTCTGGTGCATAAGTGATTCATTCACTTATTCTCTGATCTTTCGTCCTATACTGTGTCATCCAACTTTTGAAAAGGAAAAAAAAAGAAACTCTTTTTAACCACTTAAAGCCCTACTTTACCTACTTTGTCCTTTGACTAATGGAGAAAATACCTGATCTACAAGCTCATAATGCGTCACATTTTGGGAGACCTAAGGACATAAACTGGGGAGAGGTGATAAAGATTGTTGACTCACTAAATACCTCAATTCATCTCAATCTCTTGGTGTCCATAGGCCTTTAGAGCCTTAGACAAGCAAACTCTACTGGATACTGGATACTGGTTACGTCCTCCATGGTAGCTCGATCTCCCCACTTAAGCCCTTATCAGAGTCTGCGGTAAAGAGAGAATTTTAGGTGTAAAGCTATCCACCTAAAGTGAGAAAACAAGTGGAGGCCATCATAGTCAGTCACGGTGAAGTCCTATCACTGTGACTGACTGGGTCATGGGCCGATCTGTCTCAAAGTAAAAACAGAGAGATGTGTCGGGGTTCGTGGTGGATAGCTAGCTCTTCACCGCGAGTAATGACGTAATGTTGTAGTTTTATGACTTAAAAAGACTACACCGCGGTGGATAGCTTATCACCGCGGTGCCTACTATGATAGGGGCTTTAGACGTCTGGGTGGGGGGTGCAATACACTATAACATTATTTGTTTAACCTTAAGCCTTAAGCCCTATTTTATACATTATCATACACACAGTGTGCTTCACTGACAATGATGTCTTCATAGATTGTATTATTATTGGTATTATTATTCTCACATCCTCTCCCCTTTGATAGCAAGATGGTCTGCAGGAGGTTAGGAAAGAAAGAAGTCTTTGCAAATTGAACAACTTAACCTATACTTAGTTGACCGGGGTCGCACAGCAGCCTATACTAGTATTTCTCTCTACACCAAATCTCTTTGCAGAAAACAGCCCATCTATTATAGGCTTGTTGTGAGCTTGGAGATTGGTTATTTTCGCTAAAAGGTTTCGCCCCAGAATAGGGGCGCTATAGGGTTCATGTGGTTAAAGGGACAATTTTCGAGCACTTTGATAAGTGTTTCTACTTCTACCACGGACTGAACTGAATGTAAATTGCCCCCACCTGGCTGCATGTGATGTCCCATCCTCTCTCAGGGGGCTCTCTCTCTACTCATCCACATCCAGCAGTGATAAAAGGGATGGACATAACCTTTGGAGAACACTTCCACATGAGCCGCCTTCCCACCTCTGTGCCATGCAAGTGTCTCGATTTCACCAGCTACAATACATCTCTGTCACATTGAAAAAATGAAAATGTACATAGTTGTTCTTGGACGATGCTCAAGAGCTTTTTTCTTACCTTCTTAATTACCGTTACTACAAAAAAATGATGTTTTGTTCTTGTTCTGAACAAAATGCATGGTTGTAAACCTTTACACAGAGACTTATTTTTATAGTCTTGCCGTAAACTTGTTGGTATCTCGAGCAAAGTTGCGGAACACACTGTGGACCGCGGTTGCAGTTGTCATGTAGAGACAGAAGTGAATGTGATCTCAAATTACATGTCAAATAGCAGTGGCAAGAAAGTGTTTGTTTTAACCTGCTCGGAGTATCAGAGGGGTGGGATTTACTGCAATTCAGCTAGTATCACAGTATGGTTGTGTTGAGTAAACCCTGCCTTGCAGTGAAGTAGGCTAAAGCAAACTATCACAGGTTGTTGGGAATATTGTTTAACCCAAGGCTGGTTCTCACGGTACACAGTAAACTCCTCAGTGCTAATTTATACTTTTGGGTTAAAGGTGCAGAAAGTGATTTTGTGATCTTTATATTCCCATAGTAGGATAATCATTGCTATACAGTGTTTGATTTGTAACAGGGGTCTCCCTGTCTCTCTAGCTCTTTAATGAACACACAATGAATTTTCAGGTCTGGAATTGGGATATGCCTACCAATTTTATCCAATCAGGAAAGAGAATCGAACACACACAGGATAACTAAGAGCAATTGGGAGTGATGACACAAAGAAGTGAGCAGGACCAAACGGAAACTGGAAGACTATAAAATAGAAACTTGTGAATTGGGGTACTCTCTCCTGATTGGCTGAAATTGGCAACCCACCCGAAAATGTGTTTTCTGTAATGAGCTGGAGAGACAGGGAGACCACTTTTATCAAACAAACAATCTAGTAATGATCACTATGACAATATAGAGATTTAAAATTTTTACCTGAAAAATATCAATTACCCTACCTTTAAATTAACTGGAGGGTTCATTTGGTTACATTGTGAACTCTCAGAGTTAAATTAACACAGTATTTCACTGTGTACTGATTCTTCTCGCTGACACTGTTGTTTCTCATGATCCGTGACGAAATGTTTGTTGGCCCGCGTAGGGCTACCCTTCACCAAAGGGCTCATGGTCAATCCTTTAATGGGTGAGTCCACAAAGACACATTATTGTCAAAAAGCATTCCAGTTTGATATATCTTAAACATACCTCACTCAGAGCAGGTCAGTCATAATCAACCTTCATAATAATAATAATAATAATAATACAGAACGTTGTTGTGAATGTTGTCATGATCTACGCCAGGGGTCTTGAACAGGGGGTCCGGGACCCCTAGGGGGTCCTCAGAGTTACTACAGGGGTCCTCCAAATCTTTGTGTGATAGAAACTTTTTTTTTTCTCCTTTTTGAACCACTTGAACCCTAGCGTCCATATTCGGAGAACTTTAGCCAAACATAGCAGATCTACAAGCTCACTACGCCTCGTGCTGCGAGGCTATTTTCGGCAAAGAGATTTGGTGTAGAGGGGGAAAAGAGCAGACTAAGCACTGAGTGAAAGGTCAAGTTTTATAAGTATTGACGGTTCAAGTGGTTAAATATCTGAAAACACAAATTGACATGAATCCAAAATACACTGATGATTGTGCTGTCAAAAGATGAAACTATAAGGAATCTATTAACAGGTTGTGGGGGTCCCTGCTTCATCTCTCTCTCAGCTAAGGGGTCCTTGGCCTGAAAACATTGAAGACCCCATGATCTACGCTTTGCTATCCCCTGGAACAGCGATTCCCAAACCTGTGGGCCAGGGCCCACTGGTAAAACCAAATAATAAAACCACAATTTTAACGATAATATAACATTAATATAGTAAATAATTAATGTTAAGAAAATGCATGGTATTTTTTGTTTAAAAAACCTTGAAAATGTGGTTTTCATTGGGATTCCGATAAATAGGAACCTAAACTATACCAACCGTTAGTTGTGTTGATCCAAGCTGGAACCCAGTGGATTGATTGATCATTCAAATAAAGATGCTCTGAAAATGTTGTTTCGAAATTTTCAAGTGGGCCCGGATCCAGAAAAGGTTGGGGATCCTTGCGCTGTAAAAAGATTGCTCAGATCCAGTCCACCGTACATTGTGATATGTGCTCTGGCACTAGGTACCAGGTGGGGGGTGTATTGCATCATCACAAACATGAACAGCTGAATGTATAGTACATTTATTTTCATCCTCCCCTACACCACAACAAAAAGCATCCAGAAAATGGATTGTTATTATGCTTCACTAAGTCTTAATTGTTGGATATTAGGCTAGATGTTAGTCCAGGCGGTTTAAAGGATCACTTAAGATTATCAACCATATCTTCATATAATCGGTCCTCACCATTATAAGATGCCACCATTTCCGTCTACCACAGTGTCTCATTGGTGGGCTGTGGACAATTCAGAAACCGACCTACCAGTGGCCTCATCGATGGGGATTCCAAGCTAATAATATATCAACTACAGCCTTTCTCTTCATAAAAAGTTAGCATTCTGAAATAGAAGTCACTGTTCTTGCATCAATACAACATAAAATAAAAAGTTACCACCACAGCCCTCTTATGAGACACAGAGTAGTTGGTGTCATCTTAAAATCAGCATCAGTGAGGAACAATTATTTGAAAATAAGATTGAAAATAGGTGACGTGCTCCTTTAAGTAAAGCTTTGAGGTCAGGTTTGTGAGTCTGCTATTAGACTGTGTGCTAAAACAATAACAGCAGCTAACAATATTTGCATTAACATGAGGGATTGTTATTAGGAATAGTTTGTTTTACAGAAACGTAACATGCTCTAGTAAACGTGTTTCATGTTCTCTTTACATTCACACTGCAGGTATCTGTGGAATTACACTTGGTAAAGTCGGGTTTCGGGATGTTACTCTGCAATAGTAGATATTTCCCTGTATTTATTACAAACTGTACCTGTTTGATGGGCTTGGATAATAACTTCGCAAGATCATTGACAATTTAATCCTTTGATAGTATATTGACTGCAGGGAAGTTTTAAAAACATATTCCATTGCATCAGGAACATACAGAGATATCAATGCATGTAGATTCTGTGGAATCCTTCTAATGTTGATCCGGTTACATTATGACTCACACTGCACACACATTTGATTTCAGAATGGGTTTCGGGCCGAAGAAATGTGAATTGTCTGATCTTGAGAAGTTTTGCCTCTCTGTCAGGTAGCCGCAGCAAAAAAAGAACTGGAAATGTTTCTGTCAAATAAAAAGAGCCCATAAGTGGTCAATTTGTAGTGGAATTCCGATTTAAGACATCATAGGTGGTAGAAGTGCCAAGCAGAGAAGCTAAAAGGACGTCCTCCCCTGACGTGTCATACCTCTCATTGCAGACAGCCATGATTAAATCTTAAATCTTTCTCTCTACTCAGGTGTGCTATCTTTGCATAACATTGTAGAGCAGCGATTCCAAGCCTATGGGCCGGGGCCCACTAGTGGAACGTGAGCACTTCCAAGATTGTCAAGTGGGCCCTGTTCCAGAAAAGGTTGGGAACCACTGTTGTAGAGGATCATGCCAGCATATCCAACCCAGAAATGTGTAATTTGTTGTCAAAACAAAACCTAGGGCTATATGCACAGCAGCCATTATGGGAGATAAGTTGGGTCTCTTCTCACTTTAAAAGGTGTCACCAATGATACCAATGAAGGTGTCTGTTCCATTTCCAGAGTGGTTCTCAAACCTTTTATTTCAAGGACCCTCATAACTCTTGAGTGTACAAATGGAACCAAATGGACCCGCATTTGGAACCCCCAAGGAACCATTGGGGTCCCTGGACCACACTTTCAGACCCACTGGTGTAGCAGAGTGTTTCCAGTAAGCCAACATGCACAATATCAGCACCCTGACTCTGTTTGACCAGAATGGAACAGAGCCTTCATTAGTATTACTGGAAGTGAGAAGAGACCCAACTTCTCTCCAAAATGGCTTCTGTGCATACAGCCTATTATGTCCTTCTGGAATGAAAAGGAAACAAAGTTATGCAGATAGTTGTGTTTCCATTATGATTTTCTACTCACTCGGTATAGCCTCTCCAGGTTTCTTTGTCCATTCTGGTGCTTTGTGGTTGGCTACCTTGTCCAGTGATATCACATTATTGTTTTTTTTTTTTTTTTTTTGTACATAGCATATGTACTTTGTATACCAGCTCGACTGTGCTTCTTCTCAGAATGTCCGAGCACAGACTCTGTGGTCGTGTGCCACCAGCCGAACTCTGCAGTTGTTTTGAACTTTCTAAGCGTTGTGTGCCGAATGAGACCTCATTCACACCGAAGACACGATATATTATGTACATTTTTATTTAATATATATACAAACACTGAGCTAACTGTAGGAGCACGTATCGAGTAGCACTTCTAATGGGGTCATGAGCAACTCTGGACTATCACATTTTACAATTCTAGAAGTGCAATTTACTGCAATAAAGCAGCAGGTGGACAACACATTGTAAGCCATGGTGTCCTTGTCCCGAGACAGTCGACCAAAAGGCATTCATGCACAGGCTAGTTATTAGGGCACTGGCTCTCAACCTTTGGACCACCAGGGGTCGAAATGGACCCTTACAGGAATCTAAATAACGGAACCAATTGGAGCCTTACAGGGTCCAATTGTTCACACTGAGTTCCAGACCCGTGAGGGTCCATTTTGGAACCCTGGTGGTCCCTGGACCGGATGTTGAGAAACAGCGTATTAGGGTGTGGTTTTTAGAAGTATTTCCACTGTGTTACCATAATGTGAAAAATGTCATAACCCAACCATTCTCAAGATGTTTGTGCAAACTGCTCTTGTGTAAATAAACATCAATGAAAGATGAAAATCTTGCATGGATCAGTGGGATTTTTATATAATCTCTGTCAGCATTTATCTGTTTGACTCTGGGGACTAACTGTTTTATTTTCGTTTGCATAACTAAAGTATTTACCAATCAATCTTTTCTCAGCATTAAGCTGAGCAAAAATGACATTTAAGCTGGCAGAAGTCATGTTGACCTTACAATAAGGCCTATAATATATCATGCAAAGTGCAAAATAAAAACTGTCATTTAGGCTACTTGGAAGCTACTTTGCAATATACAGACTTAATTTCCCTTCAGGGGTCATCGCCATTTTGGCTTGTGGTGGACATTTTTGTAACAATTACATTTTTGCCAGGGACATCCAAAATGAGAAGACAATATTACCAGAAACACATAAAGAGACAGCCCTGAATGATCATAACAGGTCTGTAACACTTGAGTGTGTACAAAATGGAACCAAATGGACCCATAAACACTCACAGTGTTATGGGGTTCCTTGCAAATAAAACAATTGAGAACAACTAGTACTAGTGGACTCCTAATGTGCCATAGTGTCAAAGTAAATAAGTGTCATACATATTCTGAAGAAAACCTGGTGACTGACATTCAGTAATCAGGTCTTATGATGAAAATAATTAAATTATAATGGTGTGTAAAAAACTAAATCTAGAATTTGCAACGGACACAGTTTGCCACAGACACATATGTCCGTGTATGGACATGTTGATGACCCGTTTCCCTTTTGTATTATATTTGTCTCCACCAGGCCGGTAGGCTGTTATAAGAGCGAGATACATACAGTCCAACTGTATGTCCCCTGTTATGGCCATTAAACGTATAGCTGGCTTGAACACCAATAGCAATAACATAATGATAGGGCAAAGGTCTATTGCAATTATTTTTGGAGCTGTGTGGAGCTCCCTATACGTGGCCGTGTGTGTGGGTCTGTCTGTCTGTCTGTCTGTTTGTCTGTTTGTCTGTCTGTCTGTCTCCGGGTATGTAGCCTGCAGTAACCTTTTGTGACCACACGAGGGCGCTGTTGTTCAGGCCAGGCCAGACACACACACACACACACACACACACACACACACACACACACACAGCTCCACTTCGAACAGAGGTTCGATTTTTTATTTCAAATTCAGCTAAACATAAGTCAGACTACTAAACAAACCAGAGGATAGGAGTTGTGAATGAACCAAACTGAGACCTAACAAGAAAATGATGGGCTGGCCATAAATTACCAGAACAAAAAATAAACTAGTTTAGCATCGTCTTCGTGTGTACAACCACAGGGAAATGCACTGTTCACTTTAACACTTCCCCAATAGTTATACTTTTTGTGTTGTCCAAAAATTTAAAGCTGTGGCATAATTAAAAAAAAAGAAAAGAAAATGAGTACTCAAACCCCCACATTTCAGGCAAAAAAAATCTTCACTTTTTCCAGCAAAACATTTACAATCCAGGATAATAGTGGTGCTGTGTGAGTGTGCTGTGTGGTGGAGCTGTGTGAGTGTCTTTGATGCACCAGGGTGGGGTGGGGGATTAGTCTTAACGGTCTAGGCCTTGCCACTTCACACAGCCAACCTCATCTCCCTCAAATGAGGCAACTGCCTCACCCAGTTGAGCCTGGTTTTCCAGTTCACAAGCTTGGATGCCCGGGTCTGTCTGTTACGTCGATACCACCATCTCTGCATTGCTTTGTCAAGCATCTGACATGACTGGCAGTGGTCCCTATAACAGGCAGGCGTTTGATCTGCAGTCTTGCAGGTATATGAGGGCAAGGACTCCAGGACGAAATGGCAAACGGCAGGGCCTTTTTGGAGATTGAAAATGGAAATGTCTCCAAGGAGCGCACACACACAACTTAGAGACAGGAACCAGAAGAAAGAGTGTGAGATGGTAGAATGTCTGCTTGGTCATCCTGTACAGATCACCAGGCGTGATGGCTGAGCTCATTCTTTAGTGGTGAAATCGGTGGATGAAGCCAAAGGCGCACTTATGGTTGAGGGGACACAAAATGTCACAAAAAGGAGGGAGGTTGATTTTGAAGACGTTTGAGCACAAAATGAGGAGCTCCTTCATCACCCCTCTTCTCTGGCATCTTCAATCCACCTTCCTGGAGCCAACATGTCCCCCCCCCCACTGGACCTGAACTGGCTATAGCCTGGCATTGCAACTGTGCTGGTCCAGCAGGTCCAAAAACCCAAGACAAAGGTGGAGATCACAAAGTACCTGGAGAATCAGGAGTTTGGCTACTCCTTCGATGAGAGTGTCAATGACATGGTCTACACAGGATTTCCTTTTTGATTAGTCCTCGAGGAGTGCGACACTAATGACATGTTCTACAGGCCAGTGAGGCCATCACGCATGGACCCACTCGTCTCCCACAGAGCGCTGTCGCCATGCTCCACTCCTCTCTTATCTCCCTTGATTACTCATGCCCCACACTTGTGTCCAAACACACACACACACACACACACACACACACACACACACACACACACACACACACACACACACACACACACACACACACACACACACACTCTTCCCTTTCTTCAGGTAAGTAAAAGTGACAGGTAAGTCGACAGGTGAGGGTGGTTTCCAATGTCGCCATGTTTGTTCGCTTATTACAAGCGACTTTGGGCTTCTTTTTCTGTAATGTTGCTTGTAGCCTAACCGCAACTTGCAACTCCAGATCTTTTTGGAGCTGTGTGAAGCACAGGCTCCCTATACGTGGCTGTGTGGGTCTGTGTGTCTGTCTGTCTGTGTGTCTGTGTGTGTGTCTGTGTGTATGTAGCCTGAACTTCCTAAACTTCGGCACGCTACTAGTCCCACAGTTTTGCCACCACACACTCGCGCCATATGTCAAATCGACCGGCTTACTCGGGAATCGTGGGCTAGTAACTTGCTAAGAGAAAGGTTCAATAGTTTAATTGATATTAATTTATTAGTGAATTAATTTTCCCCATTGACTTATAATGGGAATCGCAAAAACTCACATTCAATTATTTGTCTCTCGCAAACCATAGGGGCTAGAGTTTCAAGACTTGGAGAGGAGGTTCATAATGATTTCAAGGATTAAATAAAAAATAATTGTGTCATTTGGCCGCATGGTGGCGCCATAACACCCCACTTTACGTTTTGGCCTGTAACTCTTGAACCGTAGGTCGGAAAATTAAAAATATTTTTTCCCTGGATTCCTTGGGTCATGACGCATCTCCCCATATAGGCCACGCCCATTTGCGCCATGATAGATTTTCCGCCATCTTGAATTTTCTCCAAAACACACTTTTTGCTCCTTTTCCTACATATTTTCTTCAAATGTCACAAAAATCGGTACACATGATCCACACACACACACACACACACACACACACACACACACACACACACACACACACACACACACACACAGCTCCACTTCACACGGGTGTGATTTTTTATATGTTGAATCTACTTGCAACCACACCCCATGGGGGACAGAGCATTGGTTCGACCTCCCGTTGGTCCGACCCATGACCCATAGAGGTATGGGTCCGACCAGGTTAACATTCATCAGGTTAGCATTCACCAGCGTCGGCAGGTTAGCATTTCACCAGGTTAGCATTCACCAGTTAGGGTTAAGGTTAGGTTTAGGTGGTTGGAAAATTGGGTGGTAGGAAAAATGACATGGCACCAACCATTGACAGCCCGTACATACATTGAAACAGAAAGGTCCTATCTTGTTAAAATCACCAACATTGCAGCTTGAATGAACCTCTTTCTATCTGCAAAGTGTTTGTTTCATAAAAATACATGTTATGAGATACTTTCTGTCAATACATTCTGTGCAGGTCATAAAAGTGTTGGAGTTTGGAAGCATTCTTGGAAATCACTCAACGGTCCTGCTTACCACCTGTTTCTAAATTTCACATAATGCAGGAGACACTTTATTTATTATCAGAAAGTAGCTCATAATGAATGATGTCTACATGAAACAAACCCTTTGCAGATAGAAAGAGGATAATTCAAGTCTTCAGTACAGCTGCAATTTGGTGAGTTTAATAGATTTCATTTCTGTTTGGTGTATGGGCTGTCAATGCTTGAGGTTGCAACTTCAACATAGCCTATTAAAAAAAATTGTTGTAAGTTGCCTAAATATTGGCTATTGCGTTTTTTTTTATTTATTTTTTTACTTTTTGTGCCAGGGACCCCGGGTGCATTAGCCTACCAGGATTTGTGTTGTTAAAATGCTTCAAGATATTTCAAAATGTGCACTTTTCCCCCACGATTTTCTACAAGTTCACATCTTTGGGCTTGTTTTCATAGTATCTCTCACAAAATCTGGCAACACTAAGGATAGGACAGGAAGACAGTCACAGGAACGCCTGTCAGTTCGTTTGTGATCAAAAGTTTGTCATCTCACATGTAGCCTATACCTGCAAAAGATTATCAACTGTGTATTTCTGTGTGTCTGCTCGACAGAACGGATGTGAAATTGCAGTAGGCACTAGGCAGGCTATCACTTGTGCTATTGGGGAAGGGACTGAACGTCAGAAAGACGTTTTTGATATTCTACAGGTGAAGTGAATCAGTAGCCTACTTAATTGTTAACCAAACCCAGCAAGGACGTTTTAGCTTGGAAGTCGTCACTATCGGTTCGGTGTCATCGGTTCGTTGGTCGGACTCCCGAAAGGCCTTTCTCAGAGGGGCGTTCTACATACATAGTCAACAAAGTCTTTGCATGGTCGCCGGGATAATAGAGGAGAGATGTTGTTATTATATCTTCTCCAATCTCCCTGTTTGGAAGAAGGACAAAAGGACTGAGGTGCAACGCTGGAGAGGGGCTCTGAACTGTTGCATCACCCACAGATACTCGTCAAGTCGTCATAACGGTAGGCTACCTTTATTCAGTGGTGTAATGTAACTAAGTATTTACTCAAGTAGGCCTACTGTACTTTGAGGTATTTGTACTTTACTTGAGTAGGCCTACTCTATTTCTAATTTCACACTTTTACTTAGCCTATAGACCTACTCCACTACATCTCGAATGACGGATCCAAATATTGTACTTTTACTCCACTACAATTATTTTAAAGGTTTAGTTACTATAGATTTGGATTATTATTACAAAACTTACATTTACCACTTTGTACACATTTGAAAACTTGGGACATTCTGCATAATGAGTACTTTTACCATGGTACTTTTTTTTCAAAGATTTGTTTTGGGGCTTGTAAGCCTTTATTGATAGGACAGTAGACTGACAGGAAATGGTGAGAGAGATGGAGAGTGACAAGCAAAGGTCGTCGGGATCGGGACTAGAACTCGCGACAGGCTGTCAGGCATCAGAGGCTATGTGGCACGCGCCTGGACCGGTAGGCCTGCGGGCGCCCCTACTTTTTGTACTTTTATTAAGTACATTTTGATATCAATAGGCTACTTTTATACTTTTACTCAAGAACATTTTGAATTCCGGACTTTTACAGAGTATTTCTACATTGCAGTATCGATACTTTTACTTAAGTAGTTTACTTAAAATGTGAGTACTTTTTCCACCACTGCTTTTGTTTTGTTTTCATGCTCAGAGCGAAGGGGCCACCCATTTTAGGCCACAACGTTATACCGAGCTTCGCTACAGGTGGTGGGGTTAGGCCTAATTGTTTTTGTGATTTTAAATTGCCTGCTTATTGCTGTGTAGGGTCAGGTGTAAAAGGTTGTAAATTGGAGTTTTGGAAGATTTCTGCCCAAAATAGGGAAAAAGTGGTTAACCACTATCCACAAATTTCCAACGTCCCATCGTGCATTGCGCAGAAGGCGTGCGGCATTTCCGGTGTCGCAGCCGAGTGTGATCTACAAGCTCACAGCGGTTGCATCTACGACGCAACGTGAGCTTGTATGTCTGCTGTTAACCAGATGTGTCCCACAAATAATTCTACAGTAAATTCCTCCACACCGCTGATTCAAATCACTTAACAAGCATCATGTAAGGCTAGGGCTCCACCAGGACGAGACGGCGGCAAAAAATTAACGGGCAAATTTGGCGTCCCACGGCAGTGGAGCACCCTTCATTGATTAAAAAGGGAACGTTCCCAGCGTTGACTCGACGCTCGCAGTGGAGCCAAGGAGTAATCGCCATACATGCAGAGATTCAGGTGTCACAGGCTCGCAACAGCAACCAATTAGAATGAAACGGCTTAAAGGAACAGGAAGTGATGCCCAACTCTCATGCAAGGAGTTTTATGTTACACCAAAGATATTTAATTAATGAAGATAGCTCATCCTCATTGGATCCACTAGAGCAGTGCTACTCAACCCGCGGCCCGCGGGCCGCATGCGGCCCTTTCCGCATGTCTGTGCGGCCCGTCATGATCATGCCAAAAAAAATATGATTTTTCTAAGCCTGTCAAAGTTAACGCGAAACGCAAAACGCGGTGATGTTTGACCCTCGGTGCACTCCGTAGTTAGGGATAAGAGTCAGGAAGCGAATGCAGTAGCAGTGCAGAGATGCAGGCGGCTACACTAGAGCTACAGTACAACGAGACAGTCAGACAGACAAATATGCGGAGATTTGCAGCAGACAACCACAGTCGGGCTCACTGGAGCGGAGACGCATGACGGTCGTGCGATATGAACGGCCGCGAATCCCGCGATCGTCATGTTTCAGGCTAATGAAGACCTAGCCCTTGTCTCCGCTGCTTGTCTCTCCCTCCGCGACTCCGCCAGTCAGCTCCGACTATAACTCTATGACACCGACAGTGCAAGCATTCCAACAGATCGCGCTGCAGCCAAGGAACTATGCTTATTAACACAAATCTCCTCCAACGAGCTGTTGTGTTTTACAAAGCTCAAAGCATCAAACTGTTTTACAAGTACAGTGCATCTGAGGGGGAGTTGAACTGTACTTGAGTTATTTTTCCATACAATAACTCTCTTCACCAAAAATAGCCGATCTACAAGCTCACAATGCATCTTGTGGTGAGCTTGTAGATCGGCTATTTTTGGTGAATGTCCCCCAAGAATAGGGATGCTGGGGTTTGAGTGATTGAATATTAAAGCCATACTGTGTAAGTTGCCCAACTAGTGGTCATTAGCCCTATAGCAAACCGCGGTCGCGTCCGCGTCTTTCGTCCGTTTTTCGTACCTTCAGACCCCCGCGTCTGCCTCCACCTCGCTGAGATCTATCTTTTAAGGGGTCCCTTGTTCCTGTGCGTTCAGTAATTCCAGAGATACGGACTCCTTCACCCTGCCTGGTAGGCGAAATTACCTAGAGAAGGGATGGTACAAACGGGCGACAACAAATATGGCTGCCATAGCGAGTATTAGCGACCCCACTTCAAGATGCGCTGTGATTGGCCGGCAGTTGTATAACCCTCGCTGTGATTGGCCGGTAGTGTGATGACGCAATTTTGGCGCGAGATCCGGTCCACGGCAAGGATCTCAGTTTACATATAGAGAAGGCTTTACAGGCTGAAATTCACGGCGCGGATCTTCTAAAACTTTTGTGATTTAATAGTTAGGAGAATTTTAAGATTTGTTTTATAAAAAAAGTTACATAGTACAACTTTAAGTATAAACGTTTATTTATTTTAAATCTGTCCTATTAATGAAAAGGAGTGTTAGTGGCATGAGAAAACATACCTTTACATTGCCAAAGTTCACTAGCCTATACCCAGACACAGGGGAGGTTACAAAAAGGTTGAACCAGAACTGTTCATTTTCACTTCACATTTTGTGAATAAAGCCTAATTTGATAAAAAATTCAAATGTCATCAATTTCATCATTCCATCCATGACAATCTTTTGGTTCAATGAGGCCTGGCTTATGGAAATGTGGCTGTGTAGACTGTGTACTGTACAAAATCAATGTAAACGTCCAAAATAGGACCGTCATTTTTAGCTTGCGGCCCTTTGGACTTTTGGTATTTTGCTGAGTGGCCCCTGAGCCATCTCAAGTTGAGTAGCCCTGCACTAGAGTGCGACATGGTACACAAAGCCTACAAATAGACTCCTAAGTGGCGCCGGCTCTGACGGCAAATCTCGCGCACATCCTGTTTACTGGTGCTATAGATCCCGCGAGAGTGTGTTGCTGGGACAGCTAAAGAGCAATAATAAAGTTGATTTTCTCAGTTGTTGTGTCGCTGAAAAAAGCCACTTTAGTATGACAATTTTGTTAATATTATGTGGCTTGTGATGATCTGGTCCAATATTTAGTTCAGTGACTATAGCTTCTGAACTATTATTTTGCTCTGTGTTCACGTTAGCTCTCCCATTGTAAATGAATAGACTCCAAACATGCTTCCGCCTCCTAAAAAGGTATCTACCTACGTCACACAGAAACGGGAAGTACAGGTCTTTTGCACCCTCTTGCTATCGCCCTCTTGGGTTACACTGCTGTGCTCAAATAAATGAAGTGAATGTTCCCTTAATTTATTTGAATGTATTTGAGTAGTACTGCTCAAAGAAAGCTCAAATAATTAAGGGAGCATTTTGTTCCCTTCATTTATTTGAGCAGTATATTTAACCAGGCAATACAAATGAACAGATTCTTATTTACAAGTGTGGCCTGGCAAGAGGCAAGGCCTTTTGAGTGAGAGGGGAGCGGAAAGAAATCAATCAGCTTAAAAGCAAAATAAAATGCAAACAGTAAATCACAAACGCACAATAGAAGAAAGAGCACAATCAACAGATAAAAACACAATGAACATAAATGCAACCACCACCCACTACTGCAGAGACCAGGTAAGACAAATAAACAGTCTAAAGGACAGCAGCGTTTTGTCTTTAAGAATGTACACAAATAGTCTTTAAAAGCCGATCTAGGGACTAATGTGTCCAGGTTTCAAACTTTTTTTGTTGTAGGTCATGCATTAGGAAGATTCTGTGTTGGCTAAACTGTATATACTGTAGTGTATAAGGTACCGTGGCCGCAACTGATACATGCTGATCGTGTGTATAATATGCCATGCATATCTTTGTTGTTGGGCAGAATTCCTCCATATTAAATAGAATTAAATACAGGTTGAAATGAAATATTTTAAACTTTTTGTATTTTTTCCCCCCTAAACAAATGCACTACTTGATCACACTACAGCGTCAAACAAAAGTATCAAAAGTAGCAGATCCACAAGCTCGAAATGTGTCGCAAATCGGCTAATTTAGCGATTTTTTAAATTGAATCCTGAAAAGTAACAGTTTTGGACATATGAGGTTTCCACCTGACAAGAGACTGTATGCCATGCATGCATGCATACATACAGAACGCTACATTACCCCCTCCTTTCAGAAGCGCACCCTCGTGCTACACTGTTCACTCACGTCCCTCACGCAAGGGCACGTACGCTCCACCTGTCCTCGACCACTTCCCACACCAATGTAACGTGAGATAGCTTTCTTGGCGCAGGAGGTTGTTGGCCAGACTGGTGAACTGTGTACTTCCAGTTGCACGTTACAATACATTGTACTGACCTATTATAATTTATCTCATTAGAATTACTATGACTCTTTTTTTTTTTTTTTTTTTTTTTGCTCGCTGAGAACAACCCATTGCCAGCCAAATTTAAATATGAATGTGCGCTTATAATGCCAGGAAATAGCTATATTTAATCATCATAATCACATCAATTTACCAAGCCACGTTGAAATACCATACCACAAAATGACCACTAGAGCGAGCCATAGACCATAGACTGTGGAAGCCCCCATGTTAACCCATGTTAAAACCAAGGTTCACAACATTCAAGGATGGGACGATGACGTCGATCCCCATTGACATGAATGAGAGACCCGCGGGCCGCCATCTGAGCTCAATACTGTTCAATTCGTGCTTGATCGTCTAAAACCACCATCGGTATGGGCACCGGAACATATACAGATGCCACACAGAAAGTTTCCGAATCAAAATCCGACCTAGTGAAGCTGCGTGAGGGTCGGATGGTTTGCATTGAGCCTAGCGGCTAGCAGAGGCCTACAAAAACAGGAAGCTATGGCTTAAAGGTGACGTCATAATCGTATCCTTTTTTTTCACGGTTTACGTCTGTATACTAGCCGAAGGTAAGCTAACCGTTCCGCTCCGTCTATTAACCCAAATTAAAAGCTTAAACAATGCTTTTATATAAAAGTCGATAAAAGTCGCTTGGCAGGGAACTCCATAATGAGATAGTCGATCTAAAAGTCGACCGGCCCTGACTGAGTTAAATAGCAGATCTACAAGCTCCCAACGCCTCGCAGCGCCTCGTCTATTTTTGGCAAAGAGCTTTTGTGTAGAGGGGAAAAAGAGCACACTAAGTACAGAGTGAAAGGTCAAGTTTATTAAGTATTGACGGTTCAAGTGGTTACATATCTGATAACACAACATGAATGACATGAATCCACCCTAACCCAATGACATGAATCCAAAATACACTGATGATTGTGCTGTCAAACGATGAAACTATATGGAATCTGGCGGCCCCTGCTTCATCTCTCTCTCAGCTAAGCCTGAAAATGTTGAAGACCCCTGCCCTATAACAATAAATTGCTACCCCATTTTCACCAAAGACATCAGATAAGAGTGAATTACAGTACAAGGATGGGACACTGACACTGTCCCCTCTAGTAATTGTACCTACAACAGCCCTCCTGGGACCCGCGCTAAGGCACCTACTACTAAAAAGAATTACTCTATGCCCAAGCGCGCCAGCAAGAGGGAAAAAGTCAGGGGACAGTAGTGTGGAGGTGGGGGGGGGGGGGGGGGGGGGGGGATTTCCTGATCTGTGTGTGTGCGGGGAAATGGTTTTGTGATCCGATCTCTCACTTTAACTGACGGCAGAACAACTTTGCTCCTCCATATATTGCGCTGCAGCACAATTACAGTTGCAGCCCAAGCTTATTTCACACCCACAGCCAGCATACACATATTGTTGTGTATGCTTGTCTGGCACCTGGTTGATTGGGTTGAGAGAGTGGCTGCACATAGCCAGTAACAGAACGTTCATTGCAGCGAGAGGCAAGCATGTAGCCAACAGTGGGGCGCCAGATCAACAGCGGTCGGGGACAATACATAAATAAATAGACCAGTTTCCAATAGTGAGGGTCGGGACATTCAGGACCTTCTGACCCCCTCCCTCCGGCACAGCAGCATGATGTCTGATTGTCTGTCCACCCAGAGTGGAAAATAACTACATGCAAAATACTTGCATTCACTCAATATAATATTGTTCAATACTTTATATTTCCACCACAA
The DNA here is from genome assembly GCF_963921795.1 of Nannobrachium achirus. Taxonomy (NCBI): domain Eukaryota; kingdom Metazoa; phylum Chordata; class Actinopteri; order Myctophiformes; family Myctophidae; genus Nannobrachium; species Nannobrachium achirus. Next base: position 32,038,213 of record NC_137816.1, on the reverse strand, counting down.
CTCAGATACACCTTTTACTCCTCTACAATTTTGTTACTAGTTACTTTGCAGGTTTAGATTATTATTACAAAACATATAGTCAACGACCGCAAGTATTTCTATATATTCCACCACTTATACCCCCACAGACTGATCATAACCCTGTCATCACCACCATGAGAGGGATGATGACGGATTAGCCACTGGGGGGCAGTGTGTGCCCATTTGTAAAGAATGGAAGAAATGGAGTATAAGCTTAGCAGTGTGCCACTCCCATTAGGATAGACAGAAGTGCTTTACTTCTTAGAGCAGCCTGACCTCGTAGAATGCAGTGGCTATAAATGAGAGGTGTTTAAACGCAGTGTGGAGGGAGAGAGAGAGAGAGAGACCCTGGGGCTATTTTCCCCTCACAGCGTTTGATGTACCTAAGTGAAACATTTTCATTGATTGCACCCACCGCCCTCGCAAGACAGCACCAGTCTTTTTTTTTTTTAACCAAAGCCATCAAACGGTAGGATCTGGGAGAGCAAGAATACTTTTTTGGTACGACCGATGGTGTCGAGAATAACAGATCTACAAGTAGCGTTACCATGTCTGCTTATTATAAGCGACTTTGGTCTTTTCTGTGAAGTCGCTTGTAAATATTGGCTGGTTGCAGTTCTTTTGGGCGTGCTTGTAGTTACTTATTTGGGGCGTGCTTCCTAATGTTGTTTAAACCCTTTTTTTCCTCAAGATTTGATGTGACGCCTTGTGAGCTTGTAGATCGGCTATTTCATATAGATGATGTATATAGATTTAAGGTGCCCATGTGTTAGTCACTTCTTTTGGGCTTGTATTCAGACATGTTTGCTTATTTCTCTTGCAACATCTGGCAACACCGCCTACAAGCTCACAACATGTCTTGTAGGTCTGCTATTTTCGACACCACCAAGCCTAAAAATTAGGCTTAAGTGCTTGTCAAAAAAAGTGAGAGATATGAGGATGAAGCACAGAGGAGACAGCAGATGTGGGATATCCCACAAAGAGATGAAGGGACAGCAGATGTTGATTTCCCACAACGAGATAAGGGCTCTCTGTGTGAGCAGCAAAAAGCTTGGATTTGGACTCCTCTCCTCCTAACCTCTCATTGCTGCTAATCGGACTGCTGAGCATCCTCACAGGACCTCTGAGGGACACACGCACACACACACGCACACGCGCATGCACATGTGGATATATTTCTGCACTAATGACACACTTTTATTGCATTTATAGCATGTTTCATAATAAGCGTTAATGCTTTACAATTCTGAGAATAAAATGATAGCCTGCAAAGACGACAACAAACACACACACACACACACACACGCACGCACATGCACACGCACGCACGCACGCACGCACACGCACACACTGTAATAACACAAGATTTAGTGTACTCAAAGGCACAATAACATACACAAATGCACATGCAGTGACCTACTTATGTAACTGTACATATACTAGGCTAAATACATGCAAATACAAATGCACATGTATACAAACATACACATTTGGCACAGTATTGCATACGTATTTGTGTGCATGTAAGCCAGTTGTTATTGTGAGCTGTGTTTGTGTGGTTTATTTTTTATATTTACTACACTAGGCTGACAATTAGGAAAATATTCGGGTTAGGATTAGACATTTTGGTTGGAGTTATGCTTTATTTATGTTTTGTTGCATGCCAGTGGCGTGCACCAAAAATAAAAGATCTACAGACTCACAACGTTCCGATCGGCTATTTCAGATTCAGGTTTGGGTTAAAAATGGAAAAAAAGAAGAAAAAAAAAACTATGGCATTCATAAAATCTGTGTCATAAAAATGTTGATGACTATACCTCACAGTATAGTCAGTGCACGTGCGTGCGTGCGTGCACGACCGTGACCCTGCTGCCTCATATTTCATCCGGGAGGCAGAGCTGTGACAGTCAGGTGAGGGTCTGTACTAATGAGCTATAGAGCAGCAGCCTGTGGGGAAATACTAACAGTGTAGAGCTCCTGAATCACTGTGTCCATTCTGCTTCTCCTTGACTGGCTACTATGCTGCCACTCTACTACTACTACTACTACTACTGTCCGCACCATGGCTACAGCAACACTACTAGGGCTGTCACAATTATTACATAATCGTCTAATCGTGATTATTTGACATTATCGCAATTATTTTGTCATAATCGTCATAATCGTGAATGTTGAAAAATTTCTGAAATAGTGGAAATAGCAGATCTACAAGCTCACAACGTGTCGCGATGCGACGCGTTGTGAGCTTGTAGATCGAGTAAATTTTTAAGTAGTAAGTTGTCAAATATGTCAGTAATTTATTTGTGTATTTAGGTTATGTGTCATATCTGCCATGTGCAATTTCAAAGCCTAAAAGCCAAACAGAAATGTAATTATCAACGACAAAAACACAATTAAATCGTTAATCACCAATTATTTGAGTGACAATTAATCGTCCTGTAAAATGTCATATCGTGACAGCCCTAAACACTACTACTACTGTCCCCACCCTGGCGACTACACTACTACTTCTACTACTACTACTACTACTACTACTACTACTACTACTACTACTACTACTACTGTCTCCACCCTGGCTACTACAAAACTAGGCTGCTACTCCACTGCTCCTGTCTCCTGGAGGAGGAGTAGTAGTTATGGTGCGGCGTGACTCCTTGGTGAAACAGTCTGAAAATTGGTGATTGCTTTGACCTTAACGGACAAAGCAACGGACACCCGACAGAGACCGAATACAGGTTGGCATGAGATCCCAGTGGCTCGGTGGGTAAAGGTGTGTCGGTGACATATATAGGTTTAATTCTGGGTTCTTGACCTTTAAATGTCTCCTTCTCCCATCCTCACTGACACACTCTAAACAGTGTGCTGGCAAGTACAGCAGCACTGCTGCAGAAATACTGCTGAATAATAATAGGCAAGAAGAAGAATGGGGGGGAAAAAGCGACTCTTTGAGAAAGTTTTGCAGAAGGAATATATATTTCGTGATTGTTCTTTGTATTTAAAGTCCGGACGTTTTCTTCTGAAGATGAAATGGTATTCTGGAGGAAGAACTCATTTTTTGCACATTTTATACTGTACACACACACCACTTATAATTAGCTGATAAGTGTGTGTGTGTGTGTGTGTGTGTGTGTGTGTGTGTGTGTGTGTGTGTGTGTGTGTGTGTGTGTGTGTGTGTGTGTGTGTGTGTGTGTGTGTGTGTGTGTGTGTGTGTGTGTGTGTGTGTGTGTGTGTGTGTGTGTGTGTGTTTGTTTTTGAGTGGCTCTGTGTGCCTCAGTGTGCTTGCATTGATCGAGCCATTCCCAGAATACAGAAACCAACAGGACTGTCTGATCATAAATTCTGGGAGTATCAGCCCAAGCTGTAGCTTATAACCCGCCAATCATCAAATCCCACAATGCAATGGCAGAGCGCCTGGAGGCAGAGTGACAAAGGGAGGAATAGCATATGAAGGAATGAATGGAGAAAGGGGAGGGAAATTGTCATTGCCGGGTGGAAACCTTGTATCTCCAAAACCTTACCCCTTTGTTTTAAAAACAATCAAGCACATCTACAAGCACACAACACCTTGTAGATGCTATTTTCACAAGTTTTGTGTGACCGCCTTGCATGATGAAGCAGGGCTTTACTTTACGAAGAAATGTAACAATTTGAAACTTGGAGATACAAGGTTTCTGCCTGACAGTGACAAAATGCTTTAAGAGAGGGATACATAAGAAATGGGGGAGTCACCACCAGGGCTCCATATTGACTTGTCTTTATTTGCTCTTCCTGCTCTCCAGTGTAAGACTTTAAAATGCCTTGTGAACATTGGTGGAAACTGTGAAGTAACTAAGTACATTTACTGAAGTACTGTTGGATACAGTTTTGAGGTTCATTGAGTTTATCCATTTTTGCACTACATCTCAAAGATAATATTGTAAGTTTTACTCCACTACTAAGTATTTGACAGCATTAGTTACAAGTGACTTGATTGATTTTGATTATTACTATAAAACCTTTTAAGCCTCTTTTTAAAATACCTTGGCTATTTTAGCCAATCTAAAATAGTTGACACGTTTTCAAAAGTGGGAAAATTTAGATTTTGTGTAAAACTTTTACTTTTGGTACTTTTAAGTATATTTTAATATTTATTTTGTAAGAGACTCTTGATGAGGGTCCAGTGGGAACCGAAATGTCTATCAACTTAAATACAAAAAAAGAGCTGCAGAGCAAAAGCAGGGTGCAGGATTATTTGTTCATGAAATAGTTTTTCATAATTGTTCCAGTTTTGTCCAACGCAACTGCATCCGAATTCAGTGTATGTGCGAAAGCCTTCTTTACAAAGTATATTTTGATAGCAAAATGTTGGACACATGGACTTTTACATGTATTTCTACATTGTGGTATTACTACTTCTACTTGAGTAAAAAACCTGAGTACTTCTTGTACCACTGCCTGTGAAATAGCTGTAACAAAAGGTGAGCTTGCAGGGCACAGCAAGCCCAATGAGGTGTCAGCAATGCTGCTGGATTGAGTGTTCTCTCTCTCTGTCTGTCTCTCTCTATATATATCTACTGTATATCTATATCTATCCATCCATCCGTCTGTCCGTCCGTCTGAAAATGTTGCCAGGGACCCCCAGATCCCCCCCCCCCCCCCCACACACACACATAAACAGTATAGCTAAAAATCTAAAATGACACAGAGCTTTGCCGGTTTAATGGTTTTAAAACTCAATATAGGCTCTACCAAAAAACCTCCTCTGTTCCAATCAGGGCCAAGGTGTGACACAGTGTGTCTGTCACATGCTGACAAGAGGACAGAGAAAAATGAGTGACACAACCTCTTCCTGTCCCGAGAAACGAGATCGCTTTGAGAGAAGAACCCACCGGGGAAATGGAGGTTGTGATCGTTGCAACGTCCTCATGGTCACTGAAGCATTGACGATGGTAAATGGTAAACGCACACTGCATTTGCTATATTGCGCCTTCGTCCAAAACACTTCACCATGTATTTCACATTCGCTCACACACATTCACACTGACGATGGAGGAAACTATGCAAGGAACCAACCTATAATAGGGGGTCTTGCTCAAGGACACTTCATCATGCTGCCGTGAACTTCCAATTCCAAGACGCCACTCTACCACTTAGTCCCATGCACCTCATGCATGGGCTGCGGTGGGCCCATGCATGAGGTCTTCTTTTTCTTTGAGAAAAGAAAATCTCCTTCATTATACTATTATACTTGTATATCAGATATTATACCTGTGCTCTGGCACATGCTACAAATTGATTGATTTTTTTTTATTGACAAACAAATGTACTAACTGCACACAGTAGTCAAAGGTATAACACAAAAATGCCAGCTAACTTATTTACATACATTGATTTGACAATGTTATGCCAAAACATGCAATATTATACTCTGTTGTGTTGTATGTACTGTAATCCAGCATCACATTAGCATTAGCACTTATTTAGCGAATGCAAAGTCCTTAGGCCAAGCAGTTGCCTCCTGGTCTGCTGTATGGATGGTGACTAATTCTCCTTTTAGTCTTTGGAGAGGACAAACTTCTATGCTTCTTCTCCTTCTCTCCACAAGCACACAGTGGGCTTGGGCTACTGCCCCATCTGTGAAGGCTGGCCAAACATGAGCCATGTCCAGTCCTGAAACGATTGATACATTGAGTGTAGACCGCTGGTATACTGTCTTTGGGAGGTTGGTGCCAGGGACCTGTTGGTTGGGGTTTGACAACAGAGGCCCTATTTTCACAAGTGCCTTACATAGGACTGTCGCGGTTAGGAATTTCTGTAGACGATTAATCGTCATACAAAATATTCGCGATTGACGAATATATTGTATTTTTCATTTTATGCAACTATGATAGTAGGCTATGAGCTGTGACAATACTCATACTGTACACCTTAATGAAGAAGGGCAATTTAATTGCTTTTTGAACATCAGTTCAGTGGTGTAAAGCAACTATTAAGTACATTTACTTGCAAACTTTAGCCCTATTTTATACCGTGGCTATTTGAAAATAGCCGATCTACAAGCTCACAACGCGCCGCGGTGCGTTGTGAAAATAGCCGATCTACAAGCCCACAACGCGTCGCGATGCGTTGTGAAAATAGCCGACAACTGAAAATAGCGACAATAGCCGATAATATTTATCACGATCCAACATCTATACTCTAGTCGCTGTCTGTGTTATCATCATCCCCTCCACAGCAGAGTAGCTGCTAAAGCTGCAGTAAAGCATTGACTCCAGTCCTCTGTGTTGAAACGAAAGTGAAAGCCTTTTTCTGTATCGTATCAAAAGGAATATAGTCCCGGGATGTGTATGGTACTGTACATGTGTCTGTAGTTCCGAGCTTGGATCAGTTGAAACAAACTTTTTAAGCATGTTTAGTTAGCCAGCCAGCCAGCCAGCCAGCCTGCCTGCATGACTGCACTGTGTGTGCCGTGCTGCTGTTGACTCTTGACTGACTGAGGAGACGAGCATTGAGCGTTCTGCGTTCACGGGGACGTTCAACAAGAAGGAGGCACATTCAAGAATGCAAGTGTTGATGTCAAGACGAGTTTTAAAAATGGTTTTATTTTCAAACTTTTTTTAATTAAATTGGATAATTGACGATAATCGCGAATATAACAAAAATTCAAGAATATGAAAAACGGGAGTGGTGTTTAGCGAATTGTCTTGGTTATGATGGTTATCATGGTTGTGTTGAGCTGGGTATCCACATGGTGTGTGTGGTGGGATGACCTGGACCAGACAGGGGCTCATCATTCTGCTGCAGAGTATACAAGGGCCAGTGCTGAGTTGTGCATTGTGGAGGCTGCCGCCCACCATTTTTCACCAGCGAGCTTGCAGAGCAGGTTATTTCTTGACTTGACTTAACTTGAGTAGCCTACTAAATATGAATTACAGTCCAAAGCAACTATAGGTTGCTACACAGGCACAGATGCCAGTAAGCAAGCTGCCTTAAGGCCAACAGTGTTCCTGCTACAAGCTTGATCAAGCCTGTGATCGCCTATTAATAGCTGGCCTTTGATCTTCGGCTTTACATTGGGCCAACAATGGGTCGATCCAGCTATAGGTGCGAGCCAAGCATGGCCATGAATCTATTGAGCCCTAGACGCTGCTGTTATATACCTGTATATCGCCGCTGTAGGGCAGAAACCTCTTATCTTCACATTTTATTTCATACGTTTTTTTTTTGTAAATTAAAATTTTATTTGACTACTTGACTTCTACCAGCATCACACAAAAGCATCAAAAGTCAAGAAAGACAATTTAGCTTGTTGATCTGCTACTTTTACTATTTTTGAATTAGAATCCTGAAAAGCGACAGCTTTGGACATATGAGGTTTCCACCTGACAGAGACAATATGTGCTATCGGCCATCGCCCACATGTTGTCTGCCAATAAGGTTGTGGCTGGAGTACTGTGCTGGCATGCGGCCATCTGTCAAACACCTGCCCCTTACAATTACCTTCATATCTGACCGTGTCAAAGCTATAGGAGCTCAGAGCTCTGTGTGTATTGCACTATAAGCAGCACAGTTGGCTGTTTCTGCCTACATCAGTGGTTCTCAAAGTGGGCCCCCAGGGGTCCTCGGGCAAAAAACAGCATTACGTTAATTTTAACCACTTTATCCATATTTTATATGTTGGCTATTAAAAAATAGCAGATGTTCAGCTAACAGCGCGTCACTTCTGGGAGTCCCTGGCACCAAACATTTTCAGATGGGGTTCATTCTATACCAATTTTGGGGTGCTTGATTTGAAAATGTTTGAGAAACACTGGCCTACAGTACAGTAACTATTTCTAACCAATTGTACTTTCAGTTCAGTTACTTGATAACTCACACTACATCTCTAGAGGCACATATTGTACTTTTTGACAATATTTGTAGTTGTAGTTAGATATTTTATTTTGTATTCATTGTTTACATTAATACAAAACATGCATTAAGCATTTAAGCCATATTTTATACTTAGGCTATTTGAGCATATCTACATGCTCACAAAAGTACATGTGACCTGACGGTCGCTTATCTCCCGATTAGGGAGTCTTACTGGTACTGCTATTTGCATAGGGTGTGTGTGTGTGTGTGTGTGTGTGTGTGTGTGTGTGTGTGTGTGTGTGTGTGTGTGTGTGTGTGTGTGTGTGTGTGTGTGTGTGTGTGTGTGTGTGTGTGTGTGTGTGTGTGTGTGTGTGTGTGTGTGTGTGTGAGAAATAAGTCATTCATAATGAGTAATTCTACTTTGTTACTGTACGTATATTTTGATGCCAGATGCCAGTTCACTCAAGTAAAGTTTTGAACAAAGATCTGATATACTTATTCCTCCAATGTCTGTAGGTCATCCAAGTACTTAATGTGAGGTGCTGTCTTTTTATGCAAATTTCTTAATTCTCACCTTTTGTGTTCTGCAGGCATTTGCTGATACAAAGGCAAACAAATTATTATGCTAAGCCACAATATGACAGGCTAAGATAAATACAATAATGCCATCAAGACTATTCCTGGACCTGTTCCATTGGCAGAGGATGGCAAAATCAGCCATTTCTTAACCACTTAAGCCTTATATACTTTAATATACAATTGTCTTTGTTCCAAAACACATTTGCATTACTTAACATTTCAATATTTCAAGAACAATTGTTAATGCTTATGTTAAAACCGGTACTGTCCTGAATTGACACATGGAAGTGTGCATGCAAAACAATGTCCTTTCCCTTTTAACCACCTCAAAATATTCCAAATATAAAAAACAATTGTGAACATATCCAATCCACAAGCTCACAACAACTTGCATCAAAATGTAATTCTTCTATTGTATCTATTTCCTTTGTTTTTTTAATATATTCTAGATTTTTTTTATTGACATGCTCAACATATGCCAGGGAGAAAGTGGTTAATTGGTTCTCAAAATCATTTTAATTGTGTGTGTGTGTGTGTGTGTGTGTGTGTGTGTGTGTGTGTGTGTGTGTGTGTGTGTGTGTGTGTGTGTGTGTGTGTGTGTGTGTGTGTGTGTGTGTGTGTGTGTGTGTGTGTGTGTGTGTGTGTGTGTGTGTGTGTGTGTGTGTGTGATGCAGGACACTCATCCTCATCAGTTGAATGGAGGCTACAGGCTGAATCTCTGTGCTCCACTGTGACCCATTTTCCCCAGCTCTACAAGTCCCATGTTGTCCAATGTCCATGCACATAGCTCCTCTGCTGTTAACTACTTTAGCCTACTCTCTCCTCTGATGATTGGCAGCAGTCAGGGACAGCAGCTAGATGGTTAGCAAATTACCATTAAAGATACACATAATTTTGATTGAATACTTTATTAGTCAGAGATGTAAACAGCACGTGGTACAGTCAATGTTTCCATTGTGGTCAATCAATGTTTCACAATATTACAGGTCATGAACAAATACAAACCACTGTATGTACAAAGCTCTCTGAAAATGGTATACTACAGCAGTACAGCCACTAAGTACATTTACACATACACTGTACTGAAGCACAATTTTGAGTGTCCATTTTTTAAACATCATGTCTACTGCACTACATCTCAGAGGCAAATATTATACTTTTTACTCCACTTCAATAATTTCACAGCTTTAGTGACTTGTTACTTTTCATATTTAGATTCTTAATACAAAACATACATTAACCACTAGCTCCATTGTGAAGTGTTACCACCTCGCACCTATCTCTGAAATGTTTGGTGAGTTGGACTTTCTGACGTGCAAATTTTCGCAATGACCGAAAAGGGTGGTTTCGGTCAAAATATGGACAGGCCTTAAGTCTAACCGCATGTACATACTGTACCTGACGGTTAAGGCTATGTGTATTTAGGGAGAAGTTAGTATGAAAACCTCCGCCTCCCTCCCTGGGCTTACCCAAAGCGTCCCCCACTTGAAGCAGTAGGCATACCCAAAGCGTCCCCTCTTGTCACGCGGTAGGGTCCTTGACAAGGCGTCAGGTGTCTGACTACTTGGGGGAGAGAATATGTTGGATAATTAGTATATTGTGGTATTGCTACTTAATTAGCCAGTAGCTATGCCCCTCCCAAAAAGCTTTTGTCCAATGCTAGCTTAGAATAACTTCCTGCTTGCCAAGGTTTGCCTTGGCAACAGCCTTGGCAAGCTGCCGGTTGCTAAGCTAGCATTGGACAAAAGCTTTTAGGGGAGGGGCATAGCTACTGGCTAATTAAGTAGAAAATTCAGTACATTTTCCACCCCTGTCTGGATTGCCATGGGATTTGCTGAGCACCTTCATGTTCACAGCAGGATAATCCCAACTGATTTAGGTGATTCCCATGATCTTTCTTCTACTACCCATAGGTCACATGCAAGGTATTTCTCAAAATCTAATAAGCGGATTGAATTTGGATTCATGCTACCCGGAGAATGAACCCTACTAATTTGAGTGACCCTCTGACCTTTCTTCTAGCACCACCCTCAGATCACAGTTTACTTAATCACTTTCACCTGGCACTGTAATACCATGAAGTAGAAAATATGGCATTTATTACACAAGATATGGTTTCTGCCCAACAGAGAGGGTTTCTAAAATGTACAGCCAGCCATATAAGTTCTGTAAAAAAGAGATGGAAGAAGAGATGTCAGATCTTGTTTTTATGTGTTGTACATGTCTGATGTCTGTGTGTCTGCAGCTAATCTCGCATGCTATTCTAGGCTGATCGGTGTCATATTTCTTGTGCACGCTAACAGTAAGCATGACAGCTGAGGTTATGTTTTCGCTCCTGTCCATCTGTGTGCCCATTTGTCTTTCCGACTGTGAACAACTCCCCACATAGGCCCGCCCTCTTGTGCCAGACTCGATTTTGCGCCCTTTTGCAATTTCTTCAAAAACACAATTATTTGATACTACTCCTCTGGATCTTCAAATCCGATTTACTTTTTTTCGATTTACGATTGGCTACGATTTACTACTAAAGTTTGCGGACCCTGGGTGTATAGCCAACCCGACCTGGCGTAGATCTGTGCTCCCAGGACTGCACTTCTCTAGTTCTGCTGTATGTATGTATCATTCTTATAGGGTTTACATTTCTTTTTTTACACAATGTCGCGCACACAATCATACACACACTCGTACTCACACACGACACAGCTCTTGTCTGAAACCACATGCATACAATATTAAAGTACATCAGAATCAGATCCACATCCGTCCCTGTAGATGCCAATATTTGTATACCTGTGCTATCTTGACAGAATCTTAATGCATCCCTTATCTGTGTTTATGTTTGAATGCCAAGTTTGAATGGGTGTTAGGGTATTATGCATTAAGTCAGATTTCCAAAGTGTACCTTGTAACATAATTGGATGGATTTCTTCTCTGCATTTCGTCTCTGTTGGGTGGAAAGCTCATATGTCCAAAACGGTTACTTGTCAGGATTCAAATTCAAAAATAGTAAATGTAGCAGGTCTACAAGCTCAAAACATGCCGCTTCGCGCCACATTTTGAGCTTGTGGATCTGGTACCTTATATACTTTTGTGTATGGGGCTGTAGTATGATCAAGTGGGGCTTAATTTATGAAAACACAGAAAGTTAATACATGGAGATAAGAGGTTTCTGCAACGATTTGCTCTTTAATACGACTGCAGGTGCTGTGGGTTTCTGTTCTCTGTAGAACGAGGATTATTTCCCTACGTGCTGCATGTGTGTGTGTGCCTTTGTTACATTGCTGGCAAAAGTATCAGCACTGAAGATTTGAAGGTATCAGAAAGCTAGCAGATGGAGAGAGAGACTAAGATAGAGAGAGACAGAGAGAGGAAAGAGAGAGAGAGAGGATGATTAGAACTTGATGGGAATTCACTCTCCCCATGCCTTGGCTGGATTGTTTCTCCCTCTGTCTCTCTCACTGTCTCTCTCAGCTAGCCTCTGTCACCATGTCTGAGCGCCTCCCTTTCCCAGGGGTGGGAACAAAGTAGCTACGTACTTTGATGTAGTTTATACTTTGCTTGGGTATTTTCTCAATAATCTACTCTTCTAATCCACTACTGTTATCTCAGAGGTAAATATTGTGTTACTCCACTATAACTATTTGAAAACTTTAGTTGCTTGTCATTTTAGTTACAAAAAAAGCTAAAAAATAAATAAATAGAAAACCATCACATTTTGAAATAATAATAATAGTCTCTAAAAAAAAGAATTATATTTCTATTTTTGGTTGTAAATGTTGCTTCTACTTTAGTACTTTTACAGTATCTCTATATTGTGGTTTTGATACATTTACAAAAAGTCTTTGGTACTTTTTCCACCACTGTTCTTTCCCTTTATACTCTCACTATCTCTTCCACCAGTGCCTCTATTTTACCTCGTTTCTCCCCCTCTCCTTATCTTTCTTTGGTTCTCTCTCACTCCCCCCCCCCCCCCCCCCCCCCTCTTTCATGGGATATTTTTTTAACTGGCTGACCTCTTCCGCTCTACCTGTACTCATGCAATGTACGACATTTAAGCAACATGACGTGTGTGTGTGTGTGTGTGTGTGTGTGTGTGTGTCTGTGTGTGTGTGTGTGTGTGTGTGTGTGTGTGGCACGCGTGTGTGTGTGTTGACATGCGTATCTGTACTCTACTATATGTCAGTGCGTATGTAATATTAACCATGGTCGTGTGGAGGTACAGTACATTAATAATGGTTGTGCAGTACAACATGGTGCAGATGACTCAAGGGAGTGCACTCAGACTGCACGTCGGTCGGATGGGCAGTTGGCCGCCAGAAAAGGCTCTGGCCGTGGCCCAAATCAAGCAAATTGATTTATATGTCAGCCCCAGTCTAAGCTTGATTTGGTAAATTTCCCACATCTGTCGAATTCCCCTCATCTGCCATTTGATTACTTAGTCAGTCTATTTTCCACAGTCAGTTTGCACTCTTCACACATCCTCCACAGCCGTTTACCACTGCACAAGGACTTTTCCATATGTGCACAAAATGGACACAGACAGACGGTTACAATGGTTACTCTGATTACGGGCATTGCATAACTGGGTGGCGCATGCATTCGCTATTTGTATCGTTCCCGGAGTAGGCCAGTTCCCAACTGGCACCGGTCTAGTGTTTTCAAAACTGTTAATTATCAGGTTTAAATCAAAAGTAGCAAAAATAGCAGATGTACAAGTTAAAAACGTGCCACATTGCAACATGTTTTGAGCTTGTAGATTGGCTATTTTTGCTACTTTTGTGTGTTAAATTAATGCCAGAATTATAGCATTAATTAATTAAAAAAAACATAAAAATAAAGAATAATGGACATGGAGACGAGAGGTTTCTGCTTGACACAGCAATGATATGATTCTGATTTGTGTACAGTATGTTTGGAAGTGCTTGATCTTCATGATATCATGCTGAGACATCCTGTTCAGTCTCTTAAGGCATGAACAGTACTTGATGTGATGTTTTCCAACAACAGCATTGCGTTGGCTGTTCCATGTGCTTACAGCAGATGCAGAAGTCTCCTGTCAAGGCATCTGCGGTGTTAGACAGGCCTGCGCTGTGGGGGGGAAAACAAGTCTGTTTTCATCAAACCTCATATCTTGGAAAGTCCTGTGATCCAAACGTACCTATTTTATTTTTATTCAAGAATGATTGTTGAATGTTTTCTTTCTTTCTTTTTTCAAATCAAGCATAACAGAACAATAAAAATCCTCTAAACTAATTAATTAAACTAGAAGGGCGGCCGAGCGTCTAGTCGGCGACCTGGCCAACTCGGGAACAATGTAAATAGGGAATGAATGCCCCGCCCTTTAATGCAAACCTCATTATATCTGTTGTCATAGGATCCGTTTTGACCATCTGTTTGGCCGTGTGTCCATTTATGCCCATATATGGAGATATCTGTCTGTCTACGTCCATTTCATGCCCATATATGGAGATCTCTGTAGGACCCGTTTTGACCATCTGTTTGCCTGTGTCCATTTATACCCATATATGGAGTTATCTGTCTGTCTGCGTCCATTTTATGCCCATATATGGAGATCTCTGTAGGACCCGTTTTGACCATCTGTTTGCCTTTGTCCACTTATACCCATATATGGAGATCTCTGCAGACACAGTACCGGTTCCGGCCCTACCCTTTAATGCAAACCCCATTATACCTGTTGTCATAGGACCCGTTTTGACCATCAGTTTGCCTTTGTCCACTTATGCCCATATATGGAGATCTCTGCAGACACAGTACCGGTTCCGGCCCTACCCTTTAATGCAAACCCCATTATACCTGTTGTCATAGGACCCGTTTTGACCATCTGTTTGCCTTTGTCCACTTATGCCCATATATGGAGATCTCTGCAGACACAGCAACCCTTACTTTACTTACAGAGCGCCCCAGAGTTCCCTAACCCCTGGGCTCCTTATTCCCCTTTATTATTTAAGTTTAGCGTAAGAGGGAACTGCCCGGGCTTATCCACATTATTCACCTGGTTCTCTTAAAGGCACAGCCCGCTAATTCCCCTGAACCCAACCGCTCTGAAGAGCACCCTGAACTTTGCTCACCTCGAAGTGAGAGGAAGAAAGACTTTAGTTTATGCCACACTCAGAGAGATTTTTAGTTGACTCATCTAGCATAATGTCAGAGTCTTTTATGAAGTGATGTCACAATGAGTCAGCGCTTGCTCCGGAACAGCCCGATGTCAGTCATCTCCGCATACGGAGATTCCAAATCTTTCGTGCCGGATCCGAAAAACTGTGTATCGGGTCGGGTCGAGGCCTAGCTAAGAACGTAGGCAAAGGTCTGAGCTGTCTGTTTGCGAAATTTGGAGTCTGTAGCACCAACCATTTGCTGTCAGGGCTCATCCATGCGATTCGGGCCATTCGGATTCGGCGTCCATTGGCTTCAATTAGTAGTCAGGACTCTGCATATGGAGATTCAGAACCTTTAGCGTTGGTTCCGGAAAAGAGCATATCGGGTCGGGTCGAGGCCTAGCTAAGAACGTAGGCAAAGGTCTGAGCTATCTGCGTGCGAAATTTGGAGTCTGTAGCACCAACCATGTGCTGTCAGGGCTCATCCATGCGATTCGGCCCAAACCGGTTCCGGCCCTACCCTTTAATGCAAACCCCATTATACCTGTTGTCATAGGACCCGTTTTGACCATCTGTTTGCCTTTGTCCACTTATGACCATATATGGAGATCTCTGCAGACACAGCACCCCTTACTTTACTTACAGAGCGCCCCGGAGTTCCCTAGCCCCTGGGCTCCTTATTCCCCTTTATTATTTAAGTTTAGCGTGAGAGGGAACTGCCCGGGCTTATCCACATTATTCACCTGGTTCTCTTAAAGGCACAGCCCGCTAATTCCTCTGAACCCAACCGCTCTGAAGAGCACCCTGAACTTTGCTCACCTCGAAGTGAGAGGAAGAAAGACTTTAGTTTATGCCACACTCAGAGAGATTTTTAGTTGACTCATCTAGCGTATGTGATGTCAGAGCCTTTTATGAAGTGATGTCACAATGAGTCAGCGCTTGCTCCGGAACAACTCGATGTCAGTCATCTCCGCATACGGAGATTCCAAATCTTTCGTACCGGATCCGAAAAACTGTGTATCGGGTCGGGTCGAGGCCTAGCTAAGAACGTAGGCAAAGGTCTGAGCTGTCTGTGTGCGAAATTTGGAGTCTGTAGCACCAACCATGTGCTGTCAGGGCTCATCCATGCGATTCGGGCCATTCGGATTCGGCGTCCATTGGCTTCAATTAGTAGTCAGGACTCCGCATATGGAGATTCCAAACCTTTAGCGTTGGTTCCGGAAAACCGCATAACGGGTCGGGTCGAGGCCTAGCTAAGAACGTAGGCAAAGGTCTGAGCTATCTGCGTGCGAAATTTTGAGTCTGTAGCACCAACCATGTGCTGTCAGGGCTCATCCATGCGATTCGGCCCAATTCGGCCTCGGCTTCAATTATTAGTCACGATAAAAAGGATAATCATCCCAAAAGTTTGTCCCATATTTTGTTTTAAAGGTGATACACCATGAAATTTCACTTTTCCTATTTTAAAACCTTTTTTTGGGGTCCCACTAGCACCTTCTATCCTCACAAAGTCCCATTTCTGACCGTTGTGTCTTTCTCTGGTTTTGAGAAGGCGAAGGTTAAAAGTATCCCACGGGTTCTCAAAACAGGCTGTCCAGATTTGCTGCCGATTGTGACGTCATCTGCCGATTGTGACGTCATCATAAAAAGGGTTAGGGGGGGGGGGGGTGGCGCAGTTCAGGCCAAAGGTGGTACTGCAGCTGAAATGCTCTGAGAGCCATTCAAAAATGAGAGAGGCTCTCTATTCAGGAGTGGTAATTTAGCCTCAAACCTTTTGAAAAACGTTTTTGGGACATAAACAATATGACATAAATACTTTTTAAATGCATGGTGTATCACCTTTAAGAAAGGGATTAATTGGTTGCTCTGACTCTGAGTGACACAACTTATGACTTCCCCATTTAACAATGGGTTCCAAATTGTTCTCTTTTAAGCTAGCTAGCTACAAAGCAAAGACGAACCATCTAGACATAAAGGTTAATGCATGCTCTTTCCGATGTCAGAAAAAAGATAATGCCGTTTCGAACAGGCTTCCTGAACTAGTTTGCACTGTCAGGAGATATGAATTTTGAGACCACCCATCAGAAGTTCTGGATGTTCTGAATTTGTGATTTTAGGGTCAAAGCATTTTTGTTTTTTTGAGGGGCCCAAATACCAGCAGGGCAGGAAGGCCATCAAATAAAACAATGATTTTAAATCATACATAATCAATTTAACTTAAAGGTTCAGGATGATTACGTTTTAATATAGTACAGTATAAATCAGTTAAACAACTTTTTTTTTTACAAAATCATTTATTGGTAAATTATATTTCTCATATAATATTTCTCATTCAGCACTGCACTTTGCTAATTGAAGTGAGGGTCACAGGAATCACATGATAATCATTCACAGATTAGAGTTGTTTTTGTATTTTCCCCAACATGTATTTTCTTGCAATAATGACATTAGTTGATTTTACATTATTTCAAATGTAATATTTGTTTTCAGAAAGGGGGGGTGAACTTATATCACCTCCTTTCTGAAGATGTGGGAAGGAGCATGTGTATTGCACTCTATGTAAAGTGTGTATTTTATTTAAAGTACAGACTGAACTCTTTGGCCTCCATCGCACCACTTCCCCAGCCTACATGGGAGTTTGTGGCCTTAAAGAGACAGAGATACCTCCTCTGAGCTACTGAGCGTTGGACGCGCACGCACGCGCGCACACACACACACACACACACACACACACACACACACACACACACACACACACACACACACACACACACACACACACACACACACACACCTGCACGTGCAGTGTGACAGAGTGATAGATGTTTAGGTGTGTACAGAGGTCAGGGGTGTCTCGCGCCTTTCTCTCTGTCCCATGAGACATAGACGGTCACCATGGCAACAACACAACGGTCTGACCAACTGGTTCTCAACCTCGGGTCTGGGGACCACCAGAGGTCCAAATGGACCCTTACGAGTCTGTAACTCTTGAGGGTGTACACATGGTTCCATGTGCACACACTCTCAGTTAAATAAGCATTGCAGCTTTTACAGTGTAGTTTGGGATTCAAGTAGGCCTATAGTTTAGTGATTCTTTTCAAGCATCCTCAGTTTCACAAGAATTGGGCCACAGACCCCTAGTTGATACTGTTGTTTTTGCTATGGGACCCCAGTCTACAGTGTAAAATCCAGTGTTCATTTAACTCTTGACAGTGTACACATCGATACTTAACATGACCACGCTGGTGTGGTCATTTTGTTCCATGTGTACACTGAGTTACAGATCAGCAAGGGTCCATTTGGACGGTGCCATGGCATTGGTCCGAAGGTTCATTAGTCCGAATCTGTTAAGAATACTATGCCTAACCCTAACCCTAACCTCAGTAACCCTAACTAAATTCAGACTAATGAACCTTCGGACTTATGGGCAGTCACCCATTTGGACCCCTGTTGGTCCCCGGACCCGGCTTTGAGAAACAACTGGTCTAACTAGCAGCGTCTTTTTTTCATTACTGAATACCATTTCCTTGCCTGGAAAAAGTTAAAGGGATCCCTGGCTAATACGACAAATATGCCTTAATACATTATAATTGTCCTTAATTATTTTATTTCTTCTAGAAATAGCTAATCTTTCACTCAATAGGGGATATGCCTGTCGCAAGTTGATGATGTCATAAATGTAATTTGTGATCTATCCCTATGGAATTTATGGCATGCATGTGCAAATAAAAACAAACGTAATACTTGCTATGGTTAATATGAGCATCAAATCAATATTTCAAATGTGTTTGTGTTTGTTTGTTTTTTGCACATGCATGCCATAAAAATTACACATGACATTTATGCCATCATCAACTTGCAACAGGCATTTCCCCTATTGAGTGAAAGATTAGCTATTTCTAGAAGAAATAGAATATTTAAGGTGTTTTTAATTTTACATTGTAGTTATAGAGGACAATTATAACGCATTAAGGCATATTTGTCGTATTAGCCAGGGATCCTTTTAAGACCACAAAAATAGTTTTATGACGACACTGCTACCTGTACAGTAATAATATCGCTTTCACTTGAGTCAGAGAGAAACTGTCAAGAAGGGGTGGGTGGCCTAAGGCTTACTGTAAAAGTGTGAATTAAAAGTACCTGAGTAACTTTTTAACGATAATGCTTATGATTTTGGGCATTTCACCGGGGACCGTTCCAATTAGAGTGCCTATTGGCAGCATCCGTGCAAATGATTTGATGGAACTCACTTCAAGGGAAAGGCACGCTCAACTCAAAGGACAGCCTTGAGAATAAACTGGTGAAGATTCTTGTCAAAATCCATCTGCACTCTCTGAAGAATTTTAGGAGTCTTTAAAGAGGTGGGGCCACAGTTTTGTTATTTTTCTGGTTTTCATGTGTCTATGAGGTTGACAGTACTTCATTAGACCCCCTGGTGTGGTTGTTATGAGCAATTATGTATTCCCTTTGTATTTTGGATTTCTTCCTGGAGACTGACACCTTGTGGGTCAAAAGTTCCGTTCCAAAAACAGTGATAATCATGTTTTAGGGGGGAAATAAATCATGGCACTGCATATTTAAAATAATGTTGAAGATCCGCTGCAGCAGTAAACCAAAAAAGAAACTGCTGCGTTTTTCGGGACGATGTAGGTGGAAAATATGGTCTGCATTTTTTCCACCTACACCGGGACGTAGGCCTCACCGGTCTAGTATCTCATTGGTGTATACCTATGAGGTGTGGAGTCCTTAATCTGAACCCCCAAATATGTAGGTTGTGTGTGGATGGAAATCTAATGCAAAACAACAATGGGGAACAAAAGGAACATGGAGAGCTGATGGCAGCTGGTCTGCCGTCAGCTAGAGAATCTAGAACAGTGGTTCCCAAACTGTGATGATTAGCAGATGATTAGCTTAATGTGCAATATTGTTTTCTCACTCAACAGTAAACAAACCAACAGTGTAATACAAGGTATCTGCACATTTCTAAAGTTAAAATTTAAGCTCACAACGCCTTTCATAATATTTATCTGTGGAACAGAGTCAAACTAAATGCCATGCCTACAATTCCAAGTGCTTGTCATGGTGGGGGGGGGGGGTCCCCAGTTAAAATATGATTATTTTTGGGTGTGAAATGTGATGGAACCTTGATCTAGACTAGAGAATGATCATGAGCTGTGAACTCTTAGGCTCCTGGAGGCACCAGGCCCAGGTGCCTCCAGGAGACAATAAAGAATGGAACGCATGGATGTTTAGTCCTGCTCACCTACAGTATGAGGAGCAGAGTTAACAGGCAAGACAATCCAATGACGTGCAGTGGCTAGACTACACATTTCTTCTTAGAACACATTTTTATGGGGGCGCCCGCTGGCCTACCGGTCCAGGCTCATACCACATAGGCTCAGTGTAGCCTGACAGCGTGTCTCTGGTTCGAGTCCCGATCCCGACTACCTTTGCTACGTGTCACTCCCCATCTCTCTTCCTATTTCCTGTCAGTCTACTTTCCAATAAAGGCATAAAAGCCCCAAAACATATCTTAAAAACAAAAAATACATTTGTTTTACGAGTACCTTTTTATGATACATTTATTTTTATTTTGGTTTTATTATCTTATTTTATCAGATTATTTGTTTTATGCTGGTCTGTTTCCACATTTTGTCCTTGTTTTTATTTCATTTATTGTCTCTGCCTTATACCTGTCCTGTTCCTTTCCCCATTTGACATTCTGTTATCTCTGCTGGCCAGCTCTCTTTTATTTTGCCATAGTGTCCTGCTGCTTCCGTGTTGCTGTTTGATTTTATCCAGGCTCTGTAAAGCACTTTGCAGACTTATTTTGAAAAATGGTATACAAATAAAGATAATTATATTATTACATAATTGTTTACTCTGTGCAGGCTTCCGCTCAATAAATCAGTGACACTACTAGCCAATGAGCAAATGTGAAATAAACTTGCTTTATGTCACTTTCGGGCAGAAAGAACCAAGCTGTGTTCCAATGGATCCAATGTAGTTAATAATTAATCACAATGAATTGGTCACAAGATATTGTTGACCATTTATAAAACCCACAGACACACATAAGGGGTATTTCACTTTTAAACACTTCTGCGATAATTTTAACATCTACTCAAGCTCTTGTGTGCATCACACCCCAGACCGTTAGTTACCCATTTCAATATTAACATATCTGATATTCATTTGATCAGACAGTATATATTAGTACAGTATAAACCATTCAACTTAAAACCCCCATGTTAACCATGTTAGACTTGTGTACTTTTCAAGATTTTTGCTTAATGTCACTTTTTTTATGAATACAATGGAAGTTTGTCCAATATGTATGTACTAACTGATACATTTGGGGTGGTTGTATTTTGTCTCCCTGCTATATCTTGTAGCTCTTCTATTGAGACATTTAGATCCTGTCTCACCTAGGATCTGACACAAATTTTGACCTGAAGGCAGAGACGTGCTGGCCATTGGGAAAAGTGGGACAACTCCCGAACGACCGGTCCAGGCCGGCAATTAGGATCAAAATCAAAATAAAATGTCGGCTTTCGTTCCATTTTGGGGGCTGGGCGGCCTACAAAGTAAATTGTCACTGTCGGGCAGAAACCTTGTATCTCCAAGTTTCAAATTTGTACATTTTCTTCGCAAAGCAAAGCCCTGCTTCATCATACAAGGCCGTCGCACAAAAGTAGTGAAAACAGCCGATCTACAATCACACAAAACCTTGCATTGCAAGGCGTTGTGTGCTTGTAGATTGGCTGTTTTCACTAGTTTAAATCATTTTTAAAATGATAAATACAAAATAAACAGTTTTGGACCCGACAAGGTTTCCACCCGACAACAACGAAATATAACTCATGTAACTGGCCCACTGGCTTGTCACTTGTCATGATCTGAAATGGCAAATCTTTGAGTAGCAGCAGCGCTATAGAGAGAGATCTCTCTCTATAGCGCGCAATGAGGGCCTCTCCAACTTTTTTTCCCCGGGCTGAATCAGGGGCCCAGCATGTCCCTGCCTGAAGGCCAAGAAAAAATTTCGGTTTCAAATCCGGGGTAGAAGAAGAAAGTGATATATTGCAGCTTTAACCCATTAAATGGGCCTGAGGACCTACGTTATTTAAATGAGTCAGAGTACTGGTTACACCACTGGAACAAGGCCATATGTTAGCACGTGTCACCCTCAAAGGGACATGAATGGAGCAGTGATAATGCAGCCCGGCGACACGCTCCTCTGACTGATTGAAGTAGCCTAATACTGTACTGTCTGGCTGACTGTGATCTATTATTAACAGCGTCACTTCCCTGATAAATTCTGACATGAAATGAGGCCTGACATCTCTTTTAAAAACCTGCCTGTAATATGAATGGCTGTCGTCTGTGAGATTGATAGTGTTTTAATATGGTAGCGGTCTCGGGCGGTTAGTGGCGAGGAGGAGAGACTTCCCTGCCCCATGCCTATTGCCTATGGGCGCACCTACAGTAGCCTACATGTTATTGCTCTACTATTGTGTTAATGTGGTGTTATTTGTCATGGGGAATCTGTTAGGGGGGGGGGATTAGTGTTGTGTTTTATGTTATGCCATTTATTATAATGTTGTGTATGGAGGAAACCATGGAGCTACATGTATAGGGTTTTTGAGAACCTCTCACTGCTTAACCAACAGGCACGTGCACACATACAGTTTACAGTTTACAGTTTAGGCATTTAGCAGACGCTTTTAATCCAAAGCGACTTACAATAAGCAGATACAACATCGCAATAATAAACAAGATAATAGGTCAGTACATTAACAGCAATATAACAATGTAAATGGATATCTATCTAGAGAAAAACACAATATAATCAAGTTCTAAAGAAACCTAACAAACAAATGCTTCATGTATGGTCATTGATTTTACTGTAGTGCTAAGGGTTTAGGTGGAGTCTGAAAAGGTGAGTTTTCAGTCCACGGCGAAAGGTAGCGAGTGAGTCCGTTGTTCTAAGTGCGACAGGGAGTTTATTCCACAACTTGGGAGCCAAGAGGGCAAACTGTCTCGGACGAGTGGATTTTTGCCCTGGAGTTTTTAGCGAGGGTTCGGTCAGCATCCCTGTGTTGGCTGATCTAAGTGAACGAGTGGGGGTGTAGGGGTTGATCAGCTTTTGGAGGTATGGAGGAGCCATACCTTTGGCTGCTTTGAAGGTCAGCATCAGTGTTTTGTATTCCATGCGGGCCGCAACCGGGAGCCAGTGGAGGCTGCGGAGAAGGGGAGAGACATGTGAGAACTTAGGCTGGTTGAAGACCAGTCGTGCCGCGGCATTTTGGATCAGTTGGAGAGGTTTAAGTGCACATGCCGGGAGACCAGTGAGGAGAGAGTTACAATAGTCGAGTTTTGATATGACAGATGTCTGAATGAGGAGCTGCGCTGCCTCCTGGGTGAGGAACGGTCTGATTTTACGGATGTTATAGAGTGTGAACCTACAGGACCGGGTGACTGATGCAATATGTGCCTTAAATGATAGCTGGGTGTCCAGGACCACACCAAGGTTTCTAGCAGTCGGAACTGAAGTCACCAATGCATTATCTATGGAAATAGTGAGATCTTGCATGGGGCAAGACTTAGCTGGGAAGAAGAGTAGCTCCGTCTTGTCCGGGTTCAGCTTGAGGTGGTGGGCTGACATCCACTGTGAGATGTCGGCCAGACATGCAGCAATGCGCTCTTCCACCTGGGTGGCAGAAGGGGGGAAGGACAAAAACAGTTGAGTGTCATCAGCGTAGCAGTGATATGATAGATTGTGAGCAGAGATTACAGCACCAAGGGATTTGGTGTACAGGGAGAACAGCAGAGGGCCAAGTACGGATCCCTGGGGGACTCCCGTTTGGAGGGTTCGGGGGGATGAAAGCAAACCTTTCCATGAGACCTGGTAGGTCCGGTCCGACAGGTAGGAGGAGAACCACTTTAGTGCCGTCCCGGTGATGCCTAGGTCAGCAAGGGTGTCCAGGAGCAGCTGGTGATTCACTGTGTCGAATGCCGCTGATAGATCCAGAAGAATCAGGACTGCAGAGTGGGATGCAGCCTGGGCAGCATGGAGTGCTTCTGTGACTGCTAGGAGTGCCGTTTCTGTGGAATGGGCCGGTTTAAAACCTGACTGGTTGGGGTCCAGCAGGTTGTTCTGTGAGAGATGGAGAGAAAGCTGGTTAGAGACCACACGTTCAAGGGTTTTTGAAAGAAATGAGAGGAGGGATACCGGTCTGTAGTTCTTGACGTCCGAGGCGTCAAGAGTTGGTTTCTTGAGGAGTGGTGATACTCTGGCTGTCTTGAAGGCAGCTGGGACACAGCCTGAAGTTACAGAACTGTTGATGATGGCGGTTATGAAGGGGAGTAGGTCAGGTGCGATCGTCTGGAAGAGTGGAGAAGGGATTGGATCCAGGGCACAGGTGGTAGGTCTAGAGGAAGTCACTAGTTTTATGACGTCATCTGCAGAGAGAGGGGAGAAGGAGGATAGACATGTTATGTTAGGGATACAATTGCGTGTTTTCGACACTGTATTCTGGGGGAGATGGGAGAATGAACTACTGATATCATCAACCTTCTTTTCAAAGTAGGTGACAAAATCGTCCGCTGAGAGGGATGAAGGAGGGGGGGGAGGGGGGGGTTTGAGGAGGGTTGAGAATGTGCTAAACAGTTTCCTAGGGTTTGAGGTACATGATTGGATCTTTGTGTGGTAGAATGATGATTTTGCAGTGGAGAGTGCGAGTGAGAAACCTGACAGGAGTGCGTGAAAGTGAGATAGGTCCTCTGGTTGCTTCGTCTTGTGCCACTTCCTCTCTGCCGCCCTGAGAGGTGTTCGCTCAGTTCTGAGGGTTTCAGATAGCCACGGAGCCGGTGGATTTGGGCGTGCTGGCCTGGTCGAGAGAGGGCAGTGCCGATCGAAGGCTGAGGAGACAGAGGAGAGAAAGGAAGATGTTAGAGTGTCAGGAGGGAGAGAGACATCAAAGGAGGCTTGAGCCCCTGCCCTTTTATCCGTCTGTAAAAAGTGCCATCTCCAGACCATGAATTCAGTTTTTACTATGGTGAAAGAAATACAAATGCCCCCTTTCCATACCTGAAGGCAGAATTCAAGAGAATTGTCCAAACTCTCCTGAACTTAAAAGCAGCATCTTATATTGAAAGAATTGCCCTCTCTCTTGTGTAGAATTCCATGCCGTTATGCCACATCTCTAGTATTGACTTGATTATGCTTAGTTCAGTGTGATATTATCAAGCACTGAAAATAGCCGACCTCCAAGCTCACAACGCGCTGCGACGCGTTGTGAGTTTGGAGGTCTGCTATTTTCAATATGTTCACCAAAAGGCCCTTTTAAAGATTTCAGACCCTGCCTCTCTAACATTCTCTGCACGTCCCTGTTAACCAAAGGTGCATTTCAACCATTTTCAACCTCTTCTTCATAATTAGCTTATAAGCAATGTCTGTCTAGTGTCTACTCACTCTGTCTCAGAGGGGGGCTGTGGACAGTTCAGATAACTGCCTACCAGTGACCTCATCAATGGGGATTTCGAGCTAATAGAAACCACAGACTTTCTCTTCCTAGAAAATGTGCAAGCTGAAGTGGTCAGTCACATTCATTAAATGTTGTCTGAAATGACCAAACCTGCCTACCGATGATGTCACTGGCAAGTTGCTGAACTGTCACTGCCCTCCTCTGAGACACATGCAGACACAAATGGAACCATAATGAGCCATAAAACCACAGTGAGGAGTGAGAACCCATGAAGATAAGTTGAACATGGGTGAAGTGGTCCTTTTAACCCTATATTATAGTTCGCTTTACAACTTTGCTTGGTGAAAATAGCAGATCTACGAGCTCAGCTTGCCAATCTGCTATAGTTTAGCTAATTTGGAACATTGCCTACTGTATAATGATGACATGCCCAAAATAGGGACGACAGGTTCAAAGTGGTCAAAATTGGTTTGATGTTTGTGCGCCTGACAGCCACGAATAAAACGGTGTACCTATAGAGAGACGTTGCAGTCATTACATTATTTCTCAGAGAACGGAAAAGTTGTCAGGCATTTTATTGGCGGGCAAAGTGATTTACGACCAAACCAGTATCAGTGACTCATTATTTTGGCCATCTAAAGTAACAGTTATTTTAATGAGCCCAGTGTGGTGGCACTCTCTCTGCATACAAAGGCAACACTTCCTTTCTGTTGGGTGGAAACCTCATATTGTATGTCCAAAACTGTTTACTTTTCAGGATTCAACTTCAACATACAATGGCAAAAGTAGCAGATCTACAAGTTCGTTTCGAGCTCGCGAATCTGCTACTTTTGATGCTTTTGTGTGACACTGTTGTATGATCAAGTTGGGTGTTAAAGTTATACCAACAAATCTTAAAATTGTCCTAACTGTTAAATCGCTAAAGTTTTAGAACACCCACTCCGTTATTTTCAGCTTCTAAAGCCTTCTCTTTATATGTTTTCTATGATCCTGACCGGGGCCCGGTTTTCGCGGAAAAATTACGTCATCATACACTACCGGCCAATCACAGCGAGGGTTATACACTGCCGGCCAATCACAGCGCATCTTGAAGTGGGGTCGCTATCACAATAGGGCGGCCATATTTGTAGGCGCCCGTGTCCGTGTGTCTCTATACTCGGGTGAAGGAGTCCGTTTCTCCGGAATGCCTGAACGCACAGGAACCAGGGACCCCTCTAAAGATAGATCTCGGCGAGGTGGAGGCAGACGCGGGGGTGTGAGGCCCGGTCCGCAGCGAAAAGCGTCCGAAAGACGCGGACGCGACCGCGGTTTGCTATAGAGCTACTGACCACTAGTTGAGCAACTTACACAGTATAGCTTTAATTTACGAAAAAACACAAAAAGTTAAAATATGGAGATAAGAGGTTTCTGCCCGACAACGACGACTTCCTTTTCCATAGTGCTGCTGAGTCACTCACTTATAGAATAATTACTGTGGGAAGAAGAATCTACCAAAACAAAGAACAAAACAGTGTGTTCCCAACCTTTGCGGATCAGTAGACAATCTCGAAAAGTCATTCGGCTGCCGCGCTAAGTGGTCAGATTGGTGGGCGGCGTGCACTTTCAAAGCATGTTTATTTTAATGATCTAGGCAGCGGGAGGATGAAGAAGCGGCCGTCTTGGAATCTGAAGGTTCCAGGTTCAATCCGCCGCTCCTCCTGGCAGTGAGTTTATATATTAATGTTAACCCATTTAGGCCTAGAATTATTGAATGCTTTAACCAGTGAAAAATAGCAGATATACAAGCTCACAGCGCGGCACCGAGTGCCGCGCTGCGAGCTTGTACATCTGCTATTTTTGAAAAAGTCGTGAAAATGTGTGCAAATCTTTGAATATATGTATTTTCAAATACTTCTGGGTGGTCCGTGGAACAAGATATTTTGAAATGGGGGTCCGTGGCCAAATAAATATCATTTTGTGGGTCCTTCACATGTAAAGGTTTGAGAACCACTGACATAGTAGTCTCTCAAGAACAGACTAACTGAGCTCCAGTGAAAAGGACCTTTTCTTTGACGATGGCTGGCCAGATTGCTGACATAGAAACATGGGGTTTTTCCAAAAATCTTAGAAGGATTCAAAAGACACTTATAGAATCGGGTAAAAATTCTAATTTTCACGATTTTTCAAAAATAGCAGATCTACAAGCTCGCAGCGCGTCACTCGGTGCCGCGCTGTGAGGTTGTATATCTGCAGTTTTTTTTATATTTAAAGCATAAAATATTGCGTCATGTGTTCAGGCCTAAATGGGTTTTAAATAACATCTTAGTGTTCTGCCAATTAGTTGGGGGCCCACTTGCAATATCCTCGTGGCCCATCAGTGGGCCCTGACCCACAGGTTAAGAATCGCTGAGCTACACAATTCATACTTTTGCTGAGTCATTCGCTATCAGAATAATTACCATGGATCTCCCAAAAAAAATAAAAATAAAAATTTGGGGGGGAAAAAAAAGCTGTAGGATATGTGTAGCCTGGAGGCTACACATATAATGAGATGTAGTCTGTGGAAAGTTAAGACTCAGGATTGACTCAGAAACAGCTGTTCAGCAAAATGTCATGACTCATGACATCTTTCTCTCTTCACGTACAGGCACCTGTCAACCTGCGTGTCCTGAGTGAGTTCCCCCACTCTAACAGTGAGTCAATCTAAGATTATTAACCTTGATACCGAGAAGCATCTTGCCTTTCTCTTTTTATGGAAATAACAAAAATGATGGAGCTTGCACAAAAACTAATTTCACCTACTTTTTTTTACACCGTTACACTTTTGATGTGTCAATAAAGTTAATTCACTACCAAAAAAACTAAACTAAACCTAAAATAAAAACCTAAAAAGATAATGGAAATTATATTTTTAAGGGTTATTATAAAATGGTAGAATCTGTCATATCCATATTTCTCAGTATTTCTATTTGATTATGTGATTATGATGATCATCATCATCATCACCAACACAGAATGGCTGTCTTTTGTGGGAACATTTTAAATGTCTGTAAATATGTCATATTTTATAACAATATAAGTGATATAAATGCACCACAGTGTATATAGCATACCACCAGATGCTTCTAGACTGTCACATTTCATGATGTCTTAATTACTTTGTAAGGCTTAATTATTTTCTTGGCACTCCATGTACTTGTCCACTTATCCTGATGTTGGTTGTCAGGATTTAGTGAAGTTTACTCCCAGCTTAAAACTCTGTACGTCGCCCTGCATAAGAGCATCTGCTAAATGCCAAAACTGTAATTGTAGTTTCGCTTCGTTCATCCAATAGCAATATGTACTCGCATAACTGATCAAAAATAAAATATTTACAACAAATACAAATGCATTCATACATTAAACTGGCAGTGGCAGCAGAGAGGGAGAGGGGGGGGGGTGATTCATTAGTTATAAAGTGCAGTAAAAACTGAATCAACAGAAACTATACAGAAATTAAATTAAAAAACAAACAAAAAACATCTGAATAGCTGATGAAGCAGTACTGCTTTATCAGCTTGTTGTTACTGTATTTACTGTCAGCTAAATTAAACCGCTATGAGAAACCTTGTATGCGCTTTCAAATAAAATGAAATAGTTGTAGCTCCTGATTTTTCTTTCCCCCTCTTAGGTGATTAGACAGGAGTGTAACCAGGGTGGAAGTACAGTATAGTGCTATTTTTATATTTTTACCAGCAGCACAGGGAATGAATTCTTTAGTATTTGACAATTTCATCTCACGTTCTACAGCAGATGCACTGGCACCCTCAGTTAAACCTTTCTTTATGTATTTTTTTTATGTGTTGCTGCTGTTATTGTTTTGATGTGGTAAACAATCCTTGATCCATAATCTAATCATGCAAAGCTGACCTTCTGCTTTTAGGGTCTGGGCCGGGCCGGGTACTGACGTCGGTGCTATATTTATTATTAAGACTGTAGGGCAAACGTGCAATGCAAACTTTGGCTGAGTCGACCAAAAAGTAGAAAAAGTCTAAAGCAGCAAAGAAAGACAAAACCTTGGTCTGTCTCCTCTCGCCATGTCCTTGTTTTGTCTGCTCTCAATTCATTTGTTTTTCCTCAACTAAAGGAACCGCCGGCAGGATAGTTGGATGTTTGTGTTGTCTGAACTCTGAAGGCACTTCAAGGCAGTGCTCAATGCCATCAGTATTTATTTGCCTTTGGCAAATATTGATGGCATTAAAGGTTCAACCCCCAAAATGACTTTTTTTTCTATTGATTACTCACGCTATGGAGACGTGAGTTCAATCATATATTTTTTTGTAACAGAGGCTGTGAGGATATTTCAAGTGAGCCCCAAAAGAATGGCAAAACACTTCTTGTAATGATAAAACATGGATCTGTCCCATTTAGCGCCACCATCAAGCCGATTTTTCAAACACATTTTTGGACAGTGCTGCTACAGATTTTGCCCTAAAATCACGCAAAGCGTTTTTTAAATGCGCGCTTATCTCCCGATTAGGGAGTCTTACTGCTAATATAAAATAAAGCCTTGAATGGTCGTGCTCGACAATGCCCTGTTTGCTGGCAGGTCCGCAGGGGGTTTGCAGCAACACGTTCTCTCCGACTGAGTAAGATGCTTAATATACAGTACATTGCTGGATACAATCCAGTGATGTACTATAAGATCTTAAATTATGC
The DNA here is from genome assembly GCF_963921795.1 of Nannobrachium achirus. Classification (NCBI taxonomy): domain Eukaryota; kingdom Metazoa; phylum Chordata; class Actinopteri; order Myctophiformes; family Myctophidae; genus Nannobrachium; species Nannobrachium achirus. The sequence goes on along the minus strand of NC_137816.1, from coordinate 32,008,500 downwards.
TACGGTTTTATTGCTGCTTCTGGTCCGACCTGTAAGTCTCACTAACTCCTGGTCCTGTGGCGTAGCCTTTAAATACTCCTCTCGAGAGCTGCCATGTCACTGCATTGTGATACCGATAATGAACTTAAAGCATACTATGCTAGTTCCATTGATCCAAGTCGAAACACAATAGATTGATTTATCATTCAAATAAACATCGCTCTGAAAATGCATGCGGTGCACGCCATTCGGCTGTCATGTTAAGTAGTAAAATGGGTGTCCCACGAACGCTTTCAAGATTTTGAAGCGGGCCTTGATCCAGGAAAGGTTGGGAACCACTGTCTTAAAAGGTACTTTCTTTAGAAAAGCGTCTTCAAACGGGTTACTTTGCCAGCCCCTAACCCAGGAAGGCCATTATAAGTTCCGATTTTGGAGGGATCAAACAGGCTCTGGTGTGGATGTCCCCAGCGATTTGCTGTAACAGAGGTCTATGCAAACTGGTCTGTGCTGAGCTTTAAAGGCAGAAAACACTCACTTTCACCATTAACTGTACAATCCCCTGCTTAGTCAAGCTTGAACTGCAGCCTCTTGCTGACAAAGCCATTACTTTCATTAGTCTATTGAATGCTGTTATACTTGCTGTCTAGCCATCTCTATTCCACAACCGCCCAGCCAACCTTAAATCTTAATGGTTAATTGATTCTTCATTGTAATTACATTTAATTATATTGCTTCTTGCTGTTGTTGTCTGCAAAAGTTTGTTACAAAGGCTAATGCCACGGTCATTGATTTTGCAAAGTGTAGAGTGCCTGCATTGTTTCCCTTCTGTAACTGTTATAGAGTGAGACATGTTTCGCCCTTGCCAAAATGCTTAATGGCCTCTTCCTTTGAAGACAGGAATACAAATGTAAAAGACCATAATGGTATCAATAAATGTCATAGTCTAGTTCCAGCTCTGGCCACAAACATAAACAGCTTTTGCTAGACCTCACTGTGTGGTTAAGAAATCACGGATGCAACACAATTGAATTCATAAGTTCATAAAGCAATATTTTCTCCACAGGCTGTTTGGGGCTGATCAAACCAGTCCAGTGTAGAAAGTCCAGTTTAAAATGCATTAAAATGCAACAATACTGTAAATGTTGCCAATAATTACGACACAGTAGTTTAGTTTAGTGTGTTGGTTTACCTTTCTCAAGCAAGATTCAAGTCTCTCGTCTGAATGTTCATATTGTACTGGACATTAATGGAATCCAATGGCTTCCAAAAATAATTGGAAGTCATTTCAAGTACACCATGATATGTGGTCAATGGGCTAAACATACCAGGGGTCTGGTCCTTTAAACCACTGTGAACTTTTTGTTGTTTATTAAATATTTATATTTTTTCGTTCTCTCTATCGTTCATATTCTCTCCCATTCTGCTAAATTTTCTCTCACTCTCCCTTTGCAGTTCAATCTTCTCTCTCACGCTGATGCTTTGGTTGTACAGTATCTATGCAGGAGATTGAGGAAGAGCGACACCAGAGAGGAATGACAGATTTAAGAGCGAGAGAGGGAAGGCAAGAGTAGGACAGAGTAAGGAACATACAGGGAGTCAGGGATCATGTGTGTGGAGTGGACTACATAGTGACAGCGTGACTGGCTTGATATAGACCTAGTTACCTACGGCAGGACAAGAGAATGGGAGTATTTCTGTCCTAATCCGTGAGCATGTGTATGGATGTTGCAAACCAGTGTGCTCCTGAAAGAAAAAGTGAATGACCTGCTGTGTGCTGCTGTGAAGTGACACCTTTCACTGCCACTGAAAGTCCCCATGAATCACACAGCTCTCACTTAGCCTCCGCTCTCTCACTCTCGCTCTCACTCTCTCTGTGTCTGTCTGTATATCTTTCTCACACATGTATCCTTCTCAGCCTTTCTTAATGACTCTGTTTCCCCCTTTTCTCTGTTTCTCTGGGTTTTCACACACCTGTCCCAGAGTGCTATTGACAAGGGAACATGGAGCACACAGGTGAGAACAGAAGTGTTTTTTCCCTTTCTCTTTCGTACACTCTTACCTGTCACACATGCTCTGTCTCTCGGTGTGTCTCTTTTTTAGGGGTGCAACAGTTAATCAAACTGATCATATTAATCAATAATATCTTTTTTTTTAAACAAAATAATTGATTCAGAGATTGATCCCTTTTTTGTCAAGCTTTTGAGCTCCCTATTTTGTGAAAGGTTTCAACACAAAAAAGTTAAAATAGAATACCTACAAGCGTTGTGTGCTCATCGGCTATTTTCACTATTTCCTCACGACACCATTGTACAATGAAGTAGAAAATAACTTGGTTCATTGGTTTATTGGAAAAATCTAAAGTACTGAAAGTACTCATTATGTAGAATGTCCCTTTCAAACATTTTCAAAGCGTTGAGAGCGTTCTGAGCTTAGATCGCTTCTTTACGAATAGATCAAATATATTTGTGTGTTTTGCATTGATGATCTAAATCTACAAAGTCATTTGTAACTGAAGTTAAAATGTTTATGTTGTGGAGTAAAAATTCTGGCTTTAGTGGAGTGAAGTATAAAGTATAAGTACATGTACTTGAGTACATGTACTTAGTTACTTTCCACCACTGGGAATAGGAACAGACAGAACATGATGATCTAAGCAGAATTCGAAATGCAAACTACAGGGGAGCCAGAGGGTTCCTCTTAATAAGACATGAGTTCGCCTGAAAAACGACTTTTGAAATTTGGTAGGCCTCTAAAATATTGTCCGTATTGGCTATGCTATTTTTGCTGCACATTTTGTATTTTTCTGCATTTTAATCATCATGGATTGTGCATAATATTATTAGGGCATTATTGATGTATGATTCATGCATGAGTGGGATGTATAATTCCCTTTAATAAAGATTTCAGCATACATACTATTCTTGCAATCACCACCAAAGCATGGCGTTGCAATATCATCAATCTCACTCACTTCAGGTCAATGCATGTGCGTTGTTACAGGCTGGTTTGCTGATACGTGATCGCGATCCTTGCGTTTGATGTCTAATTATTATTATAAGACATTATTGTACTCATCTGTATGTGATGGGTAACTTAACATTTACAATATAGGTGTTTAGCAGAGCATTTAGCAGACGCTCTCATCCAGAGAGACTTACAAGTGGGAAATCAGAGTAAATGGCATGAGCTCCACACTTTAACCTCAATCCCTCATAGACAGCCTGGCGTACTCCGCTTTCCATTCCATGCTCATACGGACAGCCTTAGAGAGGCTGCCTAGTAAACAGAAGGTTGCCTGTTCAGTATGTGTCGGTGTCCCCAGGGGCGTCACAAGGGGGGGGGGGACTGAGTTACTAGAGCCCAAGTTGGAGGGCCCTAGTAACAGCAGTGTCCCTGAGCAAGATGCTGAGCCCTTAACTGGCCCTGGGTACTGTATTGATGATGGCAATAGTCCAGTGTAGTGGTCTATTGGGCAAAGTTAGAATGGGTAAATGGAGAGAACACATTTCATGTACTGTATTTGCTAGTACTGTGAAAAAATAAATAAATAATAATAATAATAATATATACTGTTATTCTAATAGTACAGTAATTGGCCTATAGCCTTGTTTTATTAGTGCTACTATAACATGGTACATCAGTCTGCGCCCTGCTTTAGTTGCTCATATTCATACTGTCATGTTTGGTTTTGTTCGTTGTGGTCATTTACCACTTATCCGCTTAAGCCCAATGTGCATACTGAAAATAGATGATCTACAAGTGCACAACACATCCCGTTGTGATGTGCTGTGCACAGATTAAAAAAAAAATCACCAATGTCTGACATGCCCAAAATGACAGTGCTGACATAAAGCAAGTAGACCTACTGTACTGTATATGCTTGCAGTTGTGATTCTGTCTTAGCGACACATTTTATTCCTATAAAATAGGAATAAATTGAAAGCATACTGGAAGCCATTGGAAGAGTACTCACACTGAAGCAGATGACAGTTGGACCTCAACAATGAAATGCTGTATTCTTGGGCATGCAGACAGTATCCAGAGCACATTAACGTCAGAAACACATATTTGCTTACACATGCAGTATATATCCTGCAGAAACCCATATCTATACTGCACTGTATGCTCACACAGCGTGAGAGTGAGTAAGTATAGTTATAAGATTATGTACAGATACTGGGACGTGGGCCAAGCCTCCGGCATACTGCAACAGCACTGTACTCACACATTGGTATTTTTAATGTCAGTGTAACCTCTGTTGTGCATTTCATATTCCCTCTACTGAATCATATCCGTTCCCTACCTCACAGCATCTTCTTAACTGACCTAAAGAAGATCCTCTGAGGTTTGAATCTTTCTAATAAAGTGATTATTTACCATAAAGTCGGAGTGCAGGTTATACGTCTCTAAATGTTAGTTATTTCGGCCTACCACCCACTGTTCATGTGGTGTTAATAACCTATACAAACCCATTGTAACCACGATAGATTCAATGGAAACACCCGTCCTTTTTTTCTGGTGACTCCTGACACCCTCCGAATATGTGTGAGCAGGCCGTGTTTTTTCGATAACCTTTTTCATTTTTTAATCATTTTTTATTGTATTTAATTGTATTCATTTCCCCAAGTTATCGAAAAGAAAAAGAAAAACACTGCCTGCTGCTATTTGAAGGGTGTCAGGAGTCACCAGAAAAAGGACAGTTGTTTTCATTGAATCTATCATGGTTAAAATGGAGTTTGGAGTTCCAATGGGTTTGTATAGGAAGGGGGCAAATGGGGCAAACAATGAATATCAAATATCTAAATACTGAATCAAGCAATTCAAAAACTGTCCTGGGTGTTCCCAAAAGCCTGATTAGATGATAAAAAAATGTTTTAAGTGAATAAATCTCTTCAAGTATGCTTTGACATTGAGCCCGGTGGCTCAAAACATCTTACAATAAATGCACAAAATACGGGTATTGCATAACTGGACGGGGCATGCCTTCCTATTTGCATTGTTCCAAAGTAGCCCGGTGCTGGTCTAGTTACTCAATTCTCTTATATATCTGAAAACAGGAGTCTTCTTTTATTTTATTTATTTAGCTTACTACTACATTTTGATCCAGCACCCAGCCAATAGGTATAGTATAGGTCTATAGGATGTGCATGTCTCCTGCTCTTTTTCCCAGGGTGCTGGACTGGACCAAAAAGAACATAATGTAAGTCCTTGGGAGCAAAGGGAGTTCATTCATATGCGTATCTTTTTGGATTTTGCTTTCTATATCCAGCTGGGCAGAGAGGTCTCCATGCGCATGGATCAAGGTCAGTCAGCCAGAACTCTTTTGTTTGAATGAATTTAAACTTAGTTGAATAGCTTTTTTCTGTTGAGGCTCTTGTCTTATATTCTCACCAACCAAGTTTAAAATTAAAAGTATGTGAAGCTGTGTGTCCTTCCCATTTGCAAAATAAAAACAAACATTTAATATGCTAGTGGTTCCAGAGCTCAAACAAGGTTGAGACTGGTGTAGACAGAGAGAGGAGAGAAGAGAGTGGAACACATGCAGTCTTGTGGGACCCCTGTGCTGAGGGTCAGTGGGTTTCAGATGAGCTTTCACAGCCTCAAGTGCAGCTTCCTGCCTGTCAGGAAGTTCAGAATCAGGAGTTGGTGATCTACTGACAGAGGGGTCTCACGACTCACGTATAGCCAGACAACTATACCACAATCTCCCAATACTATATATAGAGAGAGAGTTTGAAACTACTCATCCCCAAAGCTGAGAACGTAAGCTGTCATTTGTTCGTCAAACATGTATGAATATCTTTACATTTTATTTTAGAATTTCCATTGATGATAAGCAGCAAGCTATTATATGCTATGATTATTTTTCATTTATATATTTTTGACAAATTTGCGCGACTGTAAAGAGTAAAGACAAGACTGAAGTGGGGAGGAGGTGTCACCGCTTTATCCTCTGATCATTTTCAGAGCTTCCCTGCTCCAGACTGTTTGGCGGAAGCATTTGAAAAAAAAAAAAAAAAATTGAGGGAGGCAACAGTGTGTCTCGCGAGACTAGTCAAGACAGGCACAGTGGATCTGGACTGATGGGTCTCCAGGCTTTCCAGATGCTGCAAGATCAAGTGCAGACCTTGGTTGACTGTTTCATGTGCAGGCTGACTGGGAGTTTGCCCAGTATTCAATAATACTCTGCATTTAAGTAATACGTCTTTCAAATGTCTCCATGACTACAGAGGTCGGGGCGAAAGGCCTGTGGTCATGAAGTCTGCTGGGGAAAGTACAGAGTTGCAGTTGGTTATCTTTTTTCATCTTCCCAAGTATCAGCACTTGTTAAACATTTCACGTAGTGAGTCTTTAACTGTACAATGCTGTATAAACAGGAATATTAATAGAAATATAGGAATACTTCATATTGTCTTGTCATGACTCATGAATACCAATAAAGTGCCTGCAAGTAGTTCTCTCTCGCTCACTCACTCACTCAATACGCAATATTCATGGGTTGCATTTGTAGTCCTAAACGGCCATGTTGAGGACCAAGAAAGGTGTTTCAATTTGTTTGATTGGCATAGAATTAATGTTCTATGCCAATCAGAACACCTGTGTTGGTCCTCAACTTGGCTGGTGTAGGACTACAAATGCAACCCATGAATACAATTATAACTATCCACACTGATGACGACAATTGTTTGGGATTGCTTGGATAATGAAACCGTAGAGCCGTGCTTTGAGGTGGTCGATCTGTTACTTTAATGTTTTAGAATTTGAAGCTTGAAAAGTAAAAATTTTGGATTTTCACCCGACAGAGAGACTATATGCTAGGGCTCCGTTTCAGATGAGGGTCACCTAATGTTGGCCCTCCTCAGGAGAATGTTCTAACATCTACAAGCTCACAACGCGTCACAGTCCGACACCTTGTTTCCATTGCTGCTGATCGGAGCTGGATCTATCCATGAATACCTTTGACTACTGCAGTCCCCGAAATGAATGCAGAGACTAAAGCCAGATGTAAGTGGGTGTACGTATTTTTAGTTTAGTTTTGTTTCTTGTTTTGTTTTTGTGCAGTGGGAAAAGGGCTTATAAGGCCTTATGTCTGCTGGCATTAAAACCAGGTTTTTCCCCCTCGGCATGGCCAGAGGACATCCTCAGGCCATGGTGTGGAGGTGGACAGGCTTCCACTCCTTGCTGTGAAAAAAAAGTATATATATATATATATATATATATATATATATATATATATATATATATATATATATTCCTCTTTTCTTTTCATGAAAGATACTGCTATTCAGCAAACTCTGAGGTAGAGGTTTGGGTTGTGTAGTTACCTTTCCATGATGTAACTCCAAAGGTGGACCAGAAATACAAAATACCCAGTTTCTTGAATAAAATGTTCAACTTCCTGTTGATTTTACTTTTTGATCCAGATGCCCGGATCCTAATTAAAGTCAGGAAATTTTATTTGAAAAACAAACGGTACTGCATTTGGTCATATCAGCTTTGTTTGGGTTTGTTTACAGGATAAAGGAGTGATTTTGAGAGCTGTTTAACGGTACAATATAAGTCAATGAGGGGCATTTCTTGTCCAGGGAGTTACATCATGGCAAGGTATCTACCCAACTCAAACCTCTACCAAAGTGTTTACAATTGTCTAATATGAAATTATTCCCAACCTGGGGCCTGCAATTGATTGATTGACCATGCTCTGAAGATTGGCTGCCATGTTAAGTAGTCAGATGGGTGGGCCACGAAGGCTTTCGAGACACTCAAGTGGGCCCTGATCCAGGAAAGGTTGGGGACTGCTGGTCTAATGTAGTGGAAATGTATGGCAGAAGGGAAAACCAACCATAATGTGCAAAAGGAATCACTAAAGAGCAGGAAGAAGTTTAGTGTACAGAGATGTAGCTGGATGAAACTGAAATGCATGTATGTGGTGGACCTTGTCATGACTCGTGTGGCACGGAGGCAGAGCGCTCCTTTTTCCTTAACATGAAATACTCATGTCCAGGTCTAAAAAAAACAACACATTAAAATGACAACAGTAAGAGAGGTGTGTGTGTGTGTGTGTGTGTGTGTGTGTGTGTGTGTGTGTGTGTGTGTGTGTGTGTGTGTGTGTGTGTGTGTGTGTGTGTGTGTGTGTGTGTGTGTGTGTGTGTGTGTGTGTGTGTGTGTGTGTGTGTGTGTGTGTGTGTGTGTGTGTGTGTGTGTGTGTGTGTGTGTAGGGGAACGGCACTAAAATAGAAGCTCCTGAAGCAAGCGCTGGGCATAATCGGAGCTGACATGTATGCTGCTTTGTGTGTGCGTGAGATGGCATGGGGAAAGCCGCACTTCAGGGTCTGTGTATGTACTGTTTGTGTGTGTGTGTGTGTGTGGGGGGGTGTGTCAGAGCGTTTGTGTAAAAGGCAAGGGAAGGCCCACTCCGGGGCAGGTGAGTGGGTGGGTGTCTGTATGCGCGTGCACGTGTGCCATGTATGAGTGCTTGTGTGCATGAATGCGCGTGTGCACGTGTGATTGATGTGAGGAGATGTGCTCGGCGAGCAGAAAGCGGTTCAGACAATCCCAGATACAAGCCTCTAGATTTCCCCTGAGTTCCTCCTACACCACTGGGTTACTTTATTAGTGATTAATCTGGACTCCTCTGCTCTTTAATCCTGCATAGCCCAGAGTAATGCTACATTAAAGTACCGCACATTTACTTGACTAAATGTTGGAGTATCTGTACTTTACTTGAGTATGTGTAGATACTTATGACTTTCACTCTGCTACATCCAAGAACATGCACACATAGACATCAAAGGGGGCTTGAGCCCCTGCCCTTTTATCCGTCTGTAAAAAGTGCCCTCTCCAGACGATGAAAGCAGTTTTTACTATGGTGAAAGAAATGCAAATGCCCTCTTTCCATGCCATACCTGAAGGCAGCATTCAAGAGAATTGCCTTGCAAACTCTCCTGAATTTGAATGCAGCATCTTATGTTAAAAGAATTGCACTCTCTGTGTAGAAATCCATGCCGTTACGCCACATCTCCAGTATTGACTTGATCATGCTTAGTTCAGTGTGGTATCAAGCACCTCCTTGGAGGTCAGCTATTTTCGATATTTCCACCAAAAGGCCGAACATTCTCTGCACGTCCCTGATAACTATTGCAGTTTTTTTACTCACATTATGTGTGTCATACTTTTCTGTGACAATGTAATATGACAAAGTAGGGCATTCACCTAGGAAAAAAAACAAACACTTGAAATATGGAGATACTAGGTTTCTGCCAGACAGCCACGAAATGTAAGCTGACATTCATCGACAAAAGGACCCCATCTTGAACGGAACTCTTGACTCTACTCATCCAAAAAAGCTTTGGTTTATTGAGCGAGGCTGTCCTGGATGAGTCATGGCTGCCGGGGTCTCTCAGCCGAGGGGCTCATGCAGTCAACATTCTGACACTAAAAATGGCATTCTTCAGAGAGACAAACCGGGAGAAGATGAACTTTGTTATCGACCTGTCTCTGTCCCACTAATGCACTCTTGCGAGATCTGGTTAACGGCATGTGACACACATCCGATGCTTTCATCCACATGACGTTCACATGCAGAGAGAGGTGGTGGGGGGGGGGGGGGGGTACAACCACATCCACTCAGACAGGAGACTATTTTGTGTAGCATTTCTTGCCTATAGCGGCAGAGCGTGGGATGGCATATCGTTGCTGTTGGCGCAGAAACCTCTTATGTCCATATTCTTTTTCGTAAATTAAAGGAGCAGTTCACCCCCAAAATGACTTTTTTTCTATTGATTACTCATGCCATGGAGAGTAGAGTTCAATAATATTTTTTGGTTTTTGTCGCATTCCTAAGACAAAAATGTGATAACAATAAATTTACCCCCATTGATTCCGGATGGTGACCCGTTTCGAAACGGGTCACCATCCGGAATCAATGGGGGTAAATTTACTCAAATCAAATTTTTGTCTTAGGAATGCGACAAAACCCAAAAAATATTATTGAACTCTACTCTCCATGGCATGAGTAATGAATAGAAAAAAAGTCATTTTGGGGGTGAACTACTCCTTTAACGCCTTACTTGGATCACACTACAGTGTCACACACAAGTATCCAAAGTAGCAGATCCACAAGCTCGAAACGGGGCGCGAAGCAACACGTTTCAAGCTTGTCAATGTGCTACTTTTGCCATTTATTTTATTTTAATCCTGAAAAGTAACAGTTATGGGCAGTGATGGAGTTTTCCACCCGACAAAGACGAACAAGCATCTTTGCTGACGGTCATTGACAAAATGACCCCTTCTTGAATGCAACTCTTGCACTACTTGTCCAAAAAAAGGTTTGGTGTCTATTGAGCGGGGCTGTCCAGGGTGAGTCATGGCTGCCGAGGTCACAGCTGTGGGGCTCATGCAGCAGCGGTCAGGGCAGGGGTGCGGATCACAGGCCCTGGGGTTGTTGGGTTGCTGCTGGTCTGGTGGCTGCAAGCGAGGGGCCCGTGAGTGATTGATCCTCTAAGGGTTGTATTGATCACAGGGAGACAGAGCCACCGACTGTCTCACTCTACCTCTCACATCCTCTCACCGGTAGTGGAAAGTAACTAAGTACATATCGTCGCTGTCGGGCAGAAACCTCTTATCTTATATGTTCGCTCTGTGATTCTTGTCACACAAAAGTATCAACAGTAACTTATCCACAAGCTCGATCCATGGCCCATTTTCAGCCTGTAGATTTGCTACGTTTGCTATTCTTGAATTCTGAAAAGTAAGTTTTGGACATATGAGGTTTCCACCTGACAGGGACCATTTACTTGAGTACTGTACCTATGTACTATTTTGAGTGTGTGTTTTTTTTTTCATTGCTTTATACTCTGACATGTTTAGTCACTGGTTACTTTGCAGATTTAGATTATTATTAAAAAACATTAACAAGGTCATTTTTATACTTCCGCTATAATAAAATAGAAGATGTTCAAGCTCACATCGCGTCACATTGTGATCTGTGATTTCTTCCCAACAAAATATAATTAGAGTACTTTTACTTTCGTACCGTATGTCCATACTTTATTTTAAACTATATTGTAGTATTGCTACTTTTACTTGAGTAAAACAAAAGGAGTATTTGTTCCACCGTTGCCCCTCACTCCTTCTCCTCTTCCTCTCCAGGCCCATCCTCTCCCTGGGGGGTTTAACTGATCGGAAGTCCACCCTCGTTTGTCCAATTATTGACAGCACCACTTTTCAGCAGGCGCTCACATCTGTCTCCATGTGTCTGACTTCCTGCCTGTCTGTCTGTCTGTCTGTCTGTCTGTCTGTCTGTCTGTCTGTCTGTCTGTCTGTCTGTCTGTCTGTCTGGCTGGCTGTCTATCTATCTATGCCTGTCTGCCCATAAACAGCACATTATTACTACATCAGTGGTGAAAGAAGTGTACTCAGATAGCAATAATAACAAAGAGACATACTTTTTTATAACAATAGCATTTATTGTCTGTTCCTGCGTGTTTTAATTGTGGAGTATAATTGTTCATGGTCTTGAATATGTATTGACCCGAGCAAAACTACAGTAGTTCCCCTTGTGGATAATAAAGGACATCTAATCTAATGTAATCTAATCTACAGGTAATACAACCAATATAAAGAATACTGTTACAAGTAAAAGTCCTGTATTACTAGTAAGATGCCTCAGGGCTCGCTCTCTCTCTCTCTCTCTCTCTCTCTCTCTCTCTCTCTCTCTCTATCTTTCTCACACATGTATCCTTCTCAGCCTTTCTGAATGACTCTGTCTCCCGTTTCTCTGTTTCTCTGGGTTTTCACACACCTGTCTCAGAGTGCTATTGACAAGGGAACATGGAGCACACAGGTGAGAACACAAGTGTTTTTTTCCCTTTCTCTTTCATACACTACCTGCCACACATGCTCTGTCTCTCTGTGTGTCTCTTTCTTTTTTTTAACAATTATTGTAATATATATATATATATATATATATATATGTCATAGTCTAATAGAGAACCAGCACGTTCAAGACGCGGAGCGTTCGCCGTGCGGTGCCGGGGCGGCGCCGGGGCACCCACAGCAACGTGTTCCAGGCGGAGCCTGGCGGAGCCCCAGACACGAAGCCCAACCGAGTTACGAAGCCCCCCTGTATCCACGAAGCCCCAAGCGGCGCGAAGGCCAGCGGTCCTTGGTCCTGCTCTTCGCCCCCGAGCGCCGTAGGCGCGAGTGGCCGCGAAGAGCGGGCCAGGGCCGCGCGGCCGGCGGAGCGCCGCGCGAGTTACGAAGCCGTGGTGGACGCAATCGTTATATTAATATTTGCCCTGGCCGTAAGGCCTGGGCAAGCGCACGATAATGGCTAAGCTAGGCTAGGCTAGGCTAGGCTAGGCTAGGCTAGGCTAGGCTACGTAAACAACGTCGCAAATATAGTCGCAAACGAGTGACGTCAGCGCCTTCACTAGTAAATGCATAGAGTATGAGTGAATGGCTGTCGTACGCCACCTGGTGGTGATTAGTGTGTGGTGAACTACAAAACGAGCGCTCTTACAATGAACGTCCTGGGTTACCCAAACATCCTGTAACATATATATATATATATATTAGCATTAGCATATGAACACACCAAACATAACTGTGAAGCCCGTTTGTCACTTTCACAAATCGTATGCTTGTCTGGCCCTGTTACAGATGTTGTCCAAAAATCATGCAGATCGGTACACAGTATCTCTGTAGCCATTAAACGAAACGGGTATTTCTTACATTGATGCTCCTACATATTATCATGTAAGCACCAGTTAAAGTTACTTTCCATCCCTCATATACTGTGTGCACAGTGCACACCCCATAACCCACACACTGCACATCATTTCAGAGCTCATATCTTTGAACGGGTAAGGGCTAGTATAGCTGATCTATCAGTATGAAAGGTGGAAAATCAAAGACATGTCCTCGTTTGTTTGAGCTCCATTTTGACAAGGCAGTGAGAGAGCCCTGTCAGGGTCTGAGTGCAGAGTAAGACACCATGCAGGACGAGCAGACATGGTATACAAATCGAAGGGTTTATTAACCTATTGTAGTAATGCCTTCTAAGTCAGTGCTTCTCAAACTTTTTCATGCCATGGACCCCAAAATGATATATATTTGGCCGTGGAAATGTTTTGTGCCAGGGACCCCCAGAAGACAAGATTTGTGTTTAAAGAAAGAAAATTGTACTTTAAAATATTTTTCAAAACATTAATGTTAAAAAATAACAGATGTACAAACTTGCAGTGCTATTTTTAAGAATGTATGTGCATACGGTAGCTATACATACAGTAGGTACAGTACACAGAAACCTACACATAGACAGAAAAATAAAACATTTTCTTTATATACCTCAATCCTGACCTAGGTTTTCTGAAAAACGTCTGATTTAATTAAAAAACTAAACAAAAAAACATGTTGCTATATACTGTATACTGTAGCTAATGTCCCCGATTGAAAGGTATACAGTAACAAGAAATAGGTTTTCCCGGTCTAAATGGGTTAAGATGAGACCTTAAGTCCTTTCCCCCCCATTAATCAACCTTTTGTTTAATAATATAAAAGAGGATACATGATTTCCAATTATAACTTCCTTCACATCCATACTGCTAGACACAGAGACACTTGGGACTGAGCAGCCCAGCCCAGTACAGTACAGCCACAGCCATTGGCCAATAGCTCACGGGCACCTTGACAGGTGTTGTTGAGGGTTGGGGAGAGTGGGATTCATTAACTTTCTCCTCATTCTCATACAGTAGATTTCCATACGGTTTGGGAATTCAGACCGTCAGTTTTATGCTCAGCATCTTGTACTTCTCATTAGCATATCCGACCTGTACTGGTCTCTTAACAACCACCCTGATAAGGTTGCCGACATCAAGCTCCAAGGAAGGAAGGAATAGCAGGCAAGTTCATGATTTATGATGACCAGGTCCAGGAATATAGGCAGCTTTTCATGTAATGTATGATTATAGAAAGGCTGCCTATATTCCACACATGTAGGCTACAGATATTATCTGTACATGTTTGTTTCACATGCCTATGAATCTATTTAAGAATACAACGATTGACAAGTGAGATGGGAAGGGAAAAAATCACTGTCTTCAGGTCTTCAGGGGTTTGAGAAGAGGTATTCCTCAGAAGAAGAAAAAAATTGTTACAGTAAACATAAGCTAAGATTACAGCAATGTGAAGTACACTGGAAAACACTTAGTACCAAAATAATATTCATACTCCTAAGACACAGGCATACAGCAAATAAAACACAATAAATATAATATGCACAATGTAAATATGCACAATATACCAAGAAGAATATTGATTTGACCCAGCTTAAAGGCAGCCCATATGGAAAATATTGTTTGGTTAAGAGAAGTGATTTCAGATATTTGTGACCAAATTGGAGTCTAGCATATTTGCTTTTTGTGAAGGGGGCTTTTTGCCTTTATGGATAGTTTACAGTAGACTGACAGGAAATGGGTGGAGAGAGAAGGGGAGTGACAGGCAGCAAAGGTCGTTGGGATCAGGAGTCGAACCCACGACACGCTGTCAGGTGCCCAGACGTCTGGGCCAGTTTTGGGGGGAATCATAGCAAAAGATTATGTAATTGTTGATTAGATTGAGTGAGTAGTTTTGAAACTACAAATAGAACTGAGGTCAAGTTAAATATCTTGAATTAGAGAGGAGACAAATCCTGTAGATGTAAAGGTAGAGAATTCCATACAATTGACCCTTTATGAGGAGACAAGAGCTCTCTATGGAGTAATTCTGGAACTGATAATCAGATGCAAATTTATGATGGAAGAAAAGGGAGAAGGGTTCTCCCAAATGAACGACATAGCCAGGATATATAGGATATACTGTTTACTTGAATAGCACAAGTATTGTAGCTGATTTGTAGTCTGCAGGTTGGTATACAGATCAGCTATGCATAATTGAATCCCCATCCATTCACTTCTATGGAGTTGCTCGCCCAGCATTCTCCCCCTTACCTCCTTATTCTGTGTTTGGGGCTGATGAAGCCTGCTGAGTGGAAACGCACACTAACTGTAGTCAATATAATTATGAATTGGACCCAAGGGCAGATTACACTTTTTGGCTGTCCATTACAATTGATCTTCTAATATAGACAGACAACTGCTGAATAGAGAGAGGGAGAGAGAGGGAGAGGGAGAAACTGAGGTAAGTGTACTACTGTATGGTGGTTTATAGCTTGGGAATGAGAGGAATGGAGTGAGACAGAGATGGAGGAAGGGAGAGCTGGAGTGAGACAGATAGTGGGTAATTCAGAGAGGGAGATTGGGGTGGAAGAGCGTTGCTCAGAGAGATGGAGATAAAGCAAGAGTGAAGGAGAGTAAGAACAGAAGGACCGTTGTTTTATTAACAAGGCCAGCTATGTGGGTGTGGGCTGCATGTGGCACAAATGTGCCACACTGAGTGTGGGATATTTCTCTGCAGTTGCTGCGATAAACAGACCTGGTTTTCTCACAGTTTTCTCTTTTTCCTTTTTGTTATCTTTGCTGGAGCTCTTCTGTGCCAGATGTGTGGAATACTCTCACCCCAGGGGCGTCGCACCAAATTCTGGGCCCTGGGTACAAGGATTCACTGCGGGCCCCCCGTGAATGTTCTTCATAGGGGGAGGGGATTTAACCCATTTAGACTAGGAACGCATTATTTGTGCTTTAACTATTGAAAGATAGCAGATATACAAGCTCTGCAAGCTTGTAGATCTGCTATTTTTGAAAAATCATGAAAATTTGTGCAAGTCTTTGAATATTTCAAATCCTTCTAAGGTTTTTTTTTTGAAAAAACTGTTTCTATGTCAGTGGTGCTCAAACCTTTTCATGTCCAGGACCCCCAAAATGATATGTATTTGGCCACGGACGCCCATCCCAAAACATTTAGTTCCAGGGACCCCCCAGTATATTCAAAGATGTGCACACATTTTCACTACTTTTCAAAAATGGCAGATCTACAAGCTCGCTGCACGGCACTCGGTGCCACGCTGTGAGCTTGTATACTGTATCTGCTATTTTTCAATAGCTAAAGTATAACATAAGGCCCCTCCACCTTGGGCCCTAGTAACTCAGTCCCACTCCCCCCCCCCCCCCCCCCCTTGTGACTCCCCTGCTCTCACCCCATAGTCTCATGGTGGTCCTGATGAGAGAATGGAGGGGCCAGTGCTTATCGCTTCCCCCACATGCAAGCCCTGCCCTGGGCTATCACAGTGTTCACATCACAGTCCTTGTTTCTACCCTTCTACCTCCTAGATCGTGTCATGTTGAGAGACATACAAGGTGCACTTTAGTTTAGTGGGATGCTGTCGCCTCTTAAATTCAGAACAGAACCATTTAAAATCTGAGGCCCGGTTGCAACAACAAGGATTAACATTTAACCTGGTTTGATCAGTGGTTCTCAACCCAGGGGGGGTCCCCAAATTATGTTGGGGGGTCCCCAGATGATTGACTTAATGTGCAACACTGTTTTCTCTCTCTCAATAGTAACACTAAAGTGACAAATTAAGGATTTTTAATACCTCTAAAATGACAATTATACATTGGCCATATTAGAGGCAGAAATTGTGAAAATAGACGATCTGCTATTTTCACAATATAACCGTGTTGGACAAAATGTAATTCCTCAACTCTTACCCTAACCCTTAACAAAAGCCAGGTTCAAGTTTTAATCACAGGTTAAGGATTTAATCATCAGTTTGTTTAAAAGTAAGTGGTGTAACACAACTCGAATTAAAATAAATCCTAGATCAACAAATCCTTCATTATACTTGACTTGACTCTGTAGTCTTGATCCACTTGATTCCAACGTGTATTGTTTTTAAACAGAATGGCTGATGTGGTTTGAATGATATACTGAGTCCTGCATGATGAGCTCAGTGCAGCATGCAGCATGCTCCTATATAGTCTGTCTGGGATCAACCCGTGAAATCTATGCACAGCAGCCCTATCAGAAAGAAATTGGCCAGCTTTCCCTTTCACAGTGGTTGCCAATGATACTAATGAAGACTCTGTTCCATTTTGTGTAGCACAGTGGTTCTCAAACCTTTACATTTCAAGGACCCCAAAACTCTGAGTTCAGAGTTACACTACTGCAAGGGGCCAATTGGAACATGAGGGTCCCTGGACCCCAATTTGAAACCCACTGATGTAGCATAGTCTCCCCGGTAGGACATAGTACATGGAAGGAACCTGTTTCAACTAAAACTTGCCACAAAAAGTTCGGAAATCTAACTTTGGTCGATTATATCTCCCCTTTAATAAACCCAAATGGTATTGTGTTTTATATCATTTTTATCGTTGATTTGTCACCTATACAACGAAGTACAGCTTGTAAGCATCGGGCATTCGAGGCATGAGCTACACAGCCAAACGTGTGGGTAGCGCCGACCAGAATTCTGCCAAAATGGCTTGCAACATACTGTTCTGCTGGCATTTACTCTCGTTTTGGGCTTCCCTGACACTGAGCTTAACATTAATAAAGTGTAAAAATTGCCAATATGTGTTGTTTTTTCTTTTCCTTATTACTGTGGGAGAGTGCAATCATTCAATGCCCCAAGTAAAAAAGGTGAAGACCAAAAGAACAGTATTGCAGGCCTGCCAGGCCATTTTGACAATTTTTGGAGGAGCGCTACCCACACGTTTGGCTGTGTTTCTCATTCCACGAATGCCAGATCCTTACAAACTGTACCTCATTGTAAAGGTGACGAATCAACGATAACAATGATATCAAACACAATACCATTTGGCACAATTAAAGGGGGGATATAATGGACCGAATGTTGGCAAATTTTGGGTCAGCGCAACCCACATGTTTGGCTGTGTAGCTCATGCCTTGAATGCCCGATGCTTACAAGCTGTACCTTGTTGTAAAGGTGACAAATCAACAATGAAAATGATATAAAACACAATACCATTTGGGTTTATTAAAGGGGAGATATAATCGACCAAAGTTAGATTTCCGAACTTTTTGTGGCGAGTGTAGTACCTTTCCCCTCCATCAATCCATCAGGTGCCCCGGCTAACCAGGGGGATGCAGTATGGGGCTTTTAAGCTGTGACATCATTTTGTAGGCAGAGGAGAACTCTGCCCCCAGAGCATTTTCTGTCCCTCGCTATTTCAACAGATCCGAGACAAAAATAACGACTAAAGTATAATTCTAACACTTTCCTTTCAACAACAAAGAGAAGAAAAATGTGTAAATAGTAAAAATAGTAAAAAGATTCACGGAAACTGGGGGCAGAAATTTTCCTCTGCCTACAAAATGATGTCATACTTAACAGCCCCATATAGAGACCAGGATTACTGCATGTTTTTTTTTGTGAGGGTACCTCCCCTAGTGGACACAGGGAGAACATGCAAACTCCACACAGAAATGCCCTTTCGCCAACACCACCTAGGGTGTGGGCACTAATGACACAGAGGATAGAACACGCCCCCAGTGCCCATAGCATCCACGGCGCGAATCGAACCTGGGACCTTCTAGCTGTGAAGCGACAGCGTTACCGCCTGCACACCGTGCCCCCTTAGTTCAGCATTTATGTGGGGGAACAATAATGATATTGTGGTGCCCAAACAGATATGGATATTACAAGGTGGCCTCTAGATTGGATCACACTGGAGAATTCAGAATTAAATCTAGGCTCTCCTCTGCAATGGAAAGCCTGGTGATGCAAGGTTGGTGCTCCCCAATAACCAGTGGTACTGTGTAGAGGTGGTCTGAATACACGGTTATACAGCGTAAACCTGTGTATGCGTAGTGTACAGTACGTGTTCGTGCGTGACATTATTAAAATATTGTATACCCAGCTAATCCACTGTCATTTTGTAATTACATTGGCAGTGGGAAACCCCACCCCAGACGGTGCTAACTAGATGGCAACCCTAAAAAAGATGGTGGGTTTAATGGGTTTAATTTAAAACACTAACACTATAGAGTATTTGCGACTGGCATTTCATCTAGGTCTAGTCTCTCGAGCCAGACTATCTCTTACACAATCTGTCAGTGGGGGTAGCCTCATCACGTAACCTCCAAGGCTACATAAGGACTCTTCAGACGGTATCGTTAAAGACTTAGTTAAAGGCGAGCTTAATCAGTTGCAGGTCTATTTGTTAGCCAAATTAACTCACAGTCTTCATCTGTACTCATTGACCTGTCTGCCATTCGGCCATGCAGCCCATCTGTTTGCCTGCCTGCCTGAACCCCCACCTGACCCATACCAGGGTTCTGCACTTGGGTTCACCTGGACTGTTACGGCTACTTCTCGGCCTTAAACCCATGACCCACATTCAGTGGCCGACAACCGGCCAGTGGAATGGAAATTACCATCAAAAGACTGCCGCCGGTTTTCCTTTTTGTCCTTTGCACATGTGTTTGTATTTGTTGATGACATGTATTTTTATGCTATGTTAATTACCGGTAATTGAATACATACAGTAGCTAGGAGTTGGACCACAATGGAAACAAGTTTTTTGTCCTTTTAGCCTCAATATCTTACTGTACCACGTGCTGTTTCTGACTATAAGATATTCAATCAATCAATCAAAAATGGAACAAATGTTCTACTTAATACAAACAGTTAGGCGGAAGCATTCGAAAACTGTTGGAGCCAACATGTCTTCTGTGGAAATACTGATCCAGGTCTAATGAAAGCACACCTGACAGGCTGTCTATGAGTATGATATGTGTCATCACTCTTCTCTCTTCTCTGCCTCCTGCTCTCCATAATAACGCAGAGTCTCTGCATTCAACAGTGCTGTGCACTGACTGAGATAGGCCAGTAGGTGAAGACGCACAGCTATAAATAATGCAATGCTTTTCCACTCAGCAGGCTTTAAGATGAGAAGACTGAGGTTATAGACGAAGGTGTGGGCTTGCAGGATTGTTTCTGTGGCTTCGACTTTTGATTATGTTCAGTTCTGTGTGTGTGTGTGTGTGTGTGTGTGTGTGTGTGTGTGTGTGTGTGTGTGTGTGTGTGTGTGTGTGTGTGTGTGTGTGTGTGTGTGTGTGTGTGTGTGTGTGTCTGTGTGTGTGTGTGTGTGTCGCACCACTGCTAGTATAGTGCAACCCGTGCACCAGAGCCCATTGTGTGGACATCCCAATTGGGCCCCCCAAATCAATGGCAAAACACTTGAATGTATTGATAATATAACAGTTAATACAAATATACAATATATTTTCTTTAAAAATGTTGTTTTCAATGTGATGCTGGTAAATGGCAAGAACTGTACAATGTTAGTTCCATTGATCCAAGCTGCAGCATAATAAAAAGATTGATCGATAATAATAATAATAGACATTGTCTTGAAAATGCACGTGGCCCACCCACCAACCACTTAACGGCTGCTGTGTTAAGTGGTCAGATGGGTGGTCCGTGAACACTTCAAAGATGTCCTGCTAGCAGAGTGAGTGTTGAATAGGTACTGTATGCCCACCAGACTGTGAGGAGCATTGTCTGTGATTGATGTTCCCTCCAGTTCATTAGATTGGAGCTGAAGCCTGAAAGCTGTCTTCACACAACGGTGCCTTTAGAGCCTTTCTTCTGTGATGCTCTCAAAGTTGGATAGCATCCTCTCAACCTTCAGAATATTAACGATGCCCTTGGTTCTTTACACTTGATGTAAGCCATCCCTCTCTGGAAGTGCAAGCCCCAGAGTTCACCTGGCTTCTCGGGTTCTCGCTATATTACCACAGCCCAGCTCCTATTTATGCACGGCGTTCTCTTTGTGCCTCTCTGTGTTTGCATGAGAGAGAGAGAGAGAGACAGAGAGAGAGAGAGAGAGACAGATAGATGTACGGTATAAATGTAATAAACAAAAAGGAATAATGTGTTCCGCGATAACTCAGAAGTTTGCTCCTGAATTGACTCAATTGTAAGCACTGTCATATATCACCATGGCACCTGCAGTAGTCATTCCATAAAAACATGAGAGACTCGCCTCTCCAGTCTCCACTGCATGGATTCTTCAGTTATTCGTTATTTATTCATGGGATTGTACTGTATGTAATTTCTTGAACTATATTCAAATATGCTACAGTAGCTTAATACAGTTAGGCTCAAATCTGATCAGGTAAAGTATTAATTCAGACTACACAAATTAAGCTAGACAAACCTCAACCCACCCTGCATAATTGTCTTTTCTTATGCTAGTCTCGCGTAGAGAGATCTCATCCTATCGATATGTCTGGGGCAGGCCTGGACTTTTCCTCATTTTAGGGTCAAAGGCACTTGGCTTGTGGCATTGTGAGCTTGTTTGAAGATACAAATGCTGCAGGGTAGCAAGGCCATCTGAGTCCACTGAAATAATTAAAGACATGGGGCTCTATTATGATCCAGGTCTTATGCCTTATGCCTTAACTTCTTTGCCTTTCTTTTTACTATATAGACATATTTTTTTTATATTTCAAATTGCTGATCTGCAAGTTCACAAGGTGCAGATTTTTCAAAATAGTAAAAAAAAAGGCAAAGAAGTTAAGGCATAAGGCATAAGACCTGGATCATAATAGAGCCCATGGTGCTGTGATTCCTCCCCCCCTTTTTCAAAATTATGTTTTCATGCAGCCACACCCACCTGTTCATTAAATATACCTAGGTGGGTGGTGAACCAGCTGAGGTTAGCCACACCCACAGTGTTGCTGTATGGTAAAAATGGGAGGGGATGATTTTATAATGCCATTAAATCTGTGTATTTCAATTGGGCCTTTTCACTCGGAGGTTTACAGCTTTCCGGGAAGTAACCAAAAATACACAGGGAAGACATGGGGGTCTATTAGAGCAGTGGTTCTCAAAGTAGATTCCTGGGACTCTGTGGGTTTCTTTATGGGGGTCTACATTGAACCATACAAGTCTGTAACTCTGACAGAGTACAAATGAACCCTAACAGGTTCATTTGGTTCCATTTGTACACTGTCAGAGTTAAGGTAAGACCTTGAAATTTGAAAGTTTGAGAAACAATGTATTAGAGGAATGTTAATGTCCAAAGACACATACAAAACAGAAAAAGTACAAAACTATGGCACCACTCTTTAAGTGAATTTAAGGGTTAAGGATATCTGTATATTTAATAAATAGTATAACAGTATAAAGCTGTTTATTTCACAACAATTTTAATTGGCATTTACAAATTACCAATATCCGTACCAAACTCCTTAGTCAAATGTATACACACTCAGCCCATCGACATAACGGATGTCACGGTACGGATGGGGATTCAAGGGGAATTAAGACTATAGATAAAATCTTAACAATAGTCACTGGTGTCTAAAATCCCTATTAGGAAAGAGATAGAGGAAAACATGATTAAATCAGCTGCAGCAGTGCAGGTGAGGTGGGCTGTGGCCACAGGGCATATCATTATTTTGACAGGCATTAAGGCCAAGCTGAAGAGCAATGATGACCACGGTCTTCATGGCCTTTATGAAATTCCTGCTCTGCTGAAGACTTTTAAATGCGAGGTCGTTTCTAGAAAGGTGGCTAACAAACCTAGGCCTACTGCTTTAGAAGGCAATTAAATCGCTGCCCACAATATGAAGGACCACCCTAAAAAAGACAAGTGGTCCGGCAAGTATGTGAAACGGAACATGCTGACTCTGTCTGTCTCTCTGTCTGTCTGTCTGGACGTGTACACGTTTTACGGTCTATGGTCTTCAACGTTTTCAGACCAAGTTGAGAGAGAGATGAAGCAGGGACCCCCACAACCTTTTCAGAGATTCCATAGTTTCATTGTTTGAGAGCAGTCATCAGTGTATTATGGATTATTATGAATTTGTGTTTTCAGATATTTAACCAAGTATTGAACTATCAATACTTAATAAAATTGACCTTTCACTCTGTACTTGGTCTGCTCTTCTCCCCCTCTACACCAAACCTCTTTGCATTGTGAGCTTGTAGATCAGCTATTTTTGGCTAAATTTCCCCGAATATGGACTCTGGGGTTCAAGTGGTTAATATAAAAAATAAGAAAAAAGTTTCTATCACTCAAAGATTTGGAGGACCCCCTGTAGTAACTTTGGGGACCCCCTAGGGGTCCCGGACCCGGTGTTGAAGACCCTTGGTCTATGGGTTTGCCGCTCTGACGTCACGCTTTGACATCACTGTGATGTCATGGGAACCACTCTAACAGAATCCCTTTTTTGCCCATACATGGAGATGCCTGATGTCATCAATATTAACTAACAGGACTTCATATGGGAACATTGGCAATGCCCATATATGGAGGAAGACAGCCTATATCTGTGTGGCTGGTTCAGACAGGGATCTCCTTGTACAGAATGGGCATAAAAGGGATTGTATGTTTGATGTCAGATGTGCTAGACATCATAGGATTTTCACATAACGAATAACTGAGTAAGCGTGTTTGGGGTCTCACAGCATATCTCCATATACAGTACACGGATCTCCAAATAATGTATGAGTACCAGGAGTCTCCATACTGTATATGGGTAACTGCTGGTCCGATATACATCAGTGGCCAGACGGCCAAGACATGGCACAACCTTGCCCTAGTCGATTGTCGCCCTGAGGCGTCTTACTCGTTGTATAACTGTATCTCTGTACTTTTTGCAAACTGTACAGTAATCAATAGGCTATTATCACGGAGCGGTGCGGGACTTCCGCTTTTACGGCAAACGGGCAGCCCGACTTCCGCCGCCGTTCTAACTCTATGGTGCGCGTAGTCTCACGAGGCCAGACTGTTGCCTCGCGAGACTACCCGCACCATAGAGTTAGAACGGCGGCGGAAGTCGGGCTGCCCGTTTGCCGTAAAAGTGGAAGTCCTGCCCTGCTCCGTGATAATAGCCTATCAATCAATCAACTCTTATACCCATTTCAATTGTTATTTTATCCTAAATATATTGAACTAAACTGAGTTGAGCTAAGGCTTTCATTCAAAACATTTATTTTGTTTAAATATCTTTTTGGCAGTTAGGAAAGTAGAGACGGGAAACGGAGGGCAGAGAGCCAGCCTTGAGCCGTTATTGACCGCTGCAATTAATGAGATTCTCACACTACCTGGACAGCCTCCAGTGCACCCCACTCATGACCCCACCCCACTGTTTTACCCCCTATTCTCCCCCAACTTATTCATCATGCCAATTAACCTTGACCACCCCTTTCCGTGTTGCCACTGCAGTTGTACCCTCCTGGTTCACCTGCCAGTGAGGAGCCCCCACCGGGAGGTCGTAGTGCCTCTGTTCTACACCCCTCCCCCTCACCCCCCCGCTGAGAGGTCCTGCCCCAGCCTGAGGGAGTCAGGAGTCACACAGGGGATTGTGTTCATATACTGTATATACAGCATTGGTTCTCAAAATGGGGTCCGGGGACCCCCAGGGGTCCTTGAGGGCTTTTTGAATTACTCTCTCAGATCAAAGTATTTTAATCGGCAATGTGTCTAAAAGTAAAATGTGAGAAAAATGGCTTAAACGTTGCACATAACATAATAGTGGCATTCCACCAAAACCATAAAAATAAATATTTTCCCTTTTGTTGATTCATAGTGATGTACAATAAAGATTAAAGTAACTAAATCAATCCTGCAAAAATCATTTTTGACATTTTGACTAGAGATGTTACCGATCAATCGGCAATGGATCGGATCGGGCAGATCAAAGCGTGATCGGCGATAATCGGTGGTTTAGATCAAAAGGTAAATTCACCGATCCGATCCGATCGGTGCATCCGATCAACCAGCCGTTCAGTATGCCCACTTGAGGCCATTTTGGGGTATTGATTTCCACAGTGCTGAAGGAATAATTAGTTACTGCTATGATAATAAATACATAGTAATGCTGGTAAATAACTATAAGGCAAATATATAAATGAATTCACGAGTGAATTAATTAATTAAAGTTAAAACATTAACATTTAGAAAATATAAATAATATATAAATAATAACTTGATCGGATCGGTGATTGATCGGTATCGGGTGATCAAACTTTTGTGATCGGTGCTCGGTGATCGGTTCCAAAAAACCTGATCGGACCATCCCTAATTTTGACTGATTATGCTTTCATATTTACACTTAGAGTATTTACAATGTAAATGACTCAAAGTAAGAGTAAAAGTGCATTTACTTTAAAAGTACAGATCCTCAAAAAAAAACTAAAAATAAACTAAAACACTAACACTTGAAGCACCTTTACTTGAGTATTTTCCACCTGTACTCATACTTTCTTTTTCATAGCTTGGCTTAATGTTTGCTTTTCAAGGAAGACACTGACTTCATTTCAGTTATGAAAGTAACTTCACTTGAAGGGAATTGACACTTCCTTGAGATGTTAATAATCCAAAATGCTATTTGCATGGCTATTTCCTGTTAAGTAATGTTGCGGTTGTGTTTCAATGCACTTTAAAGTGCAGATTGATTTGAAAATAGTCAGGGGAGAGAATATTTATTTACAAATTACATTAAAAAGTGCATGATTATGTTTGTGAATTATTCAGGACGTTTTAGAAAGTAACAATTCAATAGCTTGCAAATGGAATTCTAAAGATAAAGCCATTAATGGGAAAATGGTCTACGTTTATGTTCGATGTAATGGCTGAGGCAATGAATAGACAATGGTAAGGACAATGTTTTGGCACCATTATGGTTCTTTATGCCTCATCTTTCAGACATGCTGCCAAATATTTTCATATTATGTGTGGAGTCCACCTCTCTAATGAAATGTGAGGTGCTGGGAAGGAGCTGTGATAGAAGCACACACACTCACATGCGTGCACGCACACACGCTCACATACGCACACGCAATATAGTTTATTTAAACAGCATTCTGCAGGATCAAGTTTATATCGTATGATCCCATGCTGTTGTAAAAAAATAGTATAGACCTAATAAACAGACACTTTATTACAGGAGGAGTCAGGCGAAGGGTAGGTTTCCACCAGATTCTTTCAACGGAGAACACCAGGGAGAAAATGAAACAAATGCAAATATAGGCATTATCATCATCCTCCGTTTTTATGCTAGGAGATTCCCGGTCAGGACAGGCTTCAGACTGATCATTTGAATTGGCGTCAGGAACCCGTTGCGACCGTATGCCCTCGCTGACGTTGACCCCAGGCAGGAGTCGAAACCATCACCATCCGCACGAAAGGCACATGTGCTCTAAACGCTACGCTAGGGCAGTTGTTCTCAACCTTTTCAGGCCGCAACCCCCAAAATAATTATATTTTAACTGGGGACCCGCCCCCCACCCTGACGAGCACTAAGGCATTACATTTTGTATAACATGGTTCTATTATGAAAATAGCAGAGCTACATGCTCACAAGCTCATGTTGTGAGCATGTAGATCGGCTATTTTCAGAATTTCTGCCTGTAATATTTGACAATTTGGCCAATGTTTAATTTGTCATTTTAGAGGTATTAAAAAGTCCTCAAATTGTCTCTTTAGAAATGTGCGGATACCCTCCATACACTTAAACATTATGTTGGTTTGTTTACCTGTGAGAGAGAAAACAATGTTGAATATTAAGTTAATCATCTGGGGCCCCCCCAAAATAATTTGGGGACCCCCCTGGGGGTCCGACCCACATGTTGAGAAACTTGAGAACCACTGCACTAGAGCAGCCCTAACTGCAAATACAGGCATACATTTTGATATTCACACGACTCAATAGACATCTGGATTGCATTCCATTCAGATAGATTTTCAAACCAGAAAACTTGTGCTATGTCAGCTCTGATTAGTCAGTGAATCTGCACAGTTTAGAGATGAGTGTGCCGTTAATCTGAGCAGATTAAGATGTGGCTGCGTGGTTAATCTGAGCAGATTGTGGTTTATTGTGTCGTTAATCTAGAGTAGATTACAGCCGTCCTGTTAATGCATGCAGTGGAGCATGTCCAAAAATCATTTCTCCTGTTCGGCAATTACCTCATCCTCTCCACCTTGACCTGAAAAACAATGTTTATGGCAGTGCGTGGCCCCGTGTCCCTGTGGCAGGTTGAGAGAGGCTGTTTAAAATGCTGAGAACATCTCCTCAAGTCTCCTTTGGCAGAGGGTGCTCAAGTGCATCCTCTGTGGGAAGTAAATTACAACGTTGTTTGACATGTGCCCAGCATACTCCAATAAAAAACACAACAAAACAAAAAAGTCAAACCTATGCGACTCAGGTGTGACATTGTGTAGCTCATTATGTAAAGAATAACCCCAACAATGCCAAGGTTGGGGGTTCAATTCCCTCTGGGGCCATCCATCCTACTGGAAATGTATTCCTCCACTTAGACTAAAGCAGGGTTCTGGCAAAGACTTGGGAAGGAGAGGCATCTATTATGTGTGTATTGTAATGCATTGCATATATTTGGCATACAGCATATAGTTATTTTGAGAATATTTTGGGAATGTCATTATAGGAGAATACTTTAACAAGAAATTCCAATAATTGTAAGAAATTTCCCAAGATGTCCACTTGCATATTTATTTTATATACAGTATATAATGTAATACCAAAAAGGTGGAATCTGTCAAAGATTTGTTCTGGAAAGGTGAGGTATCCGTTATGCACTTTGTTGTGCATTTCCTTGTCAAATTATACAAAAAAAAAAAAAATCACATTTTGGGAATAATACACATTTTGGAGTGGCAATGTAACTGAGACTTTAAAAAGGATAATGTTTTTCCGTGGACCTGGATCTCGACAGTGTATGGTTCACTTCAGCATAAAGTTCCATTTGCGCAGTACATTAGAGGGGTAAGTGTTGAGCCGACCCGATTGTGAGCGCCACTTTAGTCGTGCATTAGGGAGCCATGTTAAGCCCGGATTCATACTTTGTCGCATGACGGTGTCGCACCTAGACAATAGCAGACCTACAAGCTCACGACGTGTCGCCGATGGGACACGTTCTGAGCTTGTAGGTCTGTCATGTTCTGTCCGCATAATAAATTAGGCTTTAGAGGAACGCTGAATGAGTGTTTTCTGAAAAATTACCAGAGTAATTAATGAAAAATGAGGCTGAAGACAAAAGACCTTATTGCAGCTGTGTGTGTGTGTGTGTGTGTGTGTGTGTGTGTGTGTGTGTGTGTGTGTGTGTGTGTGTGTGTGTGTGTGTGTGTGTGTGTGTGTGTGTGTGTGTGTGTGTGTGTGTTAGAGGCCACTGGGGAGGCCTCTATCAGAGCTGTCCCGGAGAGCCCTGATGCTCTGAGCCGTGACCAGGTGTCGCTGCGCTGGGAGCCTGTCTGCACGCCGCACAGAATATTAACGAGCCTGACACATACACACACGCACGCACACACACACACACACACACAGCCAGGGATTAGAACAAAAAATATCTCCCCTCTCTTCAATTTACCTTTTTTTTAACTCTTTTCCTTCTTCCCTCCTTCTCTCCCTGTCTCTATCTCCCTTCCTCATACCCCCTCTCCACCCATCTCTCTGTTCCCCTCTTTCTCCCTCTCCATCCCTTTCTCTCCATCCTTCTCTCCGTTCCTCTCTCCATCCTTATCTACATCCCTCTGTATCCCTCTCTCCATCCTTCTCTCCCTCTCTCATCCTTTTCTCTCATCCTCTCTACTTCTCTCCATCTCTCTCTCTCTCTCTCTCTCTCTCTCTCTCTCTCTGAGGTGTGATAATACGGTGAGAGGAGGTGGGTTTTTCTCAGCAGTCGTTTTCTGCCTGTGATTGATGGAGGAGAGAATAACATTTAGCTGTCTCTATCTGCTGCCAGAGGGCTCCTGTGGGACACGCATGCACGCGCGCACATGCGCACACAGGTACACACACGCCACGTGCAGGCAAGCGCGCATGCACACACGTCGTCAACTGATGCAGGGACATGTATGAGAGTGCAGAAGGATAAAGGACTGTAGAGGGTCAGTGAAAAACTAGAGAGGGAGAGAAATGTAAGGCAAGGTACAGAATAATGAGGCTCTCTGTGTGTGTGTGTGTGTGTGTGTGTGTGTGTGTGTGTGTGTGTGTGTGTGTGTGTGTGTGTGTGTGTGTGTGTGTGTGTGTGTGTGTGTGTGTGTGTGTGTGTGTGTGTGTGTGTGTGTGTGTGTGCGTGCGTGCGTGCGTGCGTGCGTGTTAGAGGTACTGTCGTGTTGAGTTTTCATCTGAGAGAGGCAGCATGACTTGGAGCCAGAGGCAGGAAGTCACAGCTTACAGTAAACCTTGTCTGTGTGTTTATGTATATGAGTATGTGTGCTCACGCATTCATGCATGCATGTGCACACAGTACGTGCGTGAATGTAAAATTTACAAAATGCCACATGTATGCAGTGCGGCACAGTAAGCCCTGTGTGTGTGTCTGTGCGTTTCGTGCATGTAGATTACAGTGTAAATCCCCCGTCTGTAGGTTGGTATTACTCAACATCCCCAGTAGTGGAGGACTGTTGGGATTAGTGTACATGGATTACTGCTGTGCTTCAGATCTCTGCGAGGGGCCGTGCCCCACCCCTGCACCGCCGACACACCATCCAGTGACGCTTCAGTCAGCTTGCATCGATCTGCTGGCCATTTTACATGGCATGTATCTGTTCTTGGAACATGTGTTAGAAGCTTGGTATGTACGCGTGGCTTAGTATTGACATGATTGCAGCAGAACAAGAGTGCAAGCCAAGCCCTCCTGGATATGGTGAAGTTGTTCCCGTGTTCTGGCGGATGTCTAGTGGTTCCCAACCTTTACTGGATCAAGGCCCACTTACAGGATCAAGGCTATGACAGGAAGCTTCACGTTTTGACCTATAACTCTTGAACCATATAGGTTATAAAATAATAATAAAAAAACATCTTCCCTGGATTCTTTGGATCAAGATAGATTTTCTTCAAAACACACCGTTTGCCCAAACTGTGGTACGCATTACTTGTCATCATGTTGTGATCAACATGCATCATTCTGATTTTTCTGTCCGATTGGCTATCATTGGCTCCCATATTTTTCGAGAGGCGCCTGTTAAAAAAAACAAATGCCACAAATAATGAATGCAGCGTCTGATCTTATCACATTGAGGGGCCGCTAAACAATCCAGAGCCAAAGGCGATTTCAGTTCCATCTATAGTGACACTGTTGCAGAAACAGGTTTTTTTGGAGGAGGAGGGGTTGTTTCTTTGTTTTCCTCTGTGTGCTCGCATTTTCTTTTTCTGTTGGTAGTCATGGTTGTCAATTCCCACCTGATGTTGTGCGGGAGTCCCGACTGCTCCAGACTGTACTGAATAATGGCTTCCTTGCAGAACGTCTTCAGACTAGGACTTAAGTCTAAGATGTACAGGTCATTCACTTCACTATATATCCTTTCTAAAGTCAATGGAATGTTACATAGTTTCCATCCTCCAAAGAAGATGACACGATCTCCCACCATGCCACAGCACTTTATAGCCATCTGCCAGTCAGGGAAACCTGGGCCTTTCCCATTGGGCTTAACCTCCTTCCAGGAGAAGGTCTCTGGACTGAATTTCAACAGATCATTTTTGTCTTGATGCAGGCCACCATATATGTACAGCTCTCCATTGTAGGCAAAGGCTGAATGATACTCGCGTCCTTTTGGACGATGGTGTGCAGAATCTGTGCTTAGCCAGCAGTTAGTCTCTGTGTCAAACATTCTGGTGTTGATGTATTGGTGCTTTCGGCCCCAACATACAAACATCTTTGTCCCATTGATGGTCGCAGAGTGAGGATCTAAAGCCCTTCGTTTACATTCAGGTGGAGTCCCTCTGGTGTCAATTAAAGACCAGACCATTGTGGTGGTGTCCAACTTGTAGATGTCATTAGTCCATTTAGACAGCATGCTACAGTATCCTGAGAAGATATACATGACCTTCCCCAAGACACATGCTGAGTGATGTATCCTTGCCCCCGGAACAGTCCCAGAAACCATGGGCTTAAACCATCTGAGATTATCAACGTCAAATCCATAAAGCGTGTTGCAGTACATATGTTTCCCTGCAGACCCACCCCAGATGTAGATGTGGTCTATCAGTACAGCTGTGTGGTAAAAGCGCCTGGAGGGAACATCGAGGGAAAGTTTTTCACTTGTCACTGGGGTCAACGTCACCCAGCGCAAAGACACTGTGTTGAAGACATAGACCTCAATCTGAGCATCGTCTGAAATGTATTTCTCTCCGTAGCGGCGGCCTCCAAAGCAATACACCTTTTTGCCCACTGTCACAGTGGCATGATCCTCTCTCTCAGGTCCTCCTTTCACCAGTGCGGCCCAGTGAAACATTTTCTTTTCCGCTAAAGACTAATGAAAACTTGCCGCAGTGGTGTTCAATAGAACTTGCCGATGCAAACAAGAGACTTTCTCAATATCTCCAATGAATCGCAGCAGAGTTTGAAGAGATGTTCCAGTTCTGTAGTTTTCAATGTCAAAACTGGCAAACATCATTCACCTGAAGACCTATAAGGTTGAAATAAAGAAAATACATTTTGTGAGCTTTAAAACCTGTATGGTTGTTTTTAACTTTGTCATTATGACTCAGCCATAACCATATATAGAGTTCCCATGCACTGCAGTTTCAATCAAATATAACATTGTGTCATGCTGACTGTTACAGCATGACAAAAACATTGGATAGGCAGGCAAAGTCCACAATGCTCATGTTTTTTGCTCTGTCACCCATTTATGGTTGAGGACAGAGTGACAGAAACATTAGTAGGGAATATGTGTGCCACTCAAATTAGGGGGATTTAGCATATTCATTTCTCCCCTGGCTTAGGAAGCCATGCCCAGAAGGCTGATCAGATATAAACTTTGATCACCAGCTCATTCAGGAGCAGTTGACCGAGGGCACCTTAAAAATGAAATGAAAATGAAATGAAAGAATTTCTAGGTTACTAACGTAACCCTGTTTTTTATGATAATTTGAGTGAGATGTCTTTCTTGGAGAGAACCCTCTGGCGTGAACACAGATGCATTGACTGACCTGTGACGCACCCTGTGGTGCAGAACGTCTGCGCCCACTCCTGGGGACTGCCACCGGTTGGTCGGTATAGCAAGGAGGTGGCGCGGGATGCCCTCTCTTCCTTGGCAGGCACATCCGCAGCACCTCGCGTTCCTTCCTCCTCTGCTCCCAGCAAGTGGTCACGGAGGCCATAGCTGCTCCAAAAAGACCCTCCTGGGACATTACCTGGTCAAGGACATAACATCGCTCTTCCTTGGCACGTTGGATTTGTCCAGCCACCTGGCTCGTTCCATCACGGTATGGAGCGCCATCACCATCACGTGTCCCTTGGTCTGGAGTGTCACCTTAGTCAGTAGCAGAGTCTCATTATTGAGCCTCCGTACTCTCCACTGCAGGAAGGGCTTCGAAGCCCTTCTCTCTCATCCCGGCACAGTCGAGGTGTCGTGGGGCGGGGAGGAGAGGGGCTTGTGCCAAGAGGTGGTCCCTTGGATCAGTGTCGTGGGGGTTAGGGGAAGCAATTGCTTCACTACCTTTCTCTTTCTCTCGTGGCCCTTGTATGCCTCGATGTTATGACATCACCCTCTCCGCCCCTCTCTGATTGGCTATGGGCACATGGCATAGTCGAATCTATACTGTATATGGCCCCTACCCTGTTATTTATATCAGGTCGCACTTGTTGATGGCGACGTCACCAAGGATGCTGGTCCCTCATTGGCTGTTGATGGTGATGATGTTGTCGTCATCACCACCCCGTTGATGACGTCACTCTGTGTTATTTCAGAGGTATTACCATTGGATGACGTGACCATGTGTTTTTTCAAGGAGTTTCCCTTTGGATGACGTACGTGTGGACTCACAGACGCACAGACGGAAGTTGGTTTCCCTAATTTATTATTTATTATTTAGTTTACTATCAGAACCGTCACAGCTTGTTCTGACGGGTAACACCTGACACTGTGGTTCCCCTGACACATCACTGTGACATCACAGGTGACATCATAGAGCAGGGATCTCCATATATGGGCATAAACAGGTGACATCACAGTGATGTCAGATACTCAGAGCAGGGATCTCCATGTATGGGCAAAAAAGGGATTCTGTTAGGGATCTCCATATATGGGCATAAAAGGGATTGTATCCCAGATGATACCCTGTTAGGAAAACCACACTAAACAGAATCCATATATGGCCAAGACTGCCCTTAGGTGTCTTGCTGGTAGTTAGATTATAGTTTATTTGATTTGACACTACAGATCCCCAAGCTGGAATCAAACCAGGAATACTGTGCTATGATGTTGTAGTAGATGCATTCCTGTCAAATACTTGCAAATCTTTGATTAACTTGATGTGAAAAATGTAAAATGTCCACACATCGTTACTTTTAAATCGATAAATGGGGAAAATGCTGACATTCACTAAAGTAAATGCAAGATTAGTACAAACAAAATAATATGGGTGCTATAATGAGCCTTGTACTCCAGGTAGGTGGTGTAGCAAAAATGTGGCACAGACAATTTAATACAATTCAGGTATACCATTCTTTATTCTATGTTTTTGCTACACTGCTTGTGTTAGAGT
The DNA here is from genome assembly GCF_963921795.1 of Nannobrachium achirus. Classification (NCBI taxonomy): domain Eukaryota; kingdom Metazoa; phylum Chordata; class Actinopteri; order Myctophiformes; family Myctophidae; genus Nannobrachium; species Nannobrachium achirus. Next base: position 31,975,092 of record NC_137816.1, on the reverse strand, counting down.
TTAGCACACAGGAGTAATTGTCTTAATATTGTGCCATTATGATTGTTGATTGATTCTTCAATCATCATAGGCCTGGCTGGAAATGGGGTACAATATTTTGGAAAAGTTAAAGAAAGGTTTTAAAATGTCATTGTTTAAAAAAAAAAAGAAATGTGTGGGAACCCTTAATATACCTAAACTGCCAGCTAACTGCAGGCACAGTCTAAGGTGCCGCTCAGAATTCACCACCAATTTTTGACACTTTTCTAACCAACTACTTTTTACAGTTATGACAGATATGACAGCCAAATGTTAGCCTTTTATATGACAATCTGTCTCACAAAAGCAGGCAAGCTCACATCCAAACTTTGTTATAGTCTACTGTAAAGTGTTACTTTCCCAGGTTGGCCTGCACTTATACGGTAGGTCTTTTCTAGTAGAACAGTAAGTGGAGGAAAGGAGGTGTAAAAAGCAGGCAACAGGAAGGTTTAGTGGAAGTAGTGTGGATCACATACACAGTCGGGCCAGAATTGCAGTCCGCCATGGGACAATGGCCCGGGGCTTTTATTCTGCGATAAACTGAAATAAACAATAGACATCAAATTAATACTGGCTCACTGGAGCAAAGAAAACTGAAACCGGTAAGCTATTCGGCTTACCGGACTGTACAAAGTCTTTGGTCAACGCTGTCTCCCCAAGCAGCTCATCTCTCCAGTTGCCCCCACACACACTTAGGGCTCTGCTCAGCTCTTAAGAAGATAGCCTAATGGAACTTAAGGCATGCAGCTGAGTCGGTGTGGAGCTGTCCATGGAGCCTACAAGCTGGAATGTAGCAGCCTTCAATCACCAGACCCCTCAGGCCCTCACCCCTCAATACTTTACATTCACACCTGTAGTTCATTTGCTGTGTTGTGATTAGTTTCCTTTGGATCAGCGCCATTTAAAACCGGACGAAACTTGTAAACAAACCATGTGCGAGCACATTGTTCCTTCATTGGTCTGAATTGTAGACAAATATGTAAACATAAATATTGAGTAGTCTAGCTCATGACTAGAGTCGGCACTATGAAGAAAGTATCCTATCTCCCATATCTCAAATGTGTGTCAAACACACTCAGACCCCTTGAAAGTGATCAAATAAAGCTTAAGCTTTAACTGTAATTACAAAGCTAAAAATCGCACCAGTGCGAAGTGAGCGGTGCATTAATCAGTAATTCTACAGGGTGTGCTAGAGTCTAGCACACCCTGTAGAATTACTGAAACTGCGCTTGTGGCTCATTTTATTTTAACAGTTTGTTAGCAGACCCATCACTCTTTTACGTCTTGGGTTTGAGAACGGCACTTCCACATTCCTGGAGTGCCCAAGGCGACACCGGTTTGACGTTTGGTCAAATTTGTCCCAAGAAGTCATGATAGGCTGTTTGGGCAGTGACAGTGTGTTGTAAAAGCACCTCAAAGCTGTACCCAAGTACAGTAAATATATTCCGTTACTGTCCATCACTGGTATTGGTGACAGTGCTCAGCAATAGTATGAACATCTGTAGTATTCTGTTTGCCAGGAATCTCCATTCCTCAGCTTTGTTGTTCCACAGCAGGTCCCTGCCCGCTGCATACAGACTGTGTTTATAGCTTTTGCTCAGTTCCCTACATTCCATCTAGCTGCCTGTGCCGCTGATCCATGTAAGCCTGTGGCCCAATATCATCCTGACAAGATTTGGCTTTAGGCTTCCCAGACTGAGCCCCAGGAATGGGCAGCCTTCCACCCTGCACATCATGCTTTCTTCCAGGTTGCTGGATCACTGCTGACCTCTCTATCGGTGGGTGAGCTCTGAGCAGCCTCTGGAAGGGCACTTTGTCCTTCACTAGTGTCAGTGGTGGCACTAACATTTACTTAAAGGGGGCCTGTAACCTAAAGGGTTACTGTCACTTTAAGAATCATCTTAAAAAACAAGTTCATATTTTTATGTTGTCATTGTGGGGATGCGAAATTATAAGCCAATCAAATTAATTGTCTGTATAGCCTGACTGTATGACTACCTACTGTACTGGTCAGCTGTTGTTGGGGGGCGAGGGGCAGATTACACTGTGACATGAGCTTCAGACTGTTTCAGACCGTTTTCAGAGCTCTACAAGCTCACACATAACCTGTCAGGATTGAACTGTGTCCAATGAATGAATGAACAATGAATAAAGCATCCGACTTACTCGCCCCTATAGGATCTTTACAAACCACACAATCTTGTTCGAACTGCCACATATTGCTCAGATCGCTGTTAATGTAGCTGTGTTTACCATAACAGAGCATAGCGTTGGTGGAAATGTCTTATTTCAATATTCGACTTTTTGTGTTTTTTCTTTTTTTTTTGTAAATGAATGCCCTACTTGATCATATTACATAGTCACACAAAAGCATCAAAAGTAGCAGATCCACACACTTGAAAGGTTTTGAGCTTATAGATCTACTACTTTTGCTATTTTTTAATATGAATACTTAGTTAAAAGTAACAGTTCTGGACATAAGAGGTGTATCTAACCCTTCCAAAGTTGGGTTAGATCGCATTCTCACCTTCAGCAAACTTCACCAGGGTGCGAACAGAATCGGTCCAAGACCACTTTTTCAAAAAGCTCTCGATATAGTTGTTTCGTCCGCACACGAGTTTGACGGTTGCTTTGACACCTGCCCAAATGAACCATAGGGTGTAAGCACACTAGAGTTCTGACTCAAGTGGACTAAACAAGGCAGGTGTGAAAACACCCTTAATGTTAACAGATAGAGTTCCCTTCAAAGTCACACTGAAAGTCAGAGACTGGGCCAAGGGTCAAACATTGATTTTCAGGGAAACGCAACACTGACTCAGTCCTCAGGGAAGAGAGAACATCAATATTGGTGTTTTGTGTCTTTTTAAATAAATCAGTCAGCTATATTTACCACAGGCATTTTTCTGTGGTTAAAGGGTGGCCACCGTTTCCAAGTAATCTTTTAGAGAGGGGAGGTAGCACCTGAAACATTACATTTCGAGCAAACACTTATGTGTTCTGTGAAGGTATAGTCCTACATTACTGGAATAGAATGTCGCAATCTACTGTAAGCCACCACAATGCTGCTATCACAACAGTCCTCAGAGATTACAAGATGCCAATCCCGCAGATTTGCCATTTTCGAGCAGAGCAAACTCAGCAAAGGAAAAAAAAAGATCTGCTGTTATAGAAATCTATGCTAATCATTATTAATCACAGTAAGAGCACACTCAGGGCATTCACAATGTTTTCCTGCCAAGGTTCCTGTGCAAATGCAAGCAAATGGGGAGCCAAATGTCCCTTCCAAACTTTATTTTACACATGTTCATTATCACTCAATACTTTATTGGTGATTATTCTATCAATAACCTTTTCTATTAATCGAGTAACCAATACAGTATTTTAAAATTCAAAAATTGTGAAAATAACCAATTTACAAGCTCACACGGAGGGATTGATTAACTCTCCCACCGCTTCGAACGTTCACGTTCGCCCGATTTCGCAAGACCTCTCCGCCAATACGGCGCTCGTTCGGTTCGTTCGTCTGATGACTGTAAGCTGATGAGGGGTCGCGCGGCCGTCTACTGTAAACACATTTTCCGCGGTGATGGTGTAAAAAATCCATTATGCGTTAGATCAACGGAGAACAATTCACTTCCTTGTTGATTTCCTCTGGCTGTAAGGCTCTGTAGCCAGTGACTGCTCTGAATGTACGGCAACACATAGCAGGACAATTCACATTCATTCTCGCATGACGCCGCCCTCTGCTGCCTGGCAGACCAAAGTGCACTATTGCACAACCCAAAAAAATAAAAATAAATAAATAAATGTCTGTCTGTCTATCTACTATAACGTCGCAAAGGTAAGCCGCTTTTTGATGGCACCAGACCCAATAAATAAATAAATAATCTGGCAGTATGAGAGTTAAGAATGAATTGCTTTTATTAAATTAATGATTATCAATACTTTTTTACTTTTTATTGATTAGTTTGCAACCCTAATATAAATGTTAACAGGCAGCTGACAAGATGCCAGTTTCTTGTATGCTATATTGAAACTTGAAAACCTTCCACTTTCATGATGGAATTTCTGCCAAAGGCAGAATGGAAAAATACAAAGATGCTTAAAACAATAACCGCTGAACGTGCGCCACATACGTATTTGACTATTACAGAAACAATTATCATCTAATGAGTTTTGCTTATTCATTGCTCCTTTATAGTGCCAGCATACTGTAGCTAATGACTCCTGGGTACCGTACATATTCATGTCACGTGTAATTGTTAAAATATAATTTGTGGGCATGCATAAAAATGTAATGGGATCTGTGTGTGGTGTGCGTGCGTGCGTGCATGAGTGAGTGTGTGCAAGAGTGTTTGCGTGTACCAAAAATGTCTGTGTACAAATGGAACTCACTTCTGACATCCCTTTATTATGACTCCTGGCTGTACAGCCTATATGGATGAGTGTAAGGTATGCAAAGTGTGCACGTGTGTGTGTGTGTTTGTTTGTATTACTATACTTGAGTGGACCAAATGCCCTAACAAGTATAGTAGAATTTGAGATTTGTGAGGAACATTTTGCTGGTCCTCACTGGAAAAATGTACAAGCCGATTTACAAGCTCTCAACGAGTCATAGTGCTGTGAGTAGATCTGCTAAAAACTATGCCATGATTAAAAACGTTAACAAAATTGTACGTCATAAAATGTTGACGTCCTCACAAGTATTGTAATACAAACCTGTGTGTGTGCTGGAGGCTGTGCATCTCCGGCAGCCATTTTCGAGGAAGCAGTGATGTCACAGAGCATCACATCATGTCTAATCCCCTTCAATCTCTTCCAATCCAGTTGAGGATGCGTGGGCGGCGATAATGAAGAATGAAAATGCCACCTCTAACCAGGAACATGCTGGAGGCACACAAAGTAAGTGGCTATAGAGCTGAGCCCCCCAAACACTTGACTCCGCACCTCCTACACGCATGAGTCAGGGTCAGGTTGTTACTTACAGTAGGTTGGGAAAAGTACTTTTCTCACATACTGTAGGCATAAGTAAAAGTAGCAAATCCACAACGTACCAATACTCTGTTACAAGAAGAAGTCCTGCATTCAAAACTTGACTTGCGGAATATTACAAAAGTATTGGCATCGAAATATAGGCTACTTAAAGTAGTAGTAGTAGTTAGGAGTTAGGACATCATAGGACTTTCATAGGACTTTCACATAACGAATAACAAACTGAGTAATTATGTTTGGGCTCTCACAGCATATCTCCATATACAGCACATGGATCTCCATATATGGGTACCAGGGGTCTCCATATATGGGTAACTGGTCCGATATACATCACTGGACAGATGGCCAAGAATTGGCGTAAAGGGCGAGGTCGCATGTCGCCCTGAGGCGTCTTACTAGTAATAATCTAACTTACCAAAGGTTTTCAAATAATTGTAGTGGAGTAAAAAGTACAGTATTTGCCTCTGACCGAGGGTCACGTTGTTAGTTGTTAGTTGAGCTGCATCACCCGGTCTTTTACTGGAGGTTTAAATCATGACTGATCTGGCCTGGTAATTAGTTGGTTGGATCAGAAGCAAAGTGAGACGGATGGCGCCTACTGCTCACGCTTTAACCATTAACTCAAGAGAAGGTCTGATCAATCATTGTGTTGCTTTAGGGCACAACAAACCTTATATGTCCAAAACCAAAATAGAGGAAAAAAAGGTTTTCCAATGGGTCCATTGCTGTACTTCAAAAGCGATTGTTAACACTTCGTTGTTTTTTATTCACAATATACATTTCTTTCACCGATGTATACAATTAGGCATCTACATGTAAAGAAAAAACGAAACAAACATGAAAAGAACATTGAGGAGATACAAGGTTTCCCCTCATCAGCAGCCATTTACATTTTCAGGTTTTGGGGCTGATTGAAAACCCAACCCGACCTAATATAACCCTGTTACGAGGAAATGGATTTTCCCTAATGAAAATGCTTGTGAGCTAAACTAAAGTGATGTGAGTCATTGACAGGCGTGTCTGAGCGCAGCCTTCAGCCCCCCCAGCCGTCACCAGTCTGATGCACGCCAGTCATGCTTCGTCGACCACTTCCATGGTAAGAAGGCGCTTCAGGTGTCTTTGCCGTTTCCATGGAAACAGCGTCACCTGCCCGATCTGTCAGGGGCGCTTGCTGTCACTGGTGTGACCAGACCCCCTCCCCCTCCCCCAACATGCATGCAGTGGTGGAAGAAGCAAAATATATAAAGTAAAAGTTCAAAATCCTGTATTGAAATTGACTAATGGTTGGTGCGATTGTGCGGTCAAATGCATATTATAGGCACCCCAACAGCAACGTGGCCAACATGCACTGATGTCAGACAACAGAATCTGTGACACTGAGAAACCGTGTGAAATGCACATATCGTTGTTCCCTATTGAGCTTGGCACATTTCCTGGGGCAAGCTGCCCAGATCACACATCAGTGCACATCATGGGTGATCACTGCTTGCCTCCTGTGAATTGTTTTATTTATTTATTTATTTGTTTATTTTCTGTTTATTTCGTTGCTGAGTGAGGTCAGCAGACAAAGTGACGTGAGTGAGATGAAAAACAAAATAACTGGTTGAAATGGGCCAATCTCAACAATCTCAATCTCAACGGTATATGGAGATCCATCAATTGCACATATATTAGAGTCAAAGCCCACCCGTCAAATGCACATAATGTACTTTATGGAGTCAAATGTCCCCATCAAATGCACATACTGTATATTGAGTCAAATGCACATCTATGGAGTCAAATGCCCCTGTCAAATGCACATATATGGAGTCAAAGTCCACTGGACACATACAGTATGACCCATTGTGACCTCATCATGACGACAGAAGTAAACACTAAGCGGCAGCAGGATGCTGACTGCTGCAAGTTGGGCTGCTGAGACGCCTATCAGTCGGAGCGGGGGTGAGGCGTATAGGACTGTGTACTGTAGTGACCCTCAGATGTGAGGGCTAGCTACTAGTTATAGCAGATTTGTCCATTTTAAAATATCCAATATACAATCTCTGGATGTGTTGCGATTTGAGCTTAGTCAAATTATTAAATAAGACTTGGTGTAAGTGAGTTATTACTTTTTGTAATCTAAATCTACAAAATAACCAAGTAGAGTAAAAACTAAAATATTTGCTCTCAGATATAGTGGATTAGAAGTATAATGAATTGAAACATGGAAATACTCAGTAAATATAATCAACTAGGCTGGTTCTATAGACAGGGATCTCCATGTATGGTCATCAAAGAGTATGATGTCATATGTCTTAGACATCATAGGACTTTCACATAACAAATAACTGAGTAAGCATGTTTGTGCTCTCACAGCATATCTCCATATACAGCACATGGATCTCCATATATGGGTACCAGCTAGGGGTCTCCATATATGGGTAACTGGTCCGATATACATCACTGGCCAAGAACTGGCGTGACCTCACCCTAAAGGGCGAGGTACTTTCCACTACACATGGACCCTCTGGAAACAAAATATCCCCAGCACCTGCCCTGCATGTCTAGAAATGTCTTCTCTAACTTTTGACAGTATAGCTTTTAGTTAGTCTCTTACCCGCCCTACTTTATAACACTGTATTCCTTGGTCTAAAACGGCATATGCATGACCTAGTTCCTTTAGGTACTTCATCCTTCATCCATCTATGCTGTATACATCCCAAAGTATCACACAGGGCAGTGTAACGAGCAAACTAGGGTCTACAGTACTTTGCACATGGTGTTTGAATAGCACAGCGTAGGAGCTTGCAGAATATTCAGTTCAGCACAAGCCTCTGCCTGCACTTCGCCATCATTCGCTGTTTTCTGTGCCCGGTGCATGTATGCGCGTGCGTGTCTGTGTGTGTGTGTGTGGGTCACTGCAGATAAAGAGAGAGGCAGCGCAGGGCACCGTGGGAGATAAGACCATGTGGAAACGGAGGAGACAAGGTCGCGTTTCCTCTGAAATAAGATAGAAAAGGCTGCCACCTTCTCTGCTCAGACAAATAAGATTTGTTCTGCAGCAGTTCTTTCCATGCAATATGTTCTTCATCTGAAGGTGCATCTCCGTGCTGCGCACTCTGGTGCAGGCCTTGGGAATTGGAAGATCAACAGATAACGGGCATTTCCGATTAAGATTTATGATTTCCTGATATAAGAGCAGAGGGGAAATTGTGACACAAAGTTGTTATTGCGTGTGTGTGTGTGTGTGTGTGTGTGTGTGTGTGTGTGTGTGTGTGTGTGTGTGTGTGTGTGTGTGTGTGTGTGTGTGTGTGTGTGTGTGTGTGTGTGTGTGTGTGTGTGTGTGTGTGTGTGTGTGTGTGTGTGTTACTACTTTTGAGGGCTAAATGTCCCCACAAGTATAGAATAATCTTATAAATATACATTGTGAGGACAGTTTAACTGGTCCTCGCAATAGTAATGGTTGTTCTTAATGGTTAAAGAAATTGGGAAGTAAGTCTGACAATTAGGATAAGATTTCAGATTAGATTTAGATTAGACATTTAGAAGTCAGGGTTAGGGTTGGAGTTCCCTAAAATGTTGATGTCCTCACACATAGAACTGTAAGAGTGTGTGTGTGTGTGTGTGTGTGTGTGTGTGTGTGTGTGTGTGTGTGTGTGTGTGTGTGTGTGTGTGTGTGTGTGTGTGTGTGTGTGTGTGTGTGTGTGTGTGTGTGTGTGTGTGTGTGTGTGTGTGTGTGCGCGTGCGTGCGTGTGCACGCGTGCGCGTGTGTGTGCACGCGTGCGCGTGTGTGTGCACTCGCACTTGTGCGCGCACATGTGCGTGCGTATGGATGTGTGGCTGTAAAGTGAGCATTGATCACGACCCTCCCCAGCGGCAGATGAGGTGGTGATATCTGCTTATCGCAGCATATTCCTGCCTGTCATTCAGATGCTGTTAGTGAGCTGGAGTCGCCAGCCTTATCTCCAGCTAGAAGATATGAGCCACTGGAACCCGAGTGTGGCTGAAACCAGGCCTAGCAGCGCTATGAAGCTGTCAAGCTGGTGAAAAGCTTTTCAAACTCATTTCCACTGTATTAACCGTCTCATCTCACCTCTGATCTCAATTGTAAATTTCTTTCCCCCACAAGCTCTATGGCAGTGTTTCTCAAATGGGGGTACTACAGGGGGTACAGGAGAAAAAACTAGAAAATGGGAATATGTATATTAGTGTTGTGGACAATGATAAAACATTTACAGACTTTGTGAACCTGAGATGTAAATGTTTACACAGTTATTGAATAGAAATGCTGTTTTATTTTGAACATATTGGCATGGGAACTGGACTTTATGTAAATCTTTCCAAGCAAAATGATGTAGTCAGGGGAACTTCAGAAATCAGTATAAGGGGGTAGGCCTACTGCAGCCAAAAACGTTTGAGAACCACTGCTCTATGGTGATCCTCCAACACTTTGGTCTTAAACAAATGTATCTAAAACAAAAGTTATCTCAAAGTGTTCCCGCCCCACCCATCTGATCACTTTCAGACAGCCATTCAGAATTTGAAAAATCTACCTCATTTCAAAAGATACTTACGCCGCTTCATCGCCTTTGTTATTCACGTTCCTTGTGGCTATCCTGCCAAAATCCAGTTTTACTCAAGATGTCAAAGTCTAAATGTACTTTACTCGGCAGATTGCCATGAAACGCAACAAGCTCTAGGGCCACGAGACCAACTTGTTTTATTTCTAAAATCTCAAAGACTGTGAAATCTGCCTGTGTTTCCTCTAGGCCTAGCACTCTGTTTCTTCCACACTCCCCTTGAAGCAGGAATCAAACAAGCCATCATGAGAATCTGAACCCATGACTGTTAAAAATCACACATCTTAAAACTCTTTCGCAGCGTCTATACCCCCTAGCCGTTTACTTCTGTTTTTCTCATCATTGAAACTCTGAGTTGGGTGGAGACCTGGTGGTCTGTGTAATGCAGTTGTTCTCAATGTGGTGTTCAAGGACCCCCATGGGTCCTTGCAGGAGTTCCAGGGGGTCCCCAGGTAAATTACTGATAGTTGGGAACCAAATGCAAGTCTGTATCTCTGAGAGTGTACCACATGGACCCGTATTTTGTTTGCATAGACTAAAGTATATCGTCTAATATACAGTGAGTAGGTTATAGGCTTCATCTTTGTGGTGGTGAGTGTCACGCCCCAACTGCATCCTAATAAGACAGAAATCAGGTAGAAATGTATGAGTCGCTCAACCCATTACCACAAAGGTACCCTCTTCACCCTTACACCACCTTTTCCCAGTTTGTTAAACTGTAGGATTAAGGTGTTAGGCTTAGGTACAGTACACTCTGATCACAGATTCATGGTGTTCAGGGTTCAAGCCCTATCATCAGCCTTTATTTATGTATTTTCTGTTCTTTCACCGTCTCCTCCACCTTTCTTAATAGCATATAGTAGAAACCGAGTTACAGAGGCAGTGTCATGATTTTGTGTTCCTGTTTTTCATTCATCTATGAAATCGACATTACTCCTCCAGTGACCTCAATTACCTTCAAAATTATAAAGGTCTGTTTAATTTCTAAGCTATTTAGTATGCATATAATCATTTCTAGTTACTGATTGTCAATCCGACCAGTAATTAAATGAAATTGACATTAGTTAATCACAAATTATGTTCATAATAGGCTCTGACTAGAATATATAGCCTGATTTATATTTAGTTAACTTGTGCATACAGTAAGTGTCACAGTTCAATGCGTTGTAAGCTTATATGTACAACACTGCCGTGCAACTATGTGTAATCGTGCTTATAATCATTTCCATTTCAAATATCAGGGTTTGATTTGATACAATTTAGGCATTTAGCAGACGCTCTTAATCCAGAGTGACTTACAATAAGCAAGGTAATACATCAATACATTAATATCAGTACATCAATTGCATATCAATCTAGAAAAAATAACATAGGTAGACCGAGCACCTAATCAGTAAATAAAATGCATATATAAACTACAAATGTTATCTAGCTTTCATGTATGGTCATTGAGGGTAGGCAAGTGCTATGGTAAGTGCTGTGGGCTTAGGTGGAGTCTGAAGTGAGTCTTCAGGCAACGGCAGAAGCTAGGGAGTGAGTCTGTTGTTCTAAGTGCGACAGGGAGTTCATTCCACAGTTTGGGGGCCAGGAGGGCAAATTGTCTAGAACGAGTGGATTTTTATCCTGGGGTTTTTAGTGAGGGTTCTGTCAGCATCCCTGTGTTAGCTGATCCGAGTGAACGGGTGGGGTTGTAGGGGTTGATCAGAATTTTGGAGGTATGGAGGGTGCCATACCTATAGCTGCTTTGAAGGCTAACGTCAGTGTTTTGTACTCTGTGTGGGCCGCAACTGGGAGCCAGTGGAGGGAGCAGAGACGGGGGGAGACGTGAGAATTTTGGCTCGTTGAAGACAGTCGTGCCGCAGAATTTTGAATCAGTTGGAGAGGCTTAAGTGCTTATGCCGGGAGGCCAGTGAGGAGAGAGTTACAGTAGTCAAGTTTTGATAGGAGTGTCTGGATGAGGAGCTGTGCTGACTCCTGTGTGAGGAAAGGTCTGATTCTACAGATGATATAGTGTGTGAACTACAGGACCGCGTGGAAGTGGGGAGACGTGAGAATTTTGTCTGGTTGAAGACCAGCCACTGTATAGAGTGTGAACCTACAGGACTGATGCAATGTGTGAATGATAGCTGGCAAAATCGTGGGATTATGATGATTTCTGTATGCGTCCGTGTCTGTATGTAGCCTGCCGTACCTTTTCTGACCACACATGTTAAGGGAGGGGCGCTGTTGTTCAGACTCACATTCACACACACACACACACACACACACACATACACGAACGCACGCGCACGCACACAAACACACACACACACACACACACACACACACACACACACACACACACACACACACACACACACACACACACACACACACACACACATACACACACACACAGCCTCCACCGCTCAGTTCACACGGGTGTGATTTTTTAATAACTTTTTTAAATCAAAGAATTACTAGAAATGAGTTTCTCATAGAGTTACCTTTATCTTAGCCATCTACTTTTCTACTTTTCTCTCAATGGTAGTTTTGCTGCAGTGTAGCTATTTCCAGTGTAGAGTAATTGGTAGCTTACTTGTTTTAAGAGTAGTTTCCCCAACACTGGGTTAATTTCTGTCTACCACAACCGCACTGACTTGGCAGTGTCATGTCACAGTGCAGGGACCATGGTGATAAATGCTATGCTGTACATAGTGGGCTTAAATTAGCACATTGTAGGCTTAAATTAGCGTATAGACAGAGTAATCAAGAGAGCCTAAGACACTTTCAAAGCTACTGTATACCGAGGTGGCCATCTTTGGTCTGCAATAATCATTTCTATGGTTACAGTAGCCTACTAACATCAGTGATTACTTTCACGCTGTGGCCTGAATATAACATTCATATAAAGAAATAATCTAAAACAAAACAACATTTTCTTTAAACCCTTTAAAATGCAATTCATTTTCATTGTGATAGCGATAAATAGGAACTTAAATTATACTAGTTAGTTGCATTGAACGGGGGCGCTCTCCATTCCGACATGTCGCCACTCCGACAGTGACTTCTTATTGTCGGAGTGGCAACACTTCCATAGAGGTTAAGGTTAGGGTTAGGGTAAGAGATAGGGTTAGTGTCGGAATGGAGACATGTCGGAATGGAGAGATGCACTCGCATTGAACCAAGGTGGAACACAACCGATTGATTGATCATTAAAATAAACATGCTCTGAGATAAGTTGGGAACCACTGTGGCACATGCTATACATGCTAGATGGCTCTCAACTTGGACAGCCTTTTTTATGGCTAATATTCCCCCTTAAATGGATGCTGGGGTTCAAGTGGTCAAAGGGAATGAAATCGGACTATTTGTTAATACGCTCTGCTGCATGTTCTATCCACAACGTTCCGACATCCCATCGTGCATTGCACAGAAGTTGGACGGAGCTTCCGGCGTCGCAGCCGAGTGTGATCTACAAGCTCACACCGGTTGCATCTGTGACGCGACGTGAGCTTGTATGTCTGCTGTTAACCGGAAGTGTGGTGCAAAAAATTCTCCAGTAAATTCCCGCGGAAAGAGGTGGATACAACTCAGAATTCAGTGTCACTATTAAATAATACCTAACACTGACAGTATGAGTGTAGCCATAGGCTCACAATTTGTATTACGTCTTTAAAGTTTTATTACAAATTAAAGTTTCATTAAGTGAAGACCAATGAAGCCATTTGGTGGTTTGCTGAATCAACGGTGAACAGGCTCTCCAGTGCTGAACTATCATTTGGCCCACAAAATGTTTTGTCAGAAGAATCCCGCGTTTTGGAGTGACATCCATCCTCTTGCACAAACCCACCCTCACTGCCCCCCTCTCCTGCATTTCAACCTAAACCAGAGTGGTTCTCAAAGTGCCTGACCCCCTGAGAGGGTCCCAGCCAAGTGAGATAATGAAGCATCAAAATCAGTTTAATACTTAACCACTATTTTGTCTCGATGCGACGTGTTGTGAGCTTGTAGATTGTCTATTTTCGATTCATATGCAACCTAATAGTCCAGACCACTGGGTTAATTTCTGTCTACCACATCCGCACTGACTTGGCAGTGTCATGTCACAGTGCAGGGACCATGGTTATAAATGCTATGCTGTACATAGTGGGCTTAAATTAGCACATAGTGGGCTTAAATTAGCGTATAGACAGAGTAATCAAGTGAGCCTAAGACACTTTTAAAGCTACTGTATACCGAGGTGGCCATCTTTGGTCTGCAATAATCATTTCTATGGTTACAGTAGCCTACTATTTTGTCTCGATGTGATGTGTTGTGAGCTTGTAGATTGTCTATTTTCGATTCATATGCAACCTAATAGTCCAGACCTGGGCATTGTACGGCCCGGGTAAGGTTAATGGCAAATGTTATTAATACATGTTCTAATTTTGCCTCATGCATGTACTAATGCTGTATTGCTTTTATTTTGATGTTTTTTGTTCACGTACATATGGATGCAATACGTACATCAGCATGTGTGCGTGATCATTGGATCGTTGTCTCAATAACAATTAAGCAGTCAATCAAGACGACTGCCATAAAAATGGCTAAAGTGGCTAGAAATTGGACTGCTAAGTATTTATTTACAGAAGTCGGAGGTAAAGCTGTGTGTTTAGTTTGTGGGGAGCACTACCTTTTGGCCCGGCCCTCCACAATATTTTCTGTTGTTCATGTGGCCCCATGGAAAAAACAATTGCCCACCCCTGTAATAGTCTGTGCGCAATTAAGCCCTTTGCACACAGACACGTTTTTCTCGCACGGAAAAAACGGACAATTCCATTTTTTAAAAGAAAACAATGATTCTCTATGACCTCATGCACACCGGCTCCGAATTTGCCATTTTGCAGGTGGCTGCGGCTGTGCGTTTTCCCCCCCCCCGATCGAACCCAGTTCGATTCATGCGTCTTGTCGCATGCGGTAAAAACTCATTGACTCCTTTTATGACTCCTCTTTGGATCCGCAGTGTGGATTCCGCACAGCCCTGCGCACCAAATCCAATGCGTTTTAATCATGCAGCAAACGGAAAGAAACGCAACGGTCCTGTGTGCAAAGCCCTTTACTGTACGGTACGCATCAATTTGAGGGTCCTTGGACATGAAGATAATGGAGAACCACTGGTGTAAACAACATCATGGAGACATGAAAGCACATCCGTGCCATGATCCCCCTCCTCCACTGATGGATGGTGGTAGTGAGGGAGGAGGAGGAGGTCCAGGTTGAAACCAGAGCCTTCATGTTCAGACCATTTATGTATGTCTCCCCATCGGAATATCCTTTCCTGAAACTGAGATGCTGTCCTATACTGTATGCTCTGCCCTCTGGGAGGTGGAGGAGGAATGGGGGTAGGGTGAAAGGGGAAGACGGAAGTGAAGGGGAGAGTAGTAGGCACTATCCTCCCAAGAGGAGATGTACTAGTGAGTATCATGTTCTGTTATGAAGGCATGTTTATGTCTTTTGTTAGCATCTAGAGCTTCCTCTCTGTTCTCATGTTTCCCTCTGTTACACATACACACATACTCAGTATATAGCGTTAATATATAATATATATATATAAATATATATATATATATATATATATGCGTGTGTGCATTTGTGCGCGCGCACACACACACACACACACACACACACACACACACACACACACACACACACACACACTCGCGCGCGCACATATGTCACATGTGTGAGCTGAATTATAAGGACAATTGTTAGGCTGTCAACTCCATTTTGTTGCATTATTCCTTTAAAGAGTTATTATTACAAACCATTTCTTTAGGATGTCTTTACTCTCTCTCTCCCGCAGCTCTCTTATGTCTTCTGTTTGCTTTGCTGTCATTTTAATTTAACCCATCCATCATTCTCAAGACTCCCACGAGCTTCTAATGGTAGGTTGGTGTGTGTGTGTGTGTGTGTGTGTGTGTGTGTGTGTGTGTGTGTGTGTGTGTGTGTGTGTGTGTGTGTGTGTGTGTGTGTGTGTGTGTGTGTGTGTGTGTGTGTGTGTGTGTGTGTGTGTGTGTGTGTGTGTGTGTGTGTGTGTGTGTGTGTGTGTGTGTGTGTGTGTGTGTGTGTGCGTGCGTGCGCTTGAAATATGCCTTTTGAGTGCTTGTGCCATGTGCATGCGCGCATGCATGCATTTAAGGCAACGAGGGACTAGTAGCCATGGCGTAGGCGAGCGTCATCCCTCATCAGATCTGGCGCTCCTCCGCTATGACGCCCACTTCATGCAGGGACCCCTGACATGATGCAAGCAGTCACATGGCCTACGGATGAAGAATAACAATCTTCATCATCATTAGTGTACCAAAATGGTGCTCTAGGACACTATTAGATAGTCATTTTAAGAGTTATACTTTTTTGTATGATGTGATATGACGCGCCTTGAGCTTATAGTTTTAAGCATAATACAGCAGGCCTTGTTGATTCCAATTTGGTTAATCCAAAAATCGACTGAAATTCAACACTGGTAGCCAGGGAGTTTGGTTCCATTTGAATTTTTCAATTGAGTCCAGGTGTTTGCCGTGCTCACTAAATTGGTAATTCATATTGCTCAAAGTATTTGCATATCCCGCAGGTACATTTATGCAAACACTGTGCAGACCTGCAAACAAAGACATGAGGGGAAAAGTAAACCGTTTACATTTGCTGAAGGATCTTATCACCAGTGCATGTTTACTGAAGGAAGATATCAGCATTGCCGTCAAATAATTTTAGAGTTTTAATCCAATAGCACCTGTTCAATCAATTTGTCTATTCAACACAAGCAGTGCTGGCATGTGGCGTCTGGGGCCAATCATCATGCTTAAACAAAAGTGAGCCAAAAGCATTAGTATTGATTGCTGTTTAAAGAAGTCAAACCCACTCGTAACTGCAGTCCCTGTGCAATTGCACCCTGTCGCTCTCAGCTATGTGTGCTCTTTTACTCTCAACCTCTAATGAATAACGTCATCTGCAATCACAGCCTGCGTGGCTGTGATTGTGGAAAGTAGTGGAAAGCGGCTATTACACTTAGTCAAGTACTGTACTTAAGTACAATTTCTTGCTTTACTTGAGTGTGTCCATTTGTCAGTACTTTATGCTTCTACTCCACTCCACTACATCTTGGCAAATAATGTACTTTAGTTACAAGTTTGTAGATTTAGATTATTATTACACAAAATCTCTACTGATCCTGGCCACGAACATATATTTTGAAATTGTCTTAGACAATTAGACAATTCTAAGTTTAATATATTAATATATTATTGGGATGATGTGTGGTCAGTAATAAAGGAGATATTGAAATACGAAATACCGAAGACAAGTGTGGTACTGTATCTAGGAAACAATAAAACACACATGGAGATCACATGTATGTGGTCAAGGTGCTGCTGGCAGCCAGCAAAAAGCAATAACAAGATTTTGGTATAAAAGTGACCCTCCAACTTGTGAGCAGTGGCTGTGCATTGTGGAGGCAATAGAGACATTTACACACAAACTCAGGATACAAGAAGAACTGTTCCTTGAGAAATGGGAGAAAATGGTCTGAATATAAAACCCAACAAAATGACACCAGGAATATCTGACATGGACTAAAATGTGATAACCAAAATCATGTAATAATGTTGACCCTGTAAATGTTTTGTACAAAAAAGATCTCTACTGATCTCCACTAAGAACATGCTTCTCTCTCATACTGTAGTTTGCATGTAAAGAGCATCTAGAGTAGCAATGTCCTCTCCATCGGCCTTGGACCACCCATCTTCCTTTGTGATCTTGATGTCAGCCACTCGCAGCCCCCCAAGCAATGTAGCTTCATCTGGCACTCTGTTTATCTCTTACTTTGTCTTTCTCTCCCACTCGCTCGCTCTTTCTTTCTCGCACGCACGCATGCACGCACGCACACTAACACAGAGGCCCTCCCTGTTGCGTAACCTCAAGCCATGACAAGAATCACTTTGTCATCTCTGTTTTATTGTCGCATTTCCAGCACACTACTACACAAATACCCATGCATACACGCACACACACGCAAAATCCATGCAAAAATATGTTTGCAAGTGGACATAATTAAATATACACACAATTATGCACATTTTTCTGCTGCATCCACAACAATTGCAAGCTATGGCAGGAGGCATGCTGTATGCCTCCCGCTGCCCCACTGACAACCACACCTCCAAAAACACGATCCTTATAGTTTCATGGTGGTGTGGTGCACCGAAAATGGCTTGTAGATTGGCTATTTTTGGTGGGTGACACAATGTGTAACTGTACAGTAAAAATCAGGTATTATAGGACGATGGGCATTTAAATTGCTGTTTTCCCTCTAATCGGTAGTTAGTGGGGGTGGAGGCATGGTATAATTTGAGATAATAAATCTCTTTCTGTGTTTGGGAAGCTTTGATGCTGTGTAGAGCATATCACTTACAGTCCCAGAGAAGCGGCTTTACTGTGAGCTAGCTGTAACAGACACACTGTTCTTCCAACATGAACAGGTACAGTATAGCCTCCTCCCTAGCAATTTCATGCTGGTTTGGGGATTACACACACAAACACTGTGTATTGGATTATGCGTGCACTGTCCTTTCTCTCAACAACTAATGCCAACATGCCCCAGAGCAAGGCTGTTATTTGTTGTTGATGTCCATATTGTGTCTCTCTCTCCCCCCTTCTCTCTCACTCTTTCCCCCCCAGCACGGTCAAGGCAGATGGCTGCCCATGCGCCCACCCTAGAGCCAGGTTCTGCTGGAGGTTTCTTCCTGTCAAAGGGGAGTCTCCAATGTCTTTCCAATGTCACCAAATGCTTGTTCAGGGGGATATGCCTGGTCTCTGCTAGGGCTGTCACGATTATGACGATTCATTGTCACTCAAATGTAACTATTAGCGATTTAATTGTGTTTTTGTCGTTGACAATTACATTTCGGCTTTTGGGTTTTGAAGTTGCACATGGCAGATATGACACGTAACCTAAATATACAAAGAGATTGCTGGCATATTTGACAACTTTATACTTAATGAATGCCACCCTTTAATTAAAATCTACCAAATTGGTGCCAGCCATTTTGTTGAATTTCACCTTTTTATGGGGGCCCAAACCATATGTTGTACTTCAATTACATATATAAATCTATGCTTCTATGGAAAGCCCCACTTCCCCTCTTTCAAAAAAAAAAAAAAAAAAATGTTGTTTACTTCCGGTACAGGTTCCGGTCCGTCGGTCAAATCAGTCCCGTCGCAGACACATACAAGACGGTGGTGAAGCACTTTTTAGCGATCAATGATAGATTATGAACTATAAAACTTTTGATTAATTAATACGTTTTATACGCTTTTGGCAACAAAGATCAAAGACGTTTTAGTCATTTTTAGCATTCAGTGAGTTAAAAAAGAACATTGATAGTGGAAATATCCAATCTACAAGCTCACAACACATCACGTTGCGACGTGTTGTGAGCTTTAAGATCTGCTATTTCCACTATTTCTGAAAATATATGAACATTTTTCAACATGGAAACGATTATACCGATTATGCCAAAAATAATTGTGATTACAGTATGTCAAATAATTGCGATTAGACGATTATGTAATAATTGTGACATGTCTAGTTTCTGCTCTACATCTAGGAAGTGACTTGTTGTGATTTGGCACTATTAATAAAACTGAATTGTTTGGAAATTGAATTTAACCCCTGAACGTCTGTGCACATAGCTAATTTGCTGTCATAAGAGCAATGCACACATTGGCCCTGTTGTGCCCTGCCTTTGATCATCTGACAGAGCAAGCCAAGCATATCGGGATGAGTGGGCTTCTTATAGCCGAGCTGTTGTGACAAGGAGAAGCACAGAGCGCTGTGACCAGTGCATTTATGACGTGCGGCTCAATCAAGGACCACTGAAGGAAGATTTCACACGGTTCAACGGTTGGAACTGGTCACGTAGCCAGGATGCTCGGGCTTGCTGAAGAAACATCAGCAATGTATGACACAGAGACTGAGAGAAAGGATAAAATACTTGTTTTTTATTATTTGGTTTGCTGCATCCAATTCATTCGCTCGTTCAATCGTTACATTTGTATTTAATCTTGAATATTTGATTGAGGTCAAGCACTCATTTGCGACAAGAGTACAATTGGATAAAAACAAATAGTCAAGCACAATAAATGAATAAGCAAGGCAGTTGAAAGGGGAATAAACATACAAATCCACAACAATTATAATCAGATAATGCACAATTTTCCTGCACAATGCTGAAGCATCCATCGGGGACAACAGCATGGCAAGTTCCTCAACAATGCTAAATAAAAGGGTTGGTAATGCAATTTAAGATTAAGAATGCAAGAATATAATTATCTACTCTCCCTCAAACTCCAACAGCTGAGGTGCCTTTGTGCAAAAGGATCAGGCTGTGCTTTTACTTGGCAGCTCTCAAGTGTAGAAGTGTATGAATGTATGACTGCTGCGGTGCACGGCACCGCTTGGAAAGAATATCAATGCTCGTTAAACCTCTCAGAATAGATAAAGGTTTAAGGGAGGAGGTTTTGCAGAGTTTGACTAGCCTCAGGAAGCCAGGCCACAGGGAATACTTTGAGTGATGGCTTGCTGTGCGCTGATGTGGAAGGAGAGCCAGCTTGGACCATGTCAACCAGCGTAGTGAAGCCAACACTCATGTTCTGTTCTATTTTCATCAATGTTGTTGGTCGGCGTTGCAGGGAAATTGATGATTAAACAGGCAATCGTCATTGTTGGATACATAAAGTCAAATCATGTTGATATAATTTAATCATGTTGAAAGACAACATTCCATAATAGTTTATGATTATATCATATCATCGTTGTCGGGTGGAAACCTTGTTTTGTATTTATCATTTTTGAAATGACTTAACCATTGAAAACAGCCGGTCTACAAGCACACAACGCCTCACACCGTGAGGTGTTGTGTGCTTGTAGATCTGCTGTTTTCACTAGTTTTGTGCGATGGCCTTGTATGATGAAGCAGGGCTTTACTTTGCGAAAGAACATACACATTTAAACTTGGAGATACAAGGTTTCCGCCCGACAATGACGATATACAACATACTCATAGTGCATCCACCTATCTTCTTCTCGTTCTCACAGTCACAGAGCAAACTAAACAAGACATACTACTGTTGACAGCTTGCACTGTACACATGAATAAACTAGCCTTAGCCTACATATCAATTTCACAATCACCTTTATTACCAAATAGATTTAATGTCAAGTCGGTTTTATTGACTCCAAATCACAATGACAATTTCATGACACTTTACATACAGTATAGAGAAGGTCAAGGCTTTAGTCTTTCATTTACAAAGACGCAACAATTCCCCTATGAGCAGGCATTTGGCAACGGTGGCAAGGACATCATGATCCATGGAAGCCTGTGTTGTACACTGTAAACAGCTCTATTTACTTAAGTCAAGCAGATCAATATACTGTACATGACCATGACACACAGCACAGACAGGATCTCACAAGATCAATTGCAAGATACAATTAACATATCCAGTAGTAACAGTGTGTAATCAGATAATTTAGCCAATGGGTGGAGGGATTATCCAGAGGTGTGCAGGAGACGGTGTTGAAAACCTAGTAATAGTACTTAAATTATCAACTATATCCATAAGTCAAAACCATAGAGTTATAATAAGTATAGAGAGGGCACCAGATATCCCCGCCCGTCCACTTGTATTGAGTTGCTTACCCAGCGCATGAAGCCAAATTTCACCCCTTCTTCCGGTTGTAAAACGTGACGTAGTGGGGGCTAAGTGACGCGTTTTACGCCATAGTTTGTTTTCATGGACGAGCTGGGGCTCCAATTCATGAATGAGCAGTTCCGCTATGAACGCGCAGTCAATACAAAGAAGCCTAGATGCGCGTTCATGTTTCTGGCACCATCCGTAAAAAAGCTGCAGTACCTCAAATGGCCACCATGTCAATTTGGCTTCAGCCCTCCCCCTGGTGTCTGGGGGCTTGGTCAAAACCGGATGCACCACGATGGATTCAAACCCACCCCGCCGTGGGCTACTTTACCACTCAAAAACATCAAAACCCGGAGTTCTGAACGTTCAACACTACTCAACTGAAAGTGTATTTATAGAGCACATTTAACATGACCAGGGTCAACCAAAGTGCTATACAGGTTCAAACAAAACTAAGTAATAGAATAAAAACAAAATATTTGCATGAAATACAAAAAGAGAAGAAAAAAAACATTACACAACAGTATCGGGTAAAGTCTTCTTTTTCCCAGTGAGGAGGCGGGCAGCAGCGTTTAACTTTTGAATGAGCTGCAGTTGCCTAAACAACAGCTATCATTGCCGATGCACAGGGAGTTGCAATAGTCATTTTATCCTGCAGCATTACAATGCAATATTAATCACTATTTTAATTTTGTTGTATTTGAATATGTAATCTAAGTTTTTAACTTTGACAACCATGAACCACAGGTGAATGACAAAGGTCCAACTTACTGCTAAGAAACAATGTGGGCTGTAAGCAGTGCAACTGAGAGAATTGATGGATAGAACAGAACATCCATAGAACAATAGGTTACAGTGTGTCAGTGAGACAGTGACCGAGAAAGCCTGCAACGTGTGGGCAGTTGTCAAACATAAACTTCCCATTCTTTTTGATACACTTCTTCTTTACTTATCTTATTATGCCAGGCTTGTACTTATTTTATCTTTATACAGCCTTTATATTATATATAATTTGTTTTGTGTGTACTGTGTAGTGTACAGTCAGATAAGTATGCGTGTGCGACTGCGTGTGAGTGCGTGTGTTGTCTCTCTGACACGGACATGAAAGGCAGCGAGTCATGCGGGGGAAACTCTTTCATATTGGCTTTCCTTACATTGTTCGGTCGTATTCCAGTTGTTCAGGTCATATAATCGGGGCGTTTCGAGAATATTTAAGGCCGTGTTCATTAAATGACGCTAGGTTTCAGCCTGCATCACATTTATCAACGCTGAGATCAAATTTACGCTAGGATTGACTGTAATAGGATGCGTAGATAAATCTCACTTAAACGTTGACTTAAAAATACACTCCAGTGATAAATGAGGGCTTGTGCACGAGTAGAAACGGTAGATGGTAGACACAAGTGTTTTTGATTTGTTTTGGAATTTATTTAATTAATTCTCACTGACAACACCTACAATGCAAGCAAATGTTACCCAAAAGTTAAGGGCGGGCATTGCAGCACTAAAGTTGAAAAACACCACAGTTAGCTGACCTAGGAATATCATTAGCTGTCTTCATGTATAATTTATATTCTGATCAATTATACACATTTATTCATATTTATTCATCGGCACTCCCTAACAGATGGATAAGGAGAGAGCACTATCCTCATGTAATATAGAGGTGGTAGCCTTTGTATGGTGGTTTTATTGACAGTTCAGTTTCCCTTCATTAAGCCTAAAGCTGCAATCTGGAACTTATTTTAATGAATGAAACCAGTATGTGAACCAGTCTGTATTTTAGTGAGTGTCTTAATAGAATATAAGCAGCTCATCTGCAGTCGATGGTGGTGGTCTCCTCTCTCCTGGTCTGTAATTAAAACCTGAAACATTTGAGGTGAAAACTGTCAATGAACATGCCTTAGCACTGCCTCTCCTTGTCTCTCCTGATGAGAAACAAACAACTGGCTGTACGTGTCTCATCGATCCCATAGCCCGAGGGGACAGGACAGTCGACTGCTACATGTGATTGGTTGAGGCACAACACGCCACAATCACTTAGCAACTTAATAATGCCATTTCATGGCATCTTTAACCTCTCTTGACCACCATCAGTATTGGCTGATCTAATTGAGAATCAGCAGCCTTACGGCGTGTGTGTGTGTGTGTGTGTGTGTGTGTGTGTGTGTGTGTGTGTGTGTGTGTGTGTGTGTGTGTGTGTGTGTGTGTGTGTGTGTGTGTGTGTGTGTGTGTGTGTGTGTGTGTGTGTGTGTGTGTGTGTGTGTGTGTGTGATATTACCAGGGGGTCTTGAGGGGGGGCAGGCACTGTTCAGTGTGTATGAAATTGACAGGATGCAAAACACGTAACAAGGATTTAGGACTGATACCAACACGGGGATGGGATTAGTGATATACATTTTTTACAACTTGTGTTATGTAACTTTAAAAACAACACTGCTGGAAGGGCTGGTGATAGCTTAGTTTTTCGTACCCCATATCTATTGGACAGTGAAATAATTATTGACCATAAACGGAGGAAACAGTTATATACAAGTTAAATACAAGTTATACTAGTATTTGTGTTTATTCCAGGAAAGGGATCTTACAAGCATCAGAACGACATGGTTCCAGATCAATTCTTCCTACGTTAACACAGTGATACAAAGGTTTTATACACAGGGTTATGTCTTTACGTCAAGCCATCAGTCGACATATTAATGTGCTCCGTTTCCTAGGCAACTATAGGGTTGGTGTGACACCAAAACTTTAAACAACTCCAGGATTAACTTGATATTATGGCTTTCTGTGAGAGATTCTACCAAAACAATGCTGATAACAGTCTCAGAGGCACAAACATTTTAACCAAACTTATACTCCATAGAAATGCTGGCTACCTTATATAAACAAGCACATACACATGAAACATATATCTATACAAGAGTATGCATATTTTTCACACAGAACAGTATTGAGCAATAAAATAAGGGAATGTTTAAGGGATTGGCACAACTGATCGACAAGGATTTCTTTGTTGGCAATGAAACTTCTCAGATCTTGGGTGTCATCTTTTGTGAATTATTTTTGCCAAAGGATTTTGATTTGTGAATAGTATTCGTGTATGCTCTGAAGTTTTTCCCTTAATACATATACTTACTTTGTCGCACGACCGCAACGCTCGTCGAAAATATCTGATCTGCAAGTTCACAACTCAAAGCAGGTCATGTACTGTTCACATAAAAAATGTATTATGCTCTCTCGTGCTAATGTGCAAACCTCGGGCGATGCCAGTAGTAATCGTTAGCCAGATCTGAGCTTGTTTTCAGCTCATTTACCTTGATGAGAACACAAAGACATAATTAAACATTTAAAATATGAGCTCTGTGAATAAAGAAACACGCATGGGCATGTAATCACCAATGTCATCACTGATTTGCATGATTTCTCTCATGTCATCTCAAATCAATTAAAATGTGGAAATGCATAACAGGCCTTGCATTAAAACAGAACCTGGAGGCAAGCCTTTGTTGAAAACATAACTAATGGCCCTGTCTGGAAAATATCATTTGATTAGGTGGATATCCATCATATGTTTACAGCAAGCAAATTAAGTTTGAATTCAATTTGCTGAATCATGCACCTTGGCTGTTAGCAAAGCCGATGGCTGCTCACGTTGTGTTTGCAAACCAATAGGGTTGGAATGGTTTAGAATATACTTGACCAGTTGGGCACCGGGCTAAGTCTTGAATAATGCAAGTTGGTAATGAATGCCCCTTCCGGTTATGCATCACCCGTTGTACCCATTGTACTTGTCTATTTGAGAGATGAGATATACTGTATATATATACTTTATTAATCCCAGAGGGAAATGAATGTGTTACAGCAGCATAGTATGACAATACATTGATAAACTATTAGACAAAACAAGGACACAACAGATACATGGACACAAACATGGAGTCAATCCTTGACTCTGTGCATGAGGGAGAGAGTTCTTATACATGTACATTTTAAAGTCTGATGGCAGTTGGCAAGAAAGAACGTCTATACCGCTCTGTGTGCATTTTCGGGGGGAAAGTGAGGCTCTGGCTGAAAGTGCTCTTTCTCTCCTGCATATCACTGTAGGGAGGATGGAAGGGGTTAACCAGGTTGGAATTCAGTTTATCCCTAATCCTCCTCTCCGCAACTGACTGCAGCCCTTCCATTTGGAGGCCAACTACTGAGCTGGCCTTCTTTATGGTTTTATTTAGCTTGTTCAACGCCCCTGCCTTGATACCCCCTCCCCAGCATACAACTGCATAAAGCAGGATGCTGGCTACCACAGACTGATAAAACATGTACACATTAAAGGACTTGGGCCTCCTCAGGAGGTACAGCCTGCTCTGTCCCTTTTTGTAGACAGCCTCTGTATTGTCTCTCCAGTCCAGGTCCTTGTTCACGTTGAGGCCTAGGAACTTTGTAAGAGTCCACAATCTCCACCTCTTCCCCTTGGATGGTTATGGGTACTGTGGTTCTTCTCTTGCTCCTTCTGGCATCTATCACCAGTTCGTTGGTTTTCCTGATGTTCAGTATTAGGTGGTTATGTTCCGCCCAACTGATGATTTTCTCCACCACACCTCTGTACTCTTCATCATTGTCATCGGTAATACAACCCGCGATGGATGAGTCGTCTGAGAACTTCTGAAGATGGCATGTACCAGATCTGAAACTGAAGTCAGAGATGTAGATGGTGCCTTTCACATAGATGGAGATATATGTGTCTGTCTGTCTGTCTGTCTGTCTGTCTGTCTGTCTGTCTGTCTGTCTGTCTGTCTGTCTGTCTGTCTGTCTGTCTGTCTGTCTGTCTGTGTCAGTGTGTGTCCCTTTTATGCCCATATATGGAGATCCATCTCACGTGATATTGATGATATTCAGAGTACTCCATGTATGGGGATCTGAAGGTCCATCTGACTGTCTATCTTGTGTTCAAACTTGTAACTGCCACTGCTACAAAATAAAAATGTACTGCTTCAAGCTTTGATTACTGTTGAGATACAGTCTATAGCGCATCTCTCCAGTTTAATCAAGAGTCAACTTAAATCTCAGCAGTAACACATGCACGGCACACTCTGCGTCATGATCATATCAAATATTTTATGGGCTCTAAATCATCCCTTTGAAGTCTGCCTAGTATCCATTCTATAGCCCAAGGAGGAAGTCCGCTGCAGTATACAGTACAATAACAAAACAGATATGCCAAATGCCAAAACCTTGAATACAGTGTCCTATAGCCCAGGGGTCTTCAACGTTTTTAGGCCAAGAACCCCTTAGTTGAGAGAGATGAAGCATGGACCCCCACAACCTTTTCATAGATTCCATATAGTTTCATCGTTTGACAGCACAATCATCAGTGTATTTTGGATTCATGCGATTTGTGTTTTCAGATATTTAACCACTTGAGCCGTCATTACCTAATTTTCATTCTGTACTTAGTCTGCTCTTTTTCCCCTCAACACCAAACCTCTTTGCCGAAAATAGCCGATCTACAAGCGTGCAACAATCTGCTATTTTTGGCTACAGTTCTCAGAATATGGACACTAGGTTTCAAGTTAATATAAGCTTGAAGACCCTTGCTATAGCCTATACAACATGACATCTTGAGGAGACGAGTAGGTGGAAATTTGAGTAATGGAATTTACTTATTCACTCCCACCTGCATGATTCCTCTGGCATCTAATCCTCACCTCCTTGCTGGGAGGCAGGGTAATGCGTGAGTGGAGGATGCAAGGGTGGCAATTTGAGAATTGGAATTTAGCTATAGTCTTCCGCCGGGGAGATGAGAAAGTTGGCGAAGCCTACACTTTAAGTACCCTCGCTGATCCTCGCTCCAATCGACTTGAGGTCTTGAGGCGACTTGAGGTCCAAGCAACTTAAAGATGGGGTGCCATGATCCCCCCCCCTTACATGATGATCAGGTATTATGATTATACTAGGAGGAAGTTTTTTTTTCCCCAAAAAGTGTACGGAAAGTGTTAAAATTATGTTTTTATGTGACCACACCCACCGGTTCATTAACTATGCCTGGTTGTCAGGTGGGTGGTGACCCAGCTGAAGCTAGCTACACCCACAGTGTTGGATGTATGGTAAAAGGGGAGGGGATGAGTTTATGATGTCATTAAATCTCTTTCATATTGGCTTTCAGGAAATAACCAAAAATACACGGGGAAGGCAAATTTGCACATTATAACCCCGCCCGGTGGTCTCTTTAAGCCTCATCTCGAGTTGCTGTCTTCCTCCAAAAGCGCACACACACACACACACACACACACACACACACACACACACACACATACTCACACTCATGTGACATAGAAAGGATTTTTCCCTGGTGATTTATCGGTTACTCACAACTTACGTCTGGTTAACTAACCACACTGCAGTTTCTTTAAATTGTCTACTTTGTATTACTTTCATGCACTGGCTAATTAGCCGTTTGCTAAGCTTTGGCTGCCGACTATAAATGTATTATTTTCAGTCAGTTTGAATAGACATGGTGGACACTTGTCATTTTCATGCCCGCCCTGAATTGTGTTCCCAGTCTGGTACAAACACAACTGACATCAACATACTTTTTCATGCATAGCCATTCCCCCATTGCTCCGAGCCAAGGTTTAAGCTTTTGTTATTAGTTTGTTTAGCTCTAAACTGATTGTCTCTTCTGTATCTACAGTAGCTGAACTACACTGTCACACCCCAGCTGGAGCTCTGAGGTCAGCTGATCAGTTTCTACTGGACATGCAGAGAACTAGAGGAAAATGAATGAATTGAATTACTTGCGCCAGCAGAGCGAGCAAGTACTGCGTTCGGCTGAGCAGGATTTCTGTCAACGTCATCATCAACAGCCAGTGAGGGACCAGCATTCCTGGTGATGCTAGTGGTCACTGGCATGTGGTGAGCTCAGTAATGATGTGTCTGTTTACAAGGCTAGATGTGTCCCGTGCATATAGCGCGCAAAGCCATTCCCTCCCTTCTGTTTAATTAATTAATTGCTTAGGAAATAAGCTGTTAAATTAGAATATAACATTCTCTATAATCGGTAGCCTAACATGTAGGTGACGCTTTGATACCTACAGTAGGCCTACTACATGATATCAAGCCAAAACATGAAATGAAACAAGGATCTCGAATGGACACTTTAATAAAGTGAATGAACGGATTAGGATCTCGTTCGTTCAAGTTAATAAAGCATTGCTACACTATACATCACGTTCCTACGCCTTGAAAATATATTTTGCACCATGTCACTTCAGGGGCTCCGTACTTTGCCAATGTGACCCTGAGCATACAACAAACTTTGAGCACTTTGTGCGAAGATGCAGGCCAGATGTAGACCACGCTTCAGAGCCCGGACAAGGCCAGATGTTGGAGCTTAGCTCCTTCCAGGAGCACTGCTCACAAAAAAAGACATTGGTGTATTATTTTTGCTGTACATTACAGCAAAAATAAATAATAAAATACAAAAGGAGCTATGAATTAAAAATGTAATAAATATACTATAGAATGGCCTTATAAGATGCGAATTAAAAGCTGGCTTGAAGAGCAGTTGAAAACACATTTACTGAATACTAAATACAGCATCACCATTCTGGGTTTTGATTGTATAGTCCAATAATCCAGCAGAAAAGGACCTGACTTCTCTTGGGGGCATGGCATGATGTTAGTGAGTTGGGGAGGTACAAGTAGGCCCATGGGGTCCCAGGCCCATTTAGTGCTTTAAAAACAGACTGAAATCAATTCTAAATGACACAGGGGGCCAAGTACCCAAAGGCAGGGCTGATATGGCTGTCGCCTCCCAATTCTCTTCAGTAGCCTATAGCAACAGAACTTTGAATGTAGACTCTGTAGAGTCTTAGGGTTAAATAAAAGCATAATCCGTTTTTCAGCATCCTGCTGGGATCAAAATGGCCGCACCTTGATGTGCTCTTTTGATGAAAGAGGTCTTGGTCAACCTTTTGCTAATGAGGCTGTGACTCGTGCTGCTACAGCAACAGGAGATAGTGGAACTATTCTACCACCTTCTGTAGACCACTGGTTCTTAAAGGGGGTCCAGAGGATACCCATCTATGATTGATATGGCTAGTAACCGAATGGACCGTTACGGGTCTGTAACTCTGACAGTGTATAAATGGAAACAAATGGACCTGTAATTAACACAGAGAATGTAGATGGGGTACCGCGTGATAAAAGATTATATCAAAACATGGGGGGTCCGTGGTCTAATGCATATCAAACTGGGGGTCCTTGAAATGAAAATGTTTGAGAAACACTGCTCTAGACTCACCATAGCCTCGTGGCCTTCATCCTTGAAAAAGCCACTTATATCCATAAGCCTTCAATTCTGCCCAGTGAAGTATATACAGTATATGTACAGTACAGTAGCTACCACGAGACGCCAACAATCACAAGCACTGTAACGGGTGTGCCTCCTTGCTTCTGCATTTTTGACAACTGACCAGGTCCTGCCGAACCCTGGTCGGTCCCCTCAAGTTATTCATTTCCACAGTCTAATAATGTAGAACCAACCACCACAGGATGAGGTGCAGTAAAGGCACACTCGCACAACCTACATCATGTACAAACATACTAACACATACGCCCATGCACACATGCATACACAGAGGCAGAAGCGATTGAGGTTGGCGTCGTCATGGATTGGCGTCTCTGTCCTTTGAGCCCCAGACCTGAGAAACATCTGCAGGTCTGGCTGGCTGTACTGTCTGGCTGGCTGTTCCCTGTCCTCCTCGCGCGATGTCGTGGCGGCATGAACGCCTGAGCCATCGTCACAGGGTGATGAAGCTTTCGTCATCTTCAGAGCCCTGGTCTTGCGTACAGTCTGCTGGGCCAACTTGTTGAACTGTTCCCTGTCCTCGCGCCACATCTTGGAAGCATGGACATTTGCGGCACTCTCTTCGTTAGGATCTGCCAGCAAGCTGACCACCGACAGCAGGATTTTCTCCACACTCTGGGCAGGGCTCCACCTCTCTTTACTGCTCTCATATCCCATAGTGTCATCACCAGGAGCATGGAGGATGGAGATACACACTTTGCCATCTGGATAGATGTTAGGGTGGAACATATCACAGGTGAACTTCATCCTGGGAGGGCTGAGGGGATAATCAGAGGGGAAACTCAGGATAGCAGAGAACATGCCTCCTTCATAACACGTGTCCTCTGGACCCATGATCACTGCTTCCCATTCAAAGAAGTTCTCCTCAGTGACAGGACCTGCGACAATTCCCTCAGGCGGGTTCATAGACAGCTGCTTATATTCCGTCATGAGACGTTTCAACGCATTCCGAGCCATTTTGTCATAAGGTTGAGTCAACACAGAAAAAGATATACTAGTTTTCTGTGTGTTTCATCACAATGAAACTCACCACAGCTGAGGTGCCATATATGAACTGTAACACAGAGTGACGTCATCACCTGGGTGACCATCATCACCATCAACAGCCAATGAGGGACCTGCATTCTTGGTGACGTCATCATCAATGAGAGCGGCCTGATATAAAATACAAGGCCATACGGCTCATACAAATCTATGTATGTCTGTTTGTGTGTCTTAGTGTCTGTGTTTATGCATGCAGCCAATCACGGGCTACGGGCCATGGGGAAAAGGGTGACGTCATAACGGCCACGAGGGGCCTTCTATGCCCGTAGCCAATCAGATGGGCATAAACGGGCATACTGTATGTCAGACAATCTTGAGGATTGGTGGGTTGGTGAGCTTTACATGACATTTCAGCCGACCAGACTATAAATGGGCCAATCTCCATGATTGGTCAAGTTTCACTTATAACGCGAAAACCGTTTTTGGTTGGTGAGTGTCTGTTGGTTGGTGAGTGTCTGGGTCGGCCTCTCTTCATGCCTAAAGTCACTGTATACTGACATCATGGCACTGACATCATTGTACTCTCGTTGTAGATGTCTACGGGTACTGCAACACTAAGTACTCTGACAAGGTGTGCTTCACTAGTTACAGTAGATTTAACTAGAAAACACCTTTTGGGTGTTTGCACTTTCCTACTTGTACCCATAACCTGACCTCCACTGTCCCCTTCTTCCCGCAGTCCCGCTGGGCAAAATGCTTCTAATATAAAAATCTATTATTCGCCTGACAATTATTCAAGGTTCATGGTTGTACTTTATTGTTACGTCTTTTGTACAGGTACATAAGAGTAAAACTTGTTTTTGTTTTGGCTCTTTCTTTGCCTCACTTCATTCCTCCATGAATCATAGTTCATGAATTATAAACAAGGTTGTCAGTTAGCCTATTCCCTCATCACCCATTATATAAACTTTCATGCTGCTGTTTCTGCTGAGGCAGGTAGATTCCAATCCATTCATTCTCTTGTCCCTTACTTTTGTTGCTGTTGACTAAAACTCCCCTATCCAACCCTCCACATGTCCTAGAGTCTAGGACATGTGGACAGTTGGATGAGTCTAGGACCTAGGCTCTTCCTCCTGGCTCCCATGAAGCTGTGGCATAAGCTCCCCCTTGCAGTCAGAACTGCAGACACACTTCTCATATTCCGCCACAGCCTGACAACTCAACTCTTCAGACTCAAGCTCAGTGAGCTAGCACTCCTCTTTCCTTGTAGGCTATCAATTTTTGGCACAGCTTTTTCTTTTCAGATGCAGATCTATGTTGGTTACTTGTTTTTTATTTATTTAGCCACACCACAAATTAATGTTAAGAGTGTTTGGTGACATTGTTAGAATGCAATGTTACCAAACATTGCTAAGCATGTTTGGTACTTCCTTGGCCTACAGTGGACAATAACAGACAGATCATTTATATCACATCTTGCCTATGCAGAACTAGTCCTGTGTACAGTCAGCTTTGCAGGAAGCTGTTTCATGAAGTTTATGGCATACAGAGATTCTGTTGCACTGCCGTTTCAATTCACATGATGGGATTGACTCAGCAACTAGCAATGATAATTTGACTATAATCAGCTATTCTCAGCGGACCACATGGTGAATGCAGTATCCTTTCCTTTCACCTCTGGGACAACCATATTTTATTTTATTGTTTGGGACACGATCAACACAATCCTGAGTTATTTTTTTGTGATGTGAGTGTTTTGAAATATTTTAGTATTTCAGCATGACTAGTGATGCATTTTGCATCATACGATGATGCATGCTCCCAGAGGTGATGTGGGCCTTTAAGTTAAACCAACCAAACCTATGGCTGACTGATTAACTAAAATGAATAAACTTAACCATAATATGATGTCTAACATGAGCTAAAATGAATGAATTGCCACACAACTCACACTTAAACATAACTGTACTAACAGTGCTTGACCGTAACTAAAATAAAATGTGTTAATCAAACCACACCAAACTCATGCCTAAACCATATCAACAATATTTAATCTCTTAACTCAAATGAATTAGTTAAACCATGTCAAACACATTAACGTAATCACAACAGCACCTAACCATAACTACAATGAATGTCTTAAACCACACCAAACTCATGCCTAAATCATATGAACAATGAAAGCTGATTCCTAACCTACTCATGAGCTAGAAAACAATCTATTTCAATTTTTGCCACAAGGGGGCGAATCCGTTAATAAGACAGGGAGTTTTAGATGGGTCAGGTGACCTCTTTCTTCAGTCGGTCAAGGAAGAGAGAGAGAAAGAGAACACCCCTAACTGAGTCCTAGTACTAAGGGAATTTGGAATGAGCTGACATTCACAGAGTGTTGTCTGTTGAGCAATGCTGAAAACCTGAAGCCAAATTCTGATGCTAAAGTTGCTGTTGACTTGAGGTAATTACCCAGGTGGTTTAATAGCATAATATAATTGTATTGTAATGGACACTACACTAACTAGTTTACCGGTAATATAGGGATAGTTTAAGGTACTTACTGACTAGCCTGTCAGTGTTCATTGCATCCTGTTTATTGAACCTTTTTCATGGCAGCCATATTGCCATAAGAAGTTGTGTAATGTTGTGTCCTTCTTTGAGGTGCTACCACCAATTATACTAATGAAGTTGTGTACGGTCAGGTCAGGGTCAGAGTGCTGCTAGTGTGCATGTTCGCTCACCTCACATGTTCGGAAAACCAAAGGCTATGTGCTACAATTAATGGATAGAGCCACAATTAGCGTCTAGTCGGCGACCTGGCCAACTCGGAACAATGTAAATAGGGAATGAATGCCCCGCCCTTTAATGCAAACCCCATTATACCTGTTTTCATAGGACCCGTTTTGACCATCTGCCTGCCTGTGTCCATTTATGCCCATATATGGAGATATCTGTATCTGTCTGTCTGTCGGCGTCCATTTTATGTCCATGTATGGAGATTAGGGATGCGAATCTCGACCACTGAGGCGATACGGACCTCGATACACTGCCAGCGATACGATATAATTGCGATACATTGAAATCCTGCCGATACGATACATCGCGATCCACCCCTGTTCCCGATACGATGCGATACGATTCACGATTCACCACGATTCAAGCCCAAATCCCAAAATGTACAAAACATAGCGACTAAAAATTTATGAAATTTAAATTCAAGGCAATTTATTGTTTCACTGTAGTACTAGGCTCTGTCTAACAACCCAACATAGGCCTATAGTATTCTGGAAGAACACAAAGCTGCTGGCTATTGTAGAATTGTTTCATAACTAATCATATAGAAGGCCTACAGTATGTCATTATTAGTAGGCCTATATGTCTTCAACTGGGAGTCAGGGACCCCAATCCAGGGTTATTACAGGGGGCCTGCCAAATATTTGTGTGATACAGTAGGCTATAATGCCTAGCCTACAGCGAAGGTCCCTGCTTGATCTCTGTCTGAGCTAAGGGGTCCTTGACCTGAAAAACAATAAAGTCCCTCCCTGGTTTGTATTATTATATAATATTATATTATATTATATTATAATATAATATAATATAATATAATATAATATTATATTATATTTAATCCAGGATTATGCAATTTTTATAGCCAAAATGTTTTAAAACAGATCTACAAGCTCACAGCGCGTCGCATCCACGACGCATTGTGAGCTTGTAGGTCTGCTATTTTAGGTGCGACACCCTTGTACTGCGATGTATAAATTAGGCTTCTTTCAAGTGAGAGTTGCTTGCATCAACAGGAAAGTTGTAGAACAGTGACAAATACTTTGTTTTAAATGCAAGCAGTAGTCCTACAACACCCAGCAACATTGTTGTTGTGTGTGTGTGCACTGTGCAGTTAATATAGCGCAGAAGATGATCTCAATCAATTGTCCGTCGGAGATTCGCTAAGAAACGGCTGTTGATTACATATCACTCGATCAGCCTGTGCTACTCTGTGACAACAATCAGCGCAGCGGACTTGGATGATATAAAGCTAAGTACTGTACAACTAATCTTGCATCTTTTTAACCCGTGGGGCTGCTAGTTCGTCTGTTGATTCACTTCACTTGCATTTCGCTGCACTGTCTGTCTCCCTGGTTGCCTGCATGCAGAGTGCAGATGTTGTCCGTCTGTCCGAGTCGCAGCTCGCGTTAAAGACTGGCTTTTGGGGAGGGGGTTGAACGGCTGATGATGGTGCATTCATGGCGCCTCGGAAACACAGGATATAATGAAATACTATATGGAAGAACCGATACAATCGCGGAATTTACCGATCCAGACACTCACGGTACGATCCATCACGATTTCGGCCGTCTATTGTACCGGTACACACTGAATGA
The DNA here is from genome assembly GCF_963921795.1 of Nannobrachium achirus. NCBI lineage: Eukaryota > Metazoa > Chordata > Actinopteri > Myctophiformes > Myctophidae > Nannobrachium > Nannobrachium achirus. The sequence goes on along the minus strand of NC_137816.1, from coordinate 31,940,077 downwards.
ACCGATTCAACCGTATCGCGGACGTTTGTATCGCGATTACGATCCGTACCGGTATATCTTCGCATCCCTAATGGAGATCACTGCAGTTATAGTTCTGGGTCCATTTTATGCCCATATATGCCCGTATATGGAGATCTTTGTGATTCTGCGTCCATTGTATGCCCATATATGCCATATATGGAGATATCTGTTTATCTGCGTCCATTTTATGCCCATATATGAGATCTCTGTCGCTTTTTCAAACAGATGGTCAAAACGGGTCCTATGACAACAGGTATAATGGGGTTTGCATTAAAGGGGGAACCGGCACTGTGTCTGCAACACAGTCGGAGGCACAGACAGATACAGAGATCTCCATAATGGGCATAAAGGGACACAGACAAACAGATGGAGGAGGAGACAAACTTAATGCAAACCCCATTATACCTGTTGTCATAGGACCCGTTTTGACCATCTGTTTGCCTGTGTCCATTTATGCCCATATATGGAGATATCTGTATCTGTCTGTCTGCGTCCACTTTATGCCCATATATGGAGATCTTTGACCATCTGTTTGCCTGTGTCCATTTATCCCATATATGGAGATATCTGTATCTGTCTGTCTGCATCCATGTTATGCCCATATATGGAGATCTATGCAGACACAGTGTCAGTTCCGGAAAATCCTGATGTCAGACATCAGAATCCGAACCTTTCGTGCTGGTTCCAGAAAATCGTGTATCGGGTCGGGTCGAGGCCGAGCACTGCACTACCTGCTGCGGTGGGGAACATGCATGCCGAATTTGAAATAGGGAATAAATGCCCCACCCTTTAATGCAAACCCCATGAATGCCCCACCCTTTAATGCAAACCCCAATATACCTGTTGTCATAGGACCCGTCTGTTTGTCTTTGTCCACTTATGCCCATATATGAAGATCTCTGCACACACAGTACCGGTTGCGGAAAACTCTGATGTCAGACATCAGCTCCGCATACGGGCATCTGTCTATCTGCGCCCATTTTATGCCCATATATGGAGTATCTGTCTGTGCCTCCAACTGTGTTGCAGACACAGTGCCGGTTCCCCCTTTAATGCAAACCTCATTATACCTGTCATAGGACCCGTTTTGAACATCTGTTTGCCTGTGTCCATTTATGCCCATATATGGAGATATCTGTATCTGTCTGTCTGCGTCCATTTTATGCCCATATATGGAGATCTTTGACCATCTGTTTGCCTCTGTCCATTTATGTCCATATATGGAGATGTCTGTATCTGTCTGTCTGCAATCCATTTTATGCCCATATATGGGGGCATTCATTTTATGCCCATATATGGAGAACGCGCGTGCCCGTGGGACGAACGGTTCTCGAGATACGCGGATTACATACATACATACACACTCACAGAGATTTTTTGTTGACTCATGTGGCGTACGTGATGTCAGAGCCTTTTATGAAGTGATGTCACTATGAGTCAGAGCTTTCGCCGATTTCCTCCGGAACAGCCTGATGTCAACAATCAACCCCGCATAAGGAGATTCCGAACGTTTCGCGCCGGTTCGGGAAAACCGCGCGTCGGGTCGGGTCGAGACCCGGCACTGCACTCCGTGCCGCGGCGGGGAACGCGCGTGCCGAATCTGAAGCCGGTGGGACGAACGGTTCTCGAGATACGCGGATTACAGACAGACACACAGACACGCAGAGACTTCTCGCATTTATAGATAGATAAGATTTGTATTTATGTCAATATGGCTGAAAAAGGATCAGGTTAATGCTAATTGTCTGAATCTTATGGTAGTTAAGCTGACTTCATACCTTGGGGGGGGGGGGGGGGGGGGTGTTAACGTCACAATGCAGATGAAACATGTATTCATTCTTTGAAAAAATCAAGGAAACTAAACAAAAAGACCACATCTCATCCCACCTAGTCCCCGTTCAGCTATGAGGCTATAGCTGACTAAGGTAGGTTATGGCTCAGGTGACAAACATAGTAGACTATTAACAGTACTAGGCACCGAAGGTCCGGGGACCCCCCAGTGGCCCTTTAGGGGATCCAAGGGTAAATCAAATGATTGATAACTCTCGAGAGTGTACAAATGGAACCGAATGGAATGGATCCTTTCGGGTTTGACTGTTCATATAACACAGTGGCCGATGCTAAACACTTTGATATAATATGTTATACAGTCAAGTACGGTTACGTTTCTGATCAATCAGAAACTTAACCGTATAAGTCGCACTGCCCAATGCCCATCCTAGGGAATGTATGAATTACGCACCTGTCAGCATGCTGCATTTTACTGTGGATGTTGTAGAGCTGTTGCAAATATGGATGTTATGTTGTCATGTAACGATTTTGAATAACAGCCTGAGTTAGTTTAGAGGTGATGGCTTTCACATAAATATCCAATTTTTCGAGCCTGGTGCGACAAACGTCAAACTGTGTTTTTTTTTTTTTTTTTTTTTTGAAGAATCCATTTGTGCTGAGCAGTGTTCCTTGTCTGCTACTGGACAAGCAGGGTGGGCTTAGCTTAACTGCAGCCTAAACAGCTTGCCCCAGGGTCTCACAGGGTTTGCTGTGACATGGTCTAAATGTTGTTGTTGCAGAGGATCTACCACCCTGCCGCGAACCATTTTCCGTAAACGGAGTTGCTGAGCAAAGGAGATTATGTTGCTGTCCTGACGCTCAAGCCCACCTGTTTTCACGCTTCTGCCTGCTGTTGACAATGCAGCTGCGACTGTGTTGGGCCCTTATGAAAATAGACAGGTAAATATGGCTGTTGTGGAAGATGCCCTCTGATACTTTTACTTAAAGGAGTAGTTCACCCCCACAATTACTTTTTTCTATTGATTACCATGGAGACTTGAGTTCAAAAATATTTTTTTGCATTTGTCGCATTCCTAAGACAAAAAATAGTTTATAGTACATTTATCCCCATTGATTCTGAATGGGGACCCGAATGCCTTTGGGTCCCCATCTACATGTATAGTTATCAAATTATTGTCTTAGGAATGCGACAAAAACCTAAAAATATTATTGGACTCCATGGCGTGAGTAATCAAAATGGAAGTGAACTACTCCTTTAAGTAAAAGAAACAATGCCACAATATAGACATACTCTGTTAGAAGTAAAACTGTTACTAAAAATTCAAAAGTATTGTCGTCAAAATATACTTACAGTACCAAAGTAAAGGTTCTGACATCTTTCAAAAAACATTTGTTTTAATCAGATCTACACATCTATCTGTACATGCGATGCGACACGTTGTGAGCTCGTAGTATAAAATATGGCTTAATTGGTTAATGTATGTTTCGTATGAGTAAATATGGTGTGTGAGGATGCAGGGGTTGAGGGTGTGTGATGTGGGTTGGTTCCACTGTCAGGCGTAGATGTCTTTTGGTTACTGATGACTCTTTATCAACTCATGCTATTTGCATGTTGTTAATTAGTTTGTTGAGAAAATGGCGAGGAAAGAAATACAGGGGATATTTGTTTTCTGTTTTAGATAATGATTGCACATTTTGTCGGCGGAAAATGAGTTTGGTTTCGCTTTTATGCATCACTGGTTTTAATTGAAATGCAAAGAAGTTCTCACGTGATTAATCTAAATATTACTGAACTGAAGTTAGCTTTGTTCAAGTCTCCCCAGTTTATTTGGTTTGGAGTGAGAGTCAGGCACCTTTCTATGCTGTCCAGACCACAGTTGAATGCACTTTAAAACTTTAAAACAAGGCCCTCAATTAGTATACGATTAAAGGAGGTCGTGGCACATTCAGGAAACAAGTTAATTGCTTTTTAATTACCCTTAGAAGCAGTGCCTTGGACCTCCTGTTCCAATTTACTCTTGTAACTGAAAAATACACTGTGTGTGTGTGTGTGTGTGTGTGTGTGTGTGTGTGTGTGTGTGTGTGTGTGTGTGTGTGTGTGTGTGTGTGTGTGTGTGTGTGTGTGTGTGCGTGCGTACTGCACTATATTAAAAATGAAAGTAGCAGAAAATGTAGATTTGGCGGAGTATAGTGTGGACACAGGGTGAATCTGTGACTGCAGCCAAAGATGTAAATTGTAGAAAAACAAACAGACATAATAATAATAATAATACAGTATTCCAGTGTGATCGTCTTCCATCTGCCTTTAGACTCTTGTCTTTCCATGTTGTCAGATTTCACATGAATGCTGTGAAGTTAGATTGCTAAAATAGCAAAGGATATATTGCTAAACAGTTTTTCCTTGTATTAAAGGCTGCATGCTACATTAAAGTGGTAAACATTAGCAGTCCAGGCACCTAGGCTTACTGTAGCCTGTTGTGGGTTTGAGTCCCGATCCCGGCAGCCTTAATTTGTTGCATGTCACTTCCCATCTCTCTCCCCCATCTCCTGTCAGCCTACTGTCTATCCCTATCAATAAAAAGGCATAAAATCCAAAAAATATAAATGAAAGTGATAAACATTTTCTGAAATTAGTTGAGTAATATATTGTGGCATTAGAGTGATTGATTTTGTCAATATCAGCCAGCCTTAGTTATAGTTCTTTGGATTGCTCTAAAAGTTATGGGTGAAGTTGGAGCCAGTGAAAGTCTGGACAGGGAAAATATGTGGACTAAGTAGTACTGTACTGTACTGTAAGTAACTGACATACTTTGGCTGTTCGCATTAACAACTTTCGACCTGGTCTTCTCCTCTCCTCTCTCTCTCTCTCTCTCTCTCTCTCTCTCTCTCTCTCTCTCCTACAGCGAGGTATCACTCTCAAACAAGCATATCGTCGTTGTCGGGTGAAAACCTTGTATGTCCAAAACCTTCCTTTTTGTTATGTTTAAAACAATTTAAAATATTGAAAATAGCCGATCTACAAGCACACAACGTCTCGCGGTGCGAGGCGTTGTGTGTGCTTGTAGATCTGCTATTTTCACTAGTTCTGTGTTAGTCTTGTACGATGAAGCAGGGCTTTACTTTATGAAAGTTGGAGATACAAGGTTTTTGCCCGACAGTGACGATATACAGTAAACAGGAAATGTAGTGTGGCGCTCGCCGCCGTGCTGCTGAAACGGACGCCGGCCAACGATGGGCTCTGCATGTGGACATGTGGTGCTGCAGAGGGAAGACAGGGAGAGAAGGAGAAGCTGAACGGTAGGGGAGGACATGGCGGACGGCAGAGCCAGCGAGCCCAGGGAACCGTGGAGGAAGACCAGAGAAGGACCATCTGTTAATTTCCATCCCCTGGTGTTTAACCAAATCTCTCATGACCTCCTCCCCTCCTTCAGTCCTCTGAGCTGCCAGACCTACAGGTACTGTACCTGACAGTTGTAACGCTTGACAGCAAACACAGGGTTTGCATACTGTATATAGGCTACTGTACTGTATGTGTACAGAATATACTGTGTATATACAGGTATATCTTACTACATACTGTACCTACAGTCATAGGCGACTCTAGCCTCTTCCAGCAAGGGGTGCACGACCTCGGTTCTGCAGTTAATTTTGTACCCAAATGTAAAAATAAGTTACTTGCGGGCAAATTATGCATTTTTTCAAGTTAAAATCGGTTCGGTTCTACACGGCGGCAGAACCATTTTGGGCTTAATATAATAGGGTTTATAAAAGCATGATCTGACTGTCTTAGTCTTACCTTGGGCTGGTCAGGAGGAAATGGTTCAGTCACGCACAGTGAGACAAGAGTCCTGGCTGATAGAGCCTGAGGTCTGTGTTTTGTAGAGGAAAGTCAGGTACAAAATGATCCTCTCCATGTGATGTTTCAGGGCAAGCAGCTATATTATAATATCTACCGGTAGTCACGTCCATAGTAGTGAAGAGCTCGAACTCCATGCTTTATTTTTAACAGATGTTGTTTTCAATTTCAATACTGGCGCGTGGATATGACATCACATCAGGAGGGGAGGGGGGGGGCTGCCTGGAGCTGCCAGCCTCTATCACTACCACTAGGGGGTGTTGTTGTATTCGGTCTGAGTGGATGTAAAGTTACATTACAAAAAAAAAGAAAATCAAAATGGCCGCCTGGCGGCCAGGGGTTGCACGTGCACCCTAGGACACCCCTTAAAATCGCCTATGCCTACAGTAACTTGCTTCAAACCAACTATATATCTATCTGTCTTATCTGTCTGTCTATCTATCTATCAATCATTCACCCTAAGGGGTCCTCAGTGTTACCACAGGGGGTCCTCCAAATCTTTGTGTGATAGAACCTTTTTTTTCTCCTTTTTTATATTAACCACTTGAACCCTAGTGTCCATATTCTGAGACTTAAGCCAAAAATAGCAGATCTACTGCGAGGCGTTGTGAGCTTGTAGATTGGCTACGGCAAAGAGGTTTGGTGTAGAGGAGAAAAAGAGCAGACTAAGTACAGAGTGAAAGGTCAAGTTTATTAAGTATTGATGGTTCAAGTGGTTAAATATCTGATCACACAAAATGACATGAATCCAAAATACACTGTTGATTGTGCCGTCAAACGATGAAACTATATGGTATCTATAGGTTGTGGGGGTCCCTGCTTCATCTCTCTCTCGACTAAGGGGTCCTTGGGCTGAAAACGTTGAAGCTCCCTGATCTACAGTATCTATCTATCTATCTATAGTATCTATCTACAGTACTATCTATCTATAGTATCTATCTACAGTATCCATCTATGAAAGAAATGGTGAGAGGAGATAAAATAAAGATAAGACAGCCTGGCCTCACTAACAAGCATGGGGCTGGCCACGTTTTCTTTTATATCCCCCCTCCCCCCACACCCCACACTTATATACATGTCAGCGTATTTGTGGCTGTAATTATAGGGTGCACTAAAAACCCGTTGGCCAGGAATTGTTCTGTAAATAACGCAGAAAGTGCTTTATTGTCACAGCAATGTCAGTGGAGAGATTAATAACACGAGTATATACAGTGGAACTCAGCCATAATTGCTCTCAGGGGCATTTTCTCATGAAGTGTGTGTGTGGCGTGCGCGATGTGCACATGCACTTGCACACATGTGTGTTTGAGATTGCCTGTGTGTGTGTGTGTGTGTGTGTGTGTGTGTGTGTGTGTGTGTGTGTGTGTGTGTGTGTGCGTGTGCGTGTGCGTGACAGAGAGGCACAGACAGCAGTGAGAGAGCGAGATGGTGAGAGAATGCAGGCTGTGAATCTAGTGAGGGAAGCTGTAGGTAAATCACTGCTCCTCCGCCACATTTATCACCGCTGCTGAAACATAATTAGTCTGTTGTAGTAACGACAGGCATATTCTCTAACGACAGACATATGCACAGACACTTACAGCTCTATCCTGAGTGCAGCCATGATTAGATGCTCTGCTACACAGTGAATTCCTCTGTGTTCATTAAACTCCAAAGAGTTGGTTCCATTTGTACACTATTTGAAGTTAAACGAACTGCGTACTGCTTCGCTTGTTCTATTAACCCATTTAGACCTGAGGCCCATTCTAAAAACACCTTCTAAAGTCCTGACCTATATATATATATATATATATATACATATATACATATTATACATATTGCCATGCATTCTTATTGTCTGCATGTATCTGCATATCATACCCAAGGTGTTTATCTCTTTGTATCTTCATATCTTACCCATAGTGTTTGCCTCTTGGGTGAAGTGATATTTCAGGTGAATGGTTATATTCTGAAGTTAGAGTCAGTGCTGTAGCTGCCCTTTCAAAAAGTTGAGCCTGCTCAACTCTTTTGGAGAAGCAGACAGTAGTTCCCTCTACCACAAAACATTATCCATGGAATGACCTTTTGAATGGGTGTCTCTGACTCGGGACTGAAATGTAGCCTGTCACACAATGTGTCACATGAGGTGATATTCCTGATATGGGTGTGACAGCAATATTTAATGGACAATGTGCAGGTTTGACCAAAGAAAGCCACCATATCTAACCAGCAAACAATATCACGTCCATTTTCACGTTATTAGGAAAACCGCATAGACTGGAAAATACCATTGAAAGCTAGTGATGATAAGATCAGATAAACCTTTATTGATCCCTGTGGGGAAATTGAGGTGTCGTAGAAGCAGCAGCAGCAAGCGTGAAACACAGGATCGGTAGGGGTAAGAGTAGACGGATAAGAATACTATGAAAGTCTAATAAAATAAAATGCCTACACTTCAGTGCAAAACAGTGGGTCATTGACGAGTGTGAAGTGCCACCCCCGGCACCCTCAGGAAGCTGTGTTCTACAGGGAGAACACACACAGGGTAGGTCCTTCCCTGTAGGCCATGTGATGTGTCCCAAGTGTTGCAGGCAACTTGATTCCTCATCTGAATAGCCAACCTCCAGAGCTATGGCTCAAGGGGAAGGTTTGACAGCATAGTGTGAAAGACGACTCTGGATATTTCGCTATTTCAGTGAATACTGCTCATGCATGCACATCTATTTCACAGATGAAGGTAGCCTATGAATGATTATATGTACACAATATGAACAGTGAATATGAGACCAATGTTTCTCTACCTCAGTTGTTCCCAAAGTGGGGTCCGGCGACCCCCAGGGGTCCTTGAGCGGTTCCCCAGCTAAATGAGATAAAATAGCATTAAAATCAGTTTAACCACTTTACAGTACATACAGTACATCGACTATGTAAAAAAATAAATCTTGAAATTAATTTGAAAAAACTTTAGAACAACACAAATCTTATATGAGGTCACTGGCCCATATAGTCCGGGAAAAATGGGGGTGAACGTGGATTCGCCTGTAAAAGTTTTTTTCTCAACTGATTCTTGTAGCTTGGGGTCACCTCTTAAGGATTCAAGAGGATGACCAGTGATATCCATTGAGCATTTTTTATTATTAACCCCTTAATGCCTGAAACATAGGCTCCCATTGACTTTCTATACAGGAGGAAAATACCCAGAAAAAGATTTTTTTTCAGGATATTTAAGGAGGATCTGAGGGGTCTAACTAGGGGTTTGTCATGATGCTGAATCCATTGCAGGCATTTGTTTTGCACAAAAAACATTCCGTGGGCTAGAAATAGCCTCAGAAAACAATACACGTATGGGTGAGTATTCATGTTAGTCGGAGGCCTTAGGGTTTTTTTTCTCGTGCTAAGACTCGGGCGCCCTAGCTAAATCATTAGAGCAAGCCCTGAGCTACATCTGTGCAAAATTTTGCACTTTTAGACTGGTTAGCACGAGAAAAAAAACCCTAAGGCCTCCGACTAACATGAATACTCACCCATACGTGTATTGTTTTCTGAGGCTATTTCTAGCCCACGGAATGTTTTTTGTGCAAAACAAATGCCTGCAATGGATTCAGCATCATGACAAACCCCTAGTTAGACCCCTCAGATCCTCCTTAAATACCCAGAAAAATAATCTTTTTCTGGGTATTTTCCTCCTGTATAGAAAGTCAATGGGAGCCCATGTTTCAGGCATTAAGGGGTTAATAATAAAAAATGCTCAATGGATATCACTGGTCATCCTCTTGAATCCTTAAGAGGTGACCCCAAGCTACAAGAATCAGGAATCAGTTGAGAAAAAATCTTTTACAGACGAAACCACTTTCAGCCAAAAATCACAGTTTTTTTCCCGGACTAATATGGTTACTGGCACCAAGGACTAGTTACTTTGTGGTGTGTAGATTCTTGTGGAGGGTTGTCCCATATTAGTCCCACCTTTTTAGTCCTTTAGCTCCAGCTGTGTGCCACTGCTGTGTTCAAACCTCCAAAACTATCAGTTGTGCTCCGTCCTGGTAAACTTTAATGTTACCACTATCAAACTACAGAGCATTGAATTAGTTAGATTTTGCATATTCATCATGATATTTTATTTTGCCATGTAGTCACATCAATGATCACTTTTCCATGGAAGAATTGGTCAAAATAGCAACATTTAAAAGGCAAACATATAAGACACAATACACAAAACGTCAAGAACATACATGAAAATGAATGGGATTGGTTGAGTTCATTCCAGCCAGAGGGAGCAGACTACACAAAGGCCTTTTTTTTTCTTCTCCCAAACCCAGTGCGGGTTCTGGGTACTGAGGCATGTACAGTACATAGTCCTATGATCGTAGGCTGTCAGATGGGTTTGATGTAATCGTGATGTATGAACCAAGGTTAAAAGGAGGCTGATAGAAGAAGCAGCAAGCTCCAATGAAGCGGCCTACGGGCAGTCAGAGACGGCCAGTTGACTTTCACATGCAGAGTGTTTGACTACTTTAAAAACATTTTGAAAATAGCCGATCTATAAGCTCACAAAACGTACGCATCTTAATGCGCTGTGAGTAGATCTGTGAGTAGATTTTCTTTTATTTCTTTTTTTTTAAGATTTGTTTTTGGGCTTTTATGTCTTTATTGGATAGGACAGTAGACAGTAGGGAGAGATGAGGAGTGACACGTGTCAAAGGTCATCCGGATCAGGAATCGAACCGGCAATGCCGCCAGGCATCCATGCCCATATGGCAATGCCTATAATGGTATGCGCCTGGACCAGTAGGCCAGCGGGTGTCCGTAGATCTTCTATTTTCATTACTTTTGTTCCACACTCGTATGATGAAGTAGGACAAGAAAAAGAATATATATAAAAACTAGACCAGGTCAACCTGGTTGTGCCAGACCCCCTGTCTGTCATCATCATTTATGACATCATGCCTTTTGTAGGCATGTCATCATCATGTCATCATCATATATACCCTTTATATAGAAAAGGGACAGACCGACATTTGCTTATGTAGGCCTACCCATTTCATGGGTCTGGCAAATAGAAGAATTGAGATATGAGGTTTCTGCCCAACAGCAGCAAAGTGATCTACTACTGTATTAGTGAATCTTAATACACCATGGCAAGCAGTGGCCAACAGGTGTATTGCTGCGAACAGGCACTCATACATAAAACATAATCATAAAAAGTAAAAAACGGTAGTGATTAAAGGAATCATACCTCCGGCCATGGCTGTCTCTGGCGGAGGCATGACGACATGACTTGTTTCAGAAATAGAAATCCAACCTCTCATTTAGTTTCCTAACCAGACTTTCAACATGTGGTTTAAAAGACAAGCTGTCAAGAGGAGATAGAGAGAGACCGAGTGGTCACAGTGCTGGGTCCCCAGAGCAGTTTGTGGTTCACTGCCTGAAGGCTGCAGAATATACTTCTTGCCGACACTACCTCTGCAAAACGATGTAATTCCAGAGGAAAGGAACACATGCACGTGTATTGGTAAAGTTCATTTTGGTACTTTTTCACCTCCAAGATTTTCTAACTAGCTGAACATCATCTCAGACACATTGAGGTGATTGTGTGTCTGCTGGCAACAACATGGACAGTTTTGAAGACTTATTGGCTGAGAAGGTCCCTCTTTGAGGTACTACAAACACAACCAGATGGCAATTAATTAATGGAGAGAGATGGCACACTTTATCTACTGAGTCTGTCGCCAGGAATGGCGGAATCTCAGAGACAAATTATGTCAAAGCACGTTGGAGGTCCAGGTGGCAAAATCACAGTTCCAGCACTTTATACAGTGGGCGGGCGGGGTCTAGCATTCAGCACTCAATGCAGAGCGGCATCGACTATAAAACAATTTTGTCCTCAAAAGAACTCCAAAGATGTACTTATTTTGCTGTACCTTTAGTCAGGTACAGTTCACTATAGTGTGGGTGGGCACCAGATACTGTACAATTTAACGTACCATTTTGGTGAATCAAAAAAGTTACCTTTTGGTTGGTAGACCAACTTCAAGGTTTACTGGTGTAAAGTTGGTGAAATTATTTTCCACATAACAATCAAATGCCATAGAAAGGTGGCCATAAATGTGCATAAAAGGGACAGTACTTCAAAAAGAAGAAGAAAGTGATGTGAGCTAGATCTGTAATTTCCACTAAATGTATGTATGTAAAATGTAGGAGCATTTTTCCACATGGAAATGATTATTATGATCATGCAAAAATAATTGTGATTACAAAGAATGCAGGCAATCATGTCATTTTGACAGGCCTACCAAATGGCCTTGCTAACAACACAGGAATATTCTCAATGTAACTGTATACCGAAATCTGCTGCCTTTCCCACTACCAAGTGAACTTCCTTAGCCTCAGTCCCTGGATCCATTCCTCAAACAAATCCCTTGGCTTCAGGCAAGGATACTGTATCATAAGGTCATTGATCATAAACATACTTGGTCCGGGTTCGGATTTGTCATGAAGATGGAGAGCGTTGAAAGCATAGGCAGCACCTATGGGTTAAATCGGTGCAGTTCAAGTTTAGTGTAAATCAAATGCTCTGTCTCTGTCTGTCCCTCTGTCTGTCTGTCTGTCTGTCTGTCTGTCTCTCTGTCAGTCTGTCTCGTCATCATCTGTACTGTAATCTCAGTCTGACTGATGCCCCATCAGGGGTAAAAGATAGGCACTACAGGGGTCTCCCCTGTGTACCTCGCAGTGCGCCTTTATCTCCCAGCATGCTTTGTGCCACGCTGTTATCTAGCTTCTGCAGCCTGCTGCGGGAATAAACAGTAAACAGGAAGTGCTGTGAGTGCAGAGCCACTGGCCTGGCTGACAACATACTGTTGGAGAAGCTTTGTGGAGCTCAGCGCTCATTTTCATGACAATCAGCCATGGACACTGACTGCATCGCACTTCTTCACCTGTGTGTGTGTGTGTGTGTGTGTGTGTGTGTGTGTGTGTGTGTGTGTGTGTGTGTGTGCGTGTGCGTGTGCGTGTGCGCGCAGGGGCGTCACAAGGGGGGAAAGTGGGACTGAGTTACTAGGGCCCAAGGTGGAGGGGCCTTAATTATTTTATACTTTAGCTATTGAAAAATAGCAGATATACAAGCTGTGCCACGCTGCAAGCTTGTAGAGCAGCTATTTTTGAAAAGCTGTGAAAGCACCACTGACAAAAAGAAAATCTAGATTTTTCAAAAATAGCAGATCTACAAGCTCGCAGCGTGGCACTCGGTCCCGCGCTGTGAGCTTTTAGATCTGCTATTTTTCAATAGTTAAAGCACAAAATAATTCATGGGGGGGCCGCAGTGAATCCTTGTACCCAGGGCCCATACTTTGGTGCGACACCCCTGTGTGTGTGAGTGTGTGCGTGTAGTCCTTTGTGCCAGGAGCCATCAGACGCAACAACCAGGTCTGACCTCCATAGAACTTAACAGCTTCACTGTGGAGTGGGACTACAGAGTCTTGCTTTGACTCTGGAAAATGTGCACACATACTACTGTGCTGCAAGCTATTAGAACCAAGATTAATGATAACTATTGTGAGATTCACTTATATTTTCTCAAACGTTCATTGTTGATAGACTCTATATATCATTGCTGTCGAGTGGAAATCCTATAATATCCAAAACTGTTATTTTTTTTAGGAAATGAAGAAAGGTTTTCCAATGGATCCGTTATTTAGTCACAAGCTCTTGTTAATACTTTTAATTGGTTAAATATTTATAAAACCCATAGACCTAATTATAGTCCAGTCGCTTGTGTAATTTCATTCAGATTTTCGGGGGATTTGTAAAACTTGAATTTTTAGTTTTCCAAAACTAGAACTTTCTAGTATAATAAACCTACGAATTACAATCACAATATGTAATATACAGTAAATAGTAAGACGGAATTCATCAGGAACAGTACACATTACTTTCGCAGCGGATTCCTTGCGATTCGCGTCAGTGCAAACACTCTTGCTATTTCCCAGAATTGCACCTTTCTAGTTTTATTTGTGTTTGATATCATTCTTATCTGTCCGCTCTTTACCTCTACCTTTCCTGTGTTATGCTTACTGCTGTTGCTGAAGCAGATGCATTTCCCCAAGGGGATCGATAAAGGTTTACCTTATCTCTTACCTTATATGAGAGAGAGTGTGTATGGATATAAGTGTGCATGCGTGTATGTGTCTAGAGGCACTTGTGGTGGTTGCATGAACGATATCTCTTTGCCATGTGTACTGTATCGTCACTATTATCGCTGAAACCTTATATGGCCAAAACTGTTGCTTGGAAATAAAAATAAAAAATAATAATCTTATGGATCCATGTAGTTATTATAGTCACACGCTTCGATCCAATATTTATAAAACCCACAGACAGACTTTCACTTTAAAACAAAATAAAATTTAGCAAAACTAGCAGCTCGCAACGCGTCACAATGTGACACGTGAGCTATTTTTGCTACTTTTGTGTGATTGAGGTTTCAATGAGGCTTGCTGCGTGTTACAGTAATTGTGTGTGTGTGTGTGTGTGTGTGTGTGTGTGTGTGTGTGTGTGTGTGTGTGTGTGTGTGTGTGTGTGTGTGTGTGTGTGTGTGTGTGTGTGTGTGTGTGTGTGTGTGTGTGTGTGTGTGTGTGCTGGGAATACTAGGTTCTATGGAATGTGTGTTTGCATGTGAAAGTAACAGGTTTGAACCTCCAGGCTGTGTACTTTTGGAGAAATAGACATTGTGAGGTCCTCACAAGAGAAACAGTTGTTTGTTGGTGTGAAAAATATATAACCAGTATATATTATTAGACTTACAATTAGGACAATTAGACGTTTTGTTAGGTTTAGGAGTTAGAGTTGTGAGCTTTTAGATATGCTTCCCCCCCCCAGCAGGTGCTGCCCTAAAAATGTTATGTCCTCACAAGTACAATGATATAACTGTGTGTGTGTGTGTGTGTGTGTGTGCGTGCGTGCGTGCGTGCGCGTGCTTAGTAAGTGAGAGAAAGTGAAGGAGACAAATCATACAGTGGTATAAATGGCTGAATCATCCAGCTGCACCAGTGCTCAGAGGTGAGGCCAGGCCAGGTGCTCCAGTCACAAGAGATCCTCAGACTCACAGTCAAGTCCTTCTCCAAAAGCAGCACCTGTCAGACAGGTGCTCCCGGTCACGTCAGCACCAATTAAGTCACACTTAGTAAAAGGTTGAGTCAGGTTACGCTTTCACTAACAAATTAATGTTAAACATGCAGTCACGCAGTATTTGCTGACCTCACTTGCACTGTGCATGGGGCTTACAGCATAGTTACAAAGCTAGTTGTGAAATAACTCCCGCAGCTCAAGTCAGTTGTTCCTGGCTTTGGAGGTTTTTCACAATGCACAATGCATTTTGAGCTTGTAGATCTGCCATTTTTACTTTATTAAACTTTTTGAAAGATTTTGAACATTTTGTACTGATATTTCATCCACATGGGGTGGATGAAAGCAAGTTATGATTTTGTGCAACATGTTTAAAAATGTGGACTACCTCCAAAAAGACATGGCCCCTATACCTGACCGCCTGGTCATATGGGGGGGCCCCCATGTGCATTTTCAGTTCATGTTTATTTTTATGATCAATTGATCGTGTTCAAGCATAGTGTACATTAAATTCCTATTTGTATCAAAAGGAAAACCAATTTTTCATGTTAAAAAAAGAACAAAAAAAACACTGTTGACCCCCCCGGCCCACAAGTTTGAGTATATATTGCTGCTCACATATGGTCTCTCACTATAGACCAGTGTCTCTTGACATTCTGTTTCTTTGGCAGTGTACTCTGACTCATACTGTAGGCTATGTGTATGCTTACAGTCCGTACTAGGTTTAGTCCCTGCAGCGATACAGAGCCAAGATTGACTAGTTCCTTTTTTTTATCTACTACTGTAGGTCGAAACAAGGAATGATTTTAATAAATCATATGCCACAGGCTTCTCTGCCTTTTCTACACACGACAGTATGTCAACACATGTAGAGGAATGAATGTTGACAGAAATGTGCACACATTTTAAATTGTTTGTGCCTGAAGATGTAAGGCAAAAATAACAATGCATTTACATACATATTGACATACATCAACAAATAAAGATTATCCCTGGCTTAGAAGGGACATGCATTATGATTAACTCAGGTTGCCTGCCACGATGTCCTTACTTTTTAACGTGGGCGCGTGCGTGTCCACCGCGCACAGCGATTCACAGACCACAAACGTTCTTCTATCATGCCGTGATCAACTCTCGAAAACAACAGTAGGCCTATTCGTGTTAATCCATGCGTCCATTCATGCGAGCTGGCTCGCAGCATAAACTGGGAAAGACTGCTTTTAGCATTAGTGCACCTGATTCCTGGAATCTCTTGCAACAAGATTTTAAGATGAGAACCCTAGCATCTGTTAGCCATTTTAGGCATTACCTGTATGTAACGTTTTTAATGTAATGTTTTTTTTTTTTTATGTTTTTTATCCCACGTTTTTTGCAACCCATTTCTTCTCACCCGGTGACTACCTAACCTGTAGTCCTGGTTTCCGCTCTCCCCCTGCCGCGCCAGGGGACATTGGGGAGCACCCGGCTGGCAAGGGGGAGGTAGTATAGAAACCAGGACTACTGCATGTTTTTGTGTGAGGGCCTATGCCCAAGGAGACACGGGGAGAACATGCAAACTCACCACAGAAAGGCCCTATCGCCAACCCCACCTAGGGTGTGGGTGCTGATGACGCGGGTGGAGGAACACACCCCCAGCGCCCACAGCTTCCCCCGGCGGGAATCGAACCCAGGACCTTCGAGCTGTGAGGCGAAGTGCTAACCACTGCACCACCGTGCCCCGTATGTAACTGTTTTAACTGATTGTTGTCAACTGTTATTAAGTCTATGTGTACTCTCGGCATCATTGTAAATGAAGATCTCCCTCAACTGATCTCTCCGAGAAATGTAAATAAAGGTTGAATGAATGAATAAACAAAGGAAGTGATGCATTCAGGGACAGGATATAAAGGGTGGTTGTCCCGCCCCCTGTTTCCTGTCCAGGAACATCCGTATCCTGTTCCAACGGCTTATAAACTCTAGGTAGAAAACAAACTTGGCGGATCGGCGATCATACTTTTAATTGTTTTATAGCAATTAAAGCATATTAAATCTTCAGGATGCCCGGGCCTGGCAGAGAGGTACAGCAGTGTTTTTTTCGGTTTCCTCGGGGGATAGCAGTAAATGAGTTAATAAAAGACAGTCCAACATAATACATATCCGTTGTGTAGTGTTCCTCTATGGAGTGCTCTCAGGGTGGAGTAGATTGTTTACAAGACAGCATTGTACAACTGAGGAAGGGGTGAAGAAGGCTGAACAAACTCTTTGAGAGACAAAATAGTGGCAGACATTTTGATTTTAGTTAAATATGTCCACTTTCTCACCATATTAACACAGACCTCATTCTCCACTTCCTGCAGTGACTATCGCAATGAAATGATTTTCCACAGAAATGCTCTGAGCGGCCAGTTTGAGCGTGTGTCAGCTTCTTGATCCGACCGGAGCTTTTTAGAGGACTTAAGGTGTGAAAGGCCGCCGAGTGTTGCGCAAAGTTTGGTGACCTATTGATTTCTATTACGCCCGCTGGCTGCAGCCATATTTCAGTGGAACAAGGTCACAACATCAAAAGGTCGCGCCAACTTCACTTTTCCTGTGTATTTATCAGCCCTCGGCAAAAAGACAACACTGCGTCTCACAGCATCATTTGCTCAGAAGAGGGGCATGGCAAACAACACGACAACATGATTAAGACAATAATGCACCCACATATTATAAACACAATGTCATGAGTGAATGTGAAGGCAACATACAGTACCACATCACACCTCATGCATGAATTCATGTTGTCTGTTTTTTGTTTTCTGTTGGCACTCTTCACAGATCACCTCATTTGTGTAAAGTACATTGAATTGCCCTGTTGTTGAAATGTGCTATACAAATAAAATGGCCCTGCCTTGCCTTGCCTTGCCATGCATGAATGAATGCTGTCTGTTTTAGTTTACTGTTGGTACTTCTCTTTTCTTCAAGTCAAAGTCGTGTTTTATGTCATGGGATTGTGCGCTTGCACAACTTGTTCCTCACTCTCCTTGAGTTGTCAAATTTACGACTCCAATGCTACCTTGCGCACCATTCTCTGTGAACTGGAGCACTAAATGTGTCCCTGGCATTAATCACAGAGCCTGTGGTCACATAGGCCTACATCTCAGCATCGATCCATTCATTAACATGGTTAACAGACTCTTTAATGCAGGTGTTCTCAATTAACCCGTGGGCCGTGAGGGTATTGCAAGTGGGCCCCCAAATAATTGCCAAACACTACGATTTCAATGATAATATAACATAATATGATTTTATTTTGTTGTTGTTTTTTTAACCTTGAAAAATGAGTTCTCATTATGCGTTGATCCAAGCCAGAGCACAATAGATTGACTGATCATAAAATTATACATGCTCTGAAAATGCATCGGATGGGTGGGCTGTGAACGCTTTTGTGTTTTTCCAGTGGTCCCTTATACAGTAAAAGTTTGAGATCGAGTGCATTAAAGGCCCAGGGTTTGGATGGGTTCCAAGGTGCCTTGACACCACCTTTCTGTGTTATGTGATTGCCTCTTCATACTTGCTAAGAAGTGGTCAGATGGGTGGTCCAGGAACACTTTCAAGATGTTGAAGTGTTGGGCCCTGATCCAGAGTTGGGAACCACTGCTCTAATGCGTAACTGCTCTCGTAGCCTCTCTCACTTACTGCTGGTACAGTTCAAGGTTCTGGTCACAGATTGCCTATCAAATCAGGCGGATGCAAAGTAGGGCTGAGTACTTGAGCAAACAAGTAGGCCTACTTGGGTAGCACTTTATAATGAAGTACCTCAATAAAGGCTAATTAACAGCTAATAAGGCACTTATTGACAATTAATTAACAGCTAATAAGGCACATTAACAATTAATTAACTCTTATTCAAGCATTATTAAACCGTAATTAACAAGTTAATTATAATGAATTAACAACTAATTAAACACTTATAAGATACTTATTAACCTTAATATGTGCTTATACATCGTAATAAGGCAATAATAAGGGGGGTAGTGTATTTATGAGATACTTAATCGTTATGTGCTTATAGGTTCTTAATTAATAGTTATAAATGTATTATAATACTATTTAGATTTATAAATGGTTAATAAGACTTAATTATTAGTCCCCTTATGGGAAACTTAATATCCGTTGAGTCCTAATTGTGCATTTATAAACCCTTTACTATGCACTTATTATGAGATCAATTAACACTAACAAATCCTTAATAAAATCTTTATTATAACAGTATAAACAACAACAAGTCATTAATTAAGCCTTTATTAACACTTTATTAGGCAATTTAAAGCCACCTATTCTAAAGTGGGAACACATCGGGTACACCCGCCACTCTGACATGTCTCCTTTCCGACATGTCAGAGTGGCGGGTGTACCCGATGTGTTCCCACTTTAGAATAGGTGGCTTTAAATTGCCTAATAAAGTGTTAATAAAGGATTAATTAATGACTTGTTGTTGTTTATACTGTTATAATAAAGATTTTATTAAGGATTTGTTAGTGTTAATTGATCTCATAATAAGTGCATAAAGGGTTTATAAATGCACAATTAGGACTTAATGTGCCTTATTAGCTGTTAATTCATTCTTAATAAGTGCCTTATTAGCTGTTAATTAGCCTTTATTGAGGTACTTCATTATAAAGTGCTACCATGTTGAACAAACCAAAAGTTTATGAAAAATGTACAAACGAAAATGCTGTTGTAGGCATATTCTTATATTTTATTCATTTCGTTTTTTGACAGCTTGATCATAATATGTCAGTCTTCTTATTATATCATCGGGTATTTTCACCAAGCTTTGAAGCGGGAGATATTAAACCAAATGTAAGTCTATATACCATCACGCACGGTCATGAATTGTTTCTGACAGATATTATTATTATGCTCACTGCTCTCTGAAAAGTGAGAAAAAGCTCTTAAAGTCATGGCTACTTTGACTTGGATGAAGGAGGAGATAAAGAGACAAATATAAACTGTGGGAAAGGCAGGAGTAAATATTCCATAATACACAGTGTTTCCCCACACATGCCTCCCATCTTGGTTGAGATTGAGAAAACATTCACATTTATTTTAGATTCAGTTAATGTCGCACAAGCACACACACACACACACACACACACACACACACACACACACACACACACACACACACACACACACACACACAGCCTTCTATGGCCCACAGATAGAACAGCGCAAGTTGAGGGTATTGCCATGTCGGCTTATTATAAGCAACGTAGGGCTTGTTTTTCTGTAAAATAATTTGTAGTAGCAGTTTGAGTTTTTTTGGACTTGTTGTTATAGTGTATTTGTTTATTTTGGCTTTAATTAATATGAAGGCTATTTGTCCACATATCCCTCCCTGAAAACATTTTGTGGCAGGGACCCCCGTACCAGATTTGTATCGTTAAAATGTTTCCGAAATATTCGTCATTTCAGTTCAGCTATTTTCAAGTGGAATGTTTTAAAGTCGCTTCTTTTGATCTTGTTTTCGTAGAATGTGGCTGCTTATTTCTCTCGCAGAATCTGGCAATGCTGGTTGAGAATGTGTGCCAGTTCCAAAGACCTGTGTTGTGCTCAAAGAGCTGGACCCGTAGTTTAGTTCATGGCTGCCCTTCATCAATCTGCCCGTGTGTCTGGGCTCTGACACTGGAAGAGATTGCATTTATCCAGAGCATTTCTCCTTGCTCAAAGAGTTTTATGCTATGAAACCCAGCAGGGCGTGGAGTGCACCTAGACAGCCGGAGTCTCTCTCTCTCTCTCTCTCACCCACACACACACACACACACACACACACACACACACACACACACACACACACACACACACACACGGTACCATCCCTGCAACTTTCTGGAAGCAAGGACAGCTCTGCTCACATCACTGTCAGTGGTCTTGAGTGGACGAAGAACACACAGTGGTGGAAAGTAACCACGTAGGCATTTACTCAAGTACCGCACTTAAGTTAACGTTGAGTACTTTTACTTTATTTGAGGGTTTCCATGTTTCGATACTTCTAATTCGCTACAACTCAAAATCTTATGTATTTACCAGTAAGACTCCCTAATCGGGAGCGACCGTCAAGTCACATAGACATACTGTGTACCGCTTTGCGTGATTTTAGGGCAAAATCTGTAGGCGCAGTGTCCAAAAATGTGTTTGAAAAGATCAGCCTGATGGTTGTGCTA
The DNA here is from genome assembly GCF_963921795.1 of Nannobrachium achirus. NCBI lineage: Eukaryota > Metazoa > Chordata > Actinopteri > Myctophiformes > Myctophidae > Nannobrachium > Nannobrachium achirus. The sequence goes on along the minus strand of NC_137816.1, from coordinate 31,919,125 downwards.
AATTTGCGTGATTTTGGGGCAAAATCTGTAGGAGCAGTGTCCAAAAATGTTTTTTGCGAGAATCAGAGAAGAGGGCCATGTGAAAAATGAGGGGTGGAGAGGTAGTGGTTTGGCAGCCAAGGAGTGTGTGTGCCAAGTTTTGCATGGATAGGGCCAACGGTGGCGGAGATATGAGTAGGGGAAAGTGTGACGTGACGTGACAGACTGACAGACAGACAGACTGACTGACTGACAGCCGGTGGAAGTTTTGATAGTAACTGCGACCTGATGGTCGCAATAACTTGCAGCTCAGAGGCAAATATCTGGTGACGCATTTTTGCTATTTTGGCACTACATTCTGATGTCAATCAAGTCAAGTTTTGAATGCTTTTAATTGTGACAGAGTCTATTTCTACATTGTGGTATTGCTACTGCAGCACTTTTAATTAAGTAAAAATTAATTTGAGTTCTTCCACCATGCACTGGCAACTTCCTGGAAGCAGGACAACTCTCTCCACATCACTTGTCAACGGTCCTGACTGTGAGTCTACTAACACACAGGTACACTCAGACCCAGCCAAGCCACCTCAGTGTCAGGTGACATCCTGGTCGGGAGAACATTGCAGTCAACACCTGTCAAACACAGGCTCTGTCCTCCACCCCTCACCGTTAGAACACTAAACAAACACACAGCCAGACGGGGTTAGCATCATCCCTTTTAGCGCTGCAGCATTATTAGCATCTGACAAATCACGCACTAAGCTAACAGACTGATGACTAATCACAGTCAGTTAGGGTGTAAACAGCAGCAGTAATTGAGACAACTCCACTGGGAGCCTGGAAGAATAATTACTGTTATTCAAGCAGTAAAAGTGTCCCATCCGCTACCCCCCCCCCCTCCCAAAAGAAAAAAATAATGTAACCCATTAAGATATGTAGCCGATTAAAAAAATATATATTTTTTTGTGCCAAATACCCCAAAATTGATATTCGGCTGCGGACCCCCATCTGATTTTATTTATTGATTTGTGTTAAAAAATTCAAAATTATTCACGATTTTTCAAGATTATTATTTTTTTTTATACCAGAACCACTGTTCTAAAGCACTGTCCTAAATCCTTAGGGTTTTCTGAAAAACTTAGGTTGCTGAAGCTAAAATCTTAAATGACACAGATGCTTTCCCGGTTTCAATTGTTTCAGATAAGCAGGGCAGTGTGTAAAAAGGTACAGTTTTTTCAGGGATACACTCACCAACTGTTAAGTGTATAAAAAAAGAAAAGCAGCCTGGCTGGGTTCCTGATGCCCCAGCCAGTTAGTGCACAAACCATATGCTCCTACTGAGCTGCGAGGTCCAGGGTTCAAATCCGATCCCCCTTGTCCCGTGTGTCTCTCCTTCTCCTTGCCCTTGGTTTCCTGTCTCTCTATACTGTAGCAGGGGTCTTCAACGTTTTCAGTCCAAGGTCCCCTTAGTTTAGAGAGAGATGAAGCAGGGACCCCCACAACCTTTTCATAGATTCCATATAGTTTCATCTTTTGACAGCACAATCATCATGTGTATTTTGGAATCATGTCAATTTGTGTTTTCAGATATTTAACGAAAATAGCCAATCTACAAGGTCACAATTTTGGCTAAAGTTATATATGGAGGCTAGGGTTCAAGTGGTTAATATAATGAAGGAGAAAAAAAAGCTTTCTATCACACAATGATTTGGAGGACCCCCTGTAGAAAGAATACATTGACTGAAAGAAAGCATACACATGACCCAAAAGATCTTAACCAAAGTAAACGGATACGATCCGAGCACTCAAAGATCAGGAGGAGATAGGTGTGGATCTAAAAGGACTTTAACGTAGCAAAAGTTAAAGTCATCTTAGATCCATGTCTTCTCCTTCTGACCTTTGAGTGCTTCTGCTTGGATTGTATTCCAGCTGATCCAGTAGCACCACCTTTCTACTTTTAATATCTTTTTATCTCCATTTAGAACCTGGTTGGTTTAAACGTTTTTCCACACAATTTTAACTACGTATTTGAACCCTAGCGCACTAGTTCTTAATTGGGGTCCGGGGACCCCCAGGGGTCTTTGTGGGGGTTCCAGGAGGTCCACAGCAAAATTAGATAGAAATGTGCTCTTTGGGTGCCGGCCTACTCTGGGTCATGCATGTTGCGAACAATGCATGGTCCCCTGAACGATTGTAACTTCTCCTCCATCCCAACATTCTCCATTCTATAGCATTCTTCCTTTGGCCATGTGGCACAAACGATACGTGAAAGCTCAACCAACAGTTAAGCTGACAGGTACTGTAGTTTTGGCCAATCACTGACTTTACTGGCTAAATGGCACAAACATGAAGTGATGCTCGGCTAATCCATAAAGCTAGATGGTTGGGGTTGGCCAATAAGAGTGCTTTGTGCTTCCGTGGGTTGACAAGCTTTATGGAGATAATGATTTCCTTTAGCCAGAAGCTCTTGGCACTTGCCCACAGAGCCAAAACTACTAGCAACTGGTGTACTGACCATGGTATTACTGGGCTTAACTGACCAGCAAACTGCCCTGACCTGAACCCCACAGATAATCTGTATTGTGTTGTCAAGAGGAAGATGAGAGACACCAGACTCAAGCACACAGATGAGCTTAAGGCCTCTATTAAAGCAAACCTGGGCTTCCATAACACCTCAGTAGTACCACAGGCTGACCATCTTCATGCCACGCCCCATCGATGAAGACATTTGTTCAAAAGTATTCCATACCAAGTACTGAGTGCATAAATTAACATTATCTTTCAGAAGTTTGACATTTGACATTATAAAGCCTTCTTTTTGAGTGGTCATGTGGAATACTTTTTTGAGATATGGATTTTTGATTTTCATGAGCTTTATGCCATAAAAAGAACTTTTACACAATATTCTAATTTTATGAGATGGATCTGTACATATTGGCTAATCGACATTGGCTATTTGAAAATGGCTTATCTACAAGCTCACACATTGCATGTAGATCACGTTGTGAGCTTGCAGATCGGCTAATTAATGTGGTTTAGAGGGGGGAAAAGGAGGGGGGCCTAGTACAGACCCCTGGGGGACAATTAACTATATATACTGTAGGATTACAAAAAATAAATACTTATCTATATAGCTGAACGCCAGTATGATAATTAGTGTGCTGAAGCTCTGAACTGCCCTGGTTGATGAAGGAAAGGAAGGAAAGTGATTACTAACCCTGGCCCACACCACAGCATGCAGTGTGTAAACCCATCATACAGTAGCCTACATGCCGTTATGGTCATTTCACCATGCTACATTAACAACATTACAACACCTATAGCTCTGGTAACATGTTATATTAAGCTTTGTGCTTGTGCCAGTCCTGTTAGTGTTTTCCAGTGGAACACAGGACACGGTAGAGATTCTCTAAGACTGGAGTAAACGCACTGAGCAGCTACTGTACACACACGCTATTCCAACAGGAAGGCAGGGATTCCATAACCCACTAATGTGACATACAATACATCTGGGCTGGAGATACAGCAGTGTTGAAGACACCTAATCTTGTGCCGCCATGAGCAGTGAGCATTTAACAACACTTAGTTGCAGTGGTTCTCAAACATTTTCATGAGCAAGGAGCAGCAAAATGATATGTATTCTGACCCCATCAGAGAATATTTTATGCCTGAGAACCCTAGAAATAGGGTTGAGGGAACATAGGCATAGACATTAAGAAAAAAATATATTCCAATTATTATTTATTATTTCGCTTTTTTCTCCAGGATGTTCTAAAAATCTGATTTAAAAGCTTGTAGATCTGCCATTTTTGAATAGACAAAGTATAGCATGGGGATTAAGTGGTTAAAGTGATTGGGATCCTATAAATAATGTTGCTGGGGACCCTTAACCCCCTCAAGGACCCCCCCCCCCCCCCCCCCCCCCCCTGGGGGTTCCCAGACCACACTTTGAGAACCACTCAGTTAGAGGTTTCCAACGGGGCAATGTTCACACTGGCAACGCAAATCCAATTTCTGGCCTTATTTGAATCAGATTGTAGTTTTATAAAAAAAAAACATGGAAACTAACATGGAAATTAACCAAATCAGATTTGAAACAAAGGTGGTTTGTGAATGTAATACGATGTGTTCTCTCTTTTTTACTCAAAGGGTTCCCAGATTGCTTGAAGATAACAGTATGGACAGTCAGTCCTAAAGATCATGTTTGAGCAACAAAGCATAATTTGCCTGGGGTGTGAGAGAGATGGCGGTAGAGATGCACCCCACCTGTGACTATACTGTATTGACATTTAGGAGTATGACGATTAATAGAACTAATTCATACATATATATATATATATATATATATATATATATATATATATATATCAATTTGGGGGTCCTTGGTACAAAAGAGTATGAATACTATTGATTTAGAAGGCATTTGTAGAAACTTAAATTGATTGAAGGGATATTACACTTTCAAATAAAATAAACGTTACAAAAATATATAAAAAAAGAAATGGAAAAAATCACGGACACCTCAGCCCTCATGCATTAGAAGGTCATTCTACAGTTGACATTTGAAATGAAATATCCCTCCCTAAATAAAGAATATAAAAGAAAAGAGAAATGAAATATCCCATTAAATGATCCATTGCTACTGTGGTTCTCAAAGTGGATTTCAAGGTCCCTTTATGATGTCTAAATTGACCCTTACATGTCTGTAACTTTGACAGTGTACAAATGGAACAAATGGACCCGTTAGGGTCTGTACAGTTAAGGGGAGAACTATACAGTTAAGGGGAGACCTTGAAATTTCAAAGTTTGAGAACCACTGTGTTACTAAATGGAAGATGGAAAAAAAAACTTCTTGACTATTTGAAAAGTAATAATACTATATTGACATTTCCACACTGAACCCTTCTCTTGACCTCCAGCGTGCCTAAGTGCCTCACGGATCATTGCAGAGCCCATCGCTACATCAGAGCCCTCGGTAACTGTAGATGGACACAGTTCAAATCGATCGCGAGGAAAAGTTTTAGTCTATTCAGCGTACGTTCGGTCGGTGTGCAATATTTTTTTTTTTTTTTTACATTTCACAAGATGGATTAGCAGTCAGAGTGGCAAGAAAAATGGCAAGAAAAATCACTGTGCGTAATGATTTATTGTCAAATGCATAGGGAGCACGGGAGGGAGAGTCTAGGACATTAGGCTGGTCCGAGATGTGTGGAAGAAGGTCTGGCATGGAACTCCGAGGAGAGTTCTTTTATCTGCAATGCAGCAGGAGAGGATTGAGGAGTAGGACTCCAGACTCCACCAGGGAACACACACACACACACACACACACACGCACACACACACACACACACACACACACACACACACACACACACACACACACACACACACACACACACACACACACACCCCTCATTGATCCAGAGCAGTGGTGGAAAGTAACTAAGTACATTTACTCAAGTACTGCGCTTACCCACTCAAACTCCAGAATCCGTATTCTCACAACACGTTGCATTGCGTTGTGAGCATGTCGATCTGCTATTTTCAGCTAAAGCTTTCCCCACAATGACAGAAAACTGATTATACACTAGTATAGAGCCCTGAGGGATTCCGGACAACCGTGGGGTTTATGGTTAAAGGATCAAGAAACCCCGCCTCTTTATTTGTTTTATCAGACTTGAGAATATGGAAAGAAATCTAACATGTAGGCGTAGTTATCTGCTGTTGTGGGGGGAGGGGGCGGAGTAATGTGTGCATATCATTATGTTCTGACACTAGACTCGGAGAGAAGCGCACTTGTTGCTGTTTGCGTTTCGGAAACAAATTTTAAAACCAGCCATTGGAGGTGTAAAAAGTATAAAGATTCGGCAACTCCATGTTCTATAACGAGTACAAATTTGCAAGTATTTTACAAACAAGCTGTCTGAGCTTTTATCCATGGTTACATTTCTCCAGCTCTGGACTGTTTACCAGTGGCGGCTCCTGGGTGCGCTATAAAATAAAATAAAAATAATAATAATAATAAACACCAAATAGAACCACTCAAAAGGAAAATGTATATGAGATACTTTAATGGTTTCCTTTGGAAATAAGCTTAGTCTTTTCTAGGATCTCCTTTTAGTAGACCTTGTACCAGTGAACTGTACCGTCATGAAACTGTACCTTTTCCTATGCAAACTTCTAATAAAGTCTTCAATAAATCAATCAATCCATGTCTTGTCCGTAAGTTCACTGTGCCCTTTGCATAAGGAACTGCGATGGAGGTGGGACGTTTTACTCACTGGTTAATCACTATTATATGGATATTTACCTTCCTGGCTTGCTCATTTTAAATAAATCACAGAATGCAGAATTCAAAATATATTTTATTCTGGTCGTTTGCCTCGGGGGTTCGGCGCACTAGCGCCCCTATGGGCCGGCCGCCGCTGCTGTTTACCATGGGGACAACCGAGCAGAATGGACGCTAGGCGCTAGCGCTGTTGGCTAGCTATTTTCTGACTGTACTGTGTGTGTGTGTGTGTGTGTGTGTGTGTGTGTGTGTGTGTGTGTGTGTGTGTGTGTGTGTGTGTGTGTGTGTGTGTGTGTGTGTGTGTGTGTGTGTGTGTGTGTGTGTGTGTGTGTGGTGACAGTGCGCGCGCACACACAACGTCCACATGCACAAAAAATAGCAGATCTACAAGCTCACAACGTGTCGCGAAAGTGACACGTTGTGAGCTTGTAGATCGGCTATGTAGCTATGTATAGCCGAGCTAGCCGTAGCAGCAGCCGCCAAACAGTGTTCCACGGCATGTAAAACGGTGGTGTCGGCTCTGAACGAGACAACGAGACAACAAGCCATAGCTAAAATACTCAAATTGAAAATATCCAACTAAAACCATTGAAAACCTACCCTAAACTATACCCTAGGCCTAGAGTCCGACTTGAGAGAGAGAACCAGGAAACAGACAGTCACTGACATGTCTACACACAGTGTGACTGTGCCCAAACTCATGTGCGTTTCCAAATAAGGCTACTGCGGGTGTTTCTCTCTGGTGGTCAGTACAATGAAACTTTGGAATTGGAAATCTTCTATAATCAAAAAGGTGTGACAGATATTGAACATTTTTACTTCCTGCCAATACTTTTGTAAACCTTTGAATACAAGACTTTTACTTGAGTATTTTCATGTTGTCGTATTGCTAAAAATAAATAATAATAATAAATGATAATAATAAAAGATGTGTGTACTTCTTCCACCATTGATCCAGATCTATGATTCTCTCCACTTCAGCTTCCCTGCTTTAGACCATGGTTCTATTAAACCTTGGGCCAGCATCCAGTATTGGTCACGGTGTGTTTTTGTGTTAAAAAAGAAAAAGAAAAGATGAGGTTTTAATGAGGCTGTCTCCCAGGGAATGAATGGCTACATTTCTTTCATCAGCCTTAAAAAATTAATATCTGCACCTGGGATACGGGGAAAGAGCAGACACTGCCTCAGTGCCTCTACTGGCAGCCAAAAGGCCATCTCCACTCTATCCCAAGAGACCATACCTTGAAAACCTGAAGGAACTTCAGTTCCTTAAGTGAAGTGCAGTCATTTTCTTTTCTCGCTTTTTAAAGTTTTTTTTGTATTAAAAAGTTAAAGCTCTATTTTCTGATAGTAATCATTGCTATTAGGGATGGTCCGATCAGGTTTTTTGGAACCGATCACCGAGCACCGATCACAAAAGTTTGATCACCCGATCCCGATCAATCACCGATCCGATCAAGTTATTATTTATATTTTCTAAATGTTAAACTTTATTTCATTCATTCACTCATGAATTCATTTATATATTTGCCTTATAGTTATTTACCAGCATTACTATGTATTTATTATCATAGCAGTAACTAATTATTCCTTCAGCACTGTGGAAATCAATACCCCAAAATGGCCTCAAGTGGGCTGGTTGATCAGATGCACCGATCCGATCTGATCTGTGAATTTACCTTTTGATCTAAACTACCGATTATCGCCGATCATGCTTTGATCGGCCCGATCCGATCCATTGCCGATTGATCCGTAACATCTCTAATTGCTATACGATAGCCACTTCCCAATTCACAGTGTGCTCCCTTCGCAGTGTAGCCCTAGCTAGAGTAGGGCTAGTGTAGTGTAGGGCTTTGCCCTGTGAAGTACACATTTTGCCTGTGAAATGAGACAGCACTAGCAAGTGCAGAGACAAGCTGTTCCCCTCCGCTGTACTTTTAAGCCTTCTTAAACGTCCTCAAACGTCTTTTTCGTGACGCTAAATTAAACTTTAGGATAAGGTTTTTTTTTTTATTATTATTATTTCAAAATATGAATTAAAAACGAAATTCTATGATTTTTTATATAGAGCATTTATATAGCATTATATAGAGGCAGTTTATTTAATATCTAATATCATAAGAAAACAATATGAAATGGATTGCCTGTTAATTATAGCCACAACAAACAAATCATTTCAAGACTCCCATGAATATCAGTATCTCATGTATCTCATAGTATCGTCTGTTCCCAATGGCGTAAAGTAACTAAGTACATTTAAAATAGCCTGTGTCATGGTGAATTATGACGTTCAAGCAACACAAAATACTATCTTAAAATGTATTAAAAGTTAATTCCAGGTCACAAAAAATAAGTTTGGGGGTTTAATGGTTTAAAAATACAGTGGTGGAAAATTGCTGACTTTTCGTTTGCGTCCGTTTTGATTCGGGTTGAATCGTGGAGGCGCGTTGCATTGTGGGATTCGGCTATCCAACGAAATGCTTGAAGTGACCATCAGCTGTATGCTTCAAAACAAGGAGAAAATAGTGCACATTCCAAGGGTAGGTTAAATGCGGTCTACGAAATGGGACAGCACTCGGCGCGGCCAAGTGACGCCATCGCACTTGAAATGCGCACTTTTTAGTGCGAATCCCTTGGATTGGGAAGGGGCTACTGTGTGTAGCAATGGCAGGGTTCTCCCTGTCCCTCCAGCTCTTAAAAACAATATATGTTCAGGTCTGTTGACAATTTCAGTCAATCAGGAGAGAGCCAATCATTTATCAGCTTCAATTTCACAATGTTCCTTTTCCAATTGTGTCTGCTCACTTCATTGTGTCAATCCTTCCAATTTCACTTGTTTGTCCTAGTATCAGTTCTCCTTATTGGATCAAATTGGTATCCTGACCTGATTCTTTATTTTTGTTTTGTTTACTAAAGAACTTGATAAATATGTCGATCAATAAAGGTCTTATCTTATCTCACTGAACAAACATGCGATAGCGACGATTACTATCAGAATATAGAGCTATTTAACACTTATTTTTTATCAAATACATATCACTTACTACACCATCCACACATCTCATTTGGTGCAAGTGATATTTCCATTTGATAGAAGGTTTCCATTTTTCCTTTACTGCAAATAAGCTTGGAAGTTCGTAATGTTGTCCTGCATGTTAAAGCTAGCATGCCGGAATGCTTACATGTTCTGACCATTTGAAATACAGATCAATCTAAAAATAAATTACAATATTGTGTAAAAGTTCATTTTCTTCTGTAATATAGCCTAATTCATTTCTTTAAACGTTCATATATTCTGGATTAATTGTGCATGTAGGTGAATTATTTGAAACCTTTTTTTGTTTAAAAATAGATTTTTTTATGACATACAGCTCACGAAAATCAAAAGATCCATATCTCAAAATATTATAATATTACACATGATCATGTCTGGAATACCTTTTAACAAATGTCTTCATCAATGGGGCGTGTCATGAATGTGATCAGCCTGTGGTACTGCTGAGGTGTTATGGAAGCCCAGGTTTGCTTTGATAGAGGCCTTAAGCTCATCTGTGTGGTTGAGTCTGGTGTCTCTCATCTTCCTCTTGACAATACAACACAGATTCTCTGTGGGGTTCAGGTCAGGCCAGTTGGCTGGTCAATTGAGCCCAGTAATGCCATGGTCAGTACACCAGTTACTTGTAGTTTTGGCTCTGTGGGTAAGTGCCAAGTGCCTCTGGCTAAATCAAAGCAAACTTGGGCTTCCATAACACCTCAGCAGTACCACAGGCTGACCACCTTCATGCCACGCTCCACTGATGAAGACTTTGTTCAAAAGTATTCCAGACCAAGTACTGAGTGCATACATTAACACACCCTTTGAGAGGTTTGACATTTCTGTATTATAAAGCCTGTAATATAAAGCTGTAAATATTGTAATATTTTGATATATGGATTTTTTTGGTTTTCATGAGCTCTATGCCATAAAATCAAAATTAAAACAAAAAAGGTTTTGAATTATTCACTGCATGCTAGAATATATGAATGTTTAAAAAAATATTATATTACAGAAGAAAATGAACTTTCACTGTATAGATGAGATGAATAACAATGAAATTAATATTCTGCTGCATGTGTGGACCACTTGTATGCATCTCATTGTGTTGTTATTAGTAACCCCAGGCCATAATAGTGTTTGAGATGAAAGGTGGGCGCGTAGCAGTGCTTTGTACGTGACTGTCTGCTGAGACATAATGTCATCCAAAGGTTCAGCTGAGGCCGTGCTGTGTCTAATAGGGGTGTAACGATATAGTAACTGAATCGAAAAATCGATTTTAATTTGCAATGATCTACTATATCGATATGCAAAGGCGAAATATCGTACCGTTTGGCTTTGTATCTTATCGTATTGTTTTAAAATGCAGATAATCAGTATCGAATCGTTTTGCGATGCAAATAATCAATTGTATGGAAACTTGTGTGCCTTGTATTTATCAGTTTTAAGAGGTGAAATGAAAAAGAGGGGTCTTAATTTTCCATTCCATATAGCTACTCTTGGTCTATCGATAAATGTGTGTAACTCTGTGTTCATGTCAAGGTGCAGGTTTCTCCATATCTGTTGAAATATAATGTCCATGTATTTGCTAAAGAATCACAGTGTTTACTTATTTATATTCATAATAATCGATTTTTCCCTTAAAAACCCTGCACTATTGACACGTTTCACACAATTTAATAACACAGTGGTTCTCTTTTGAATCATTTTGATTAATATTAGGGCTGGGACTTTAACTGATTAATTGCGATTAATTAATTACAGAAAATTTACGCGATTAAAAAAATTTACGCATTTTAATCACACTTAGTTTTTGCACCACAGAACCTTCAGTTTCGGGCATACCGATCATAGAGATGCAAGAAGAGGGAGAAGTAGCCGATCAGAGCGCTTTGCTTGGCCCAGTGGATGCGAAATTTAGATTTAAAAAACTCACTTGTTGATTCACTCATACAACAAAATGTGTTTTACTTGAAAAAAAAAGCTTCTCGGGTCAAATACCAATATGCGATGATTAAAATGCGATTAATTGCGATTAATTAATTACAAAGCCTGTAATTAATTCTATTAATTTTTTTAATCGCATCCCAGCCCTAATTAATATATATATATATGTCACGGTTTGATAGAGAAACAGTACGGTCGAGAAACGGAGCACTCGTCATGCGGCACGGGGCGGAACAAGCGGTCGCCACAACAACGTCCTCCAGGCGGAGCCGCTCGATTGTCCACGACATTGCAAGCGGCGCGAAGGCCAGCGGACCTCTTCGCCCCCGAGCGCCGCAGGCGCGAGTGGCCGCGAAGAGCGGGCCAGGGCCGCGCGGCCGGCGGAGCGCCGCGCGAGTTACGAAGCCGTGGTGAATGCAATCGTTATATTTATGCCCAGGCCATAAGGCCTGGGCAAGCCCACGATAAACGCCCTGTCCAAGTGACTACAATGGAGTGCTCCCTAGCTCATAGTAAGCTAATGGCTAAACACTGCCGAGCTAGGCTAGTAAATAAAGAAAGAGAGTCGCAAACGAGTGACGTCAGCGCCTTCACTAGTGAATGGCTGTCGTCGCCATCTGGTGGTGATTGGTGTGTGGTGAACGACAGTTTACAGTTTAGGCATTTAGCAGACGCTTTTAATCCAAAGCGACTTACAATAAGCAGATACAACATCGCAATAATAAACAAGATAATAGGTCAGTACATTAACAGCAATATAACAATGTAAATGGATATCTATCTAGAGAAAAACACAATATAATCAAGTTCTAAAGAAACCTAACAAACAAATGTTAACTAGCTTCATGTATGGTCATTGATTTTACTGTAGTGCTAAGGGTTTAGGTGGAGTCTGAAAAGGTGAGTCTTCAGTCCACGGCGAAAGGTAGCGAGTGAGTCCGTTGTTCTAAGTGCGACAGGGAGTTTATTCCACAACTTGGGAGCCAAGAGGGCAAACTGTCTCGGACGAGTGGATTTTTGCCCTGGAGTTTTTAGCGAGGGTTCGGTCAGCATCCCTGTGTTGGCTGATCTAAGTGAACGAGTGGGGGTGTAGGGGTTGATCAGCTTTTGGAGGTATGGAGGAGCCATACCTTTGGCTGCTTTGAAGGTCAGCATCAGTGTTTTGTATTCCATGCGGGCCGCAACCGGGAGCCAGTGGAGGCTGCGGAGAAGGGGAGAGACATGTGAGAACTTAGGCTGGTTGAAGACCAGTCGTGCCGCGGCATTTTGGATCAGTTGGAGAGGTTTAAGTGCACATGCCGGGAGACCAGTGAGGAGAGAGTTACAATAGTCGAGTTTTGATATGACAGATGTCAAAACAAGCGCTCTTACAATGAACGTACTGAGTTACCCAAACGTACTGTAACATATATATATATATATATTTTTTTTTTATAAATGTTCTCTTGGCACAAACCCTTTTCAGTCTGCGGCCAAATACGAATTGGGGGTCCTTGACATGAAAAGGTTTGAGGACTTCTGGTCCAACAAAGAAATAATGATGACTATAGTGGATGAATGGCATGAGATCTTCTGATTTATGGCTCAGGCTTTTCAGACTTTTTTTTAATATATATATATACCGGTATAGTATCAATATTATACAGAGAACACAATCAAATAATAGTATTTGGAAATTATTTGAGGGCCCAGTTGCAATATCCGCACGGCCCACATGTTGGGAATCGCTGATGTAGTGTTTTGTGAAAGTCCCGCTGCTAATCTGCCCTTGTCGATCCCCCCAGACCCGCACCGCAACATCACTAATCTCCCTCCAGTTCACCAGGTGCTAATATGATAAAAATGTTAATACTGTCCTCGAGCTGAAGGCCATGCGGAAATGACACGGGCTGAGTATATCGACAGCTGTGATCATGGGCGGAATCCTTTCACATGCTCCCTCACCCGAGATGAAATGCAGAATATCATCTTGTGTCGGGTGGAAAACCTCATATGTCAAACTGTTACTTTTCAGCATTCAAATTCAAGAACAGCTTAGACATGTACTTGAGCACGTTCACACAAACTCTGTCAATATTGTATCATTAACCATAACAGTAAAATACATATTCCAATTTTCTAGTTTTCCTCAAGTACCCCTGCGTACCCCTAGGGGTACACATACCCCCATTTGAGAAACATTGCCTTACAGAATGTACTGTATGTGCCCTCTGAAATCCTGCTGCTGCCACTGGAGTAAAAATATATAAACAAATATTATTCTATTCATTGAAAAAGTAATCCAAAGAATAATCACTAAGATGATAATTGATAGTTGCAGCCCTAGTCTTTACAGATTTCCATGACAGAACAATCTCCATATTCCAACTGTCTTAAATTATGCCTGACTTGATCTTACAACAGTGTCACACAAAAGCAACACAAGTAGCAGATCGAAATGTAGTGCAAAGCTACACATTCTAAACCAATTAAATCAATAACTTTACTAGTAACAGTAACAGTTTATTTTGAACGTATTGGCATTGGAACTGGACTTTTGATGTACATTTTGCTGTAGTCAGGGGAAGGGGGCACTTGGCTTCGGAAATCAGTATAAAGGGGAACTCCAGCCAAAAAAGATTAACTGTTTTACTGCTACGGACGTTACCGTTCGCCCCAATTCTGAACGTCGCTCGTCGCCAATACGGCCGTTCGTTCGTTTACCTTGTTGATGTCCGTAAGCTGATGAGGGGTCGCGCCGCCGTGTACAGTGAACACATCTGCCGCAATGATGCTCTAAAAAAGAGACCAATTCACTTCCTTGTTGATTTCTCTGGCCCTGTGGCTTTGTGGCGATTGACTGGTCTCAATGGATGGCAACTCAGAACGGCCAAATTCACATTAATTCTTGCATGACGCCGCCCTCTGCTGCCAGGTCCGCCAAAGTGCATGTTGTGCAATCAAAAAAATAAAAATAAAAATAAAAAACGTCTATCTACTATAACATCGCAAAGGTAAGCCGCTTTTTGCTGGCAAAAGACCCAATAAATAAATAAAACATCTGGCAGTAAAACTGTTAAGAACCACTGCTGTAAGGTACAATAAAAATCAATACTCTGCACAGAAGACACATTGGCTTCAATCTAGAAGGAATGCTCAAGAATGCTACGAATGGCACCTTGATGTCACATGGGAGGACCACATCAAAAACCTGGAGCTCTAACGGAGGCCTGACGCGGGTCACAGGCAAGGTCAAAGAGAGAGAAGGATGAGGCTGGCTGGGTACTGAGGCAGGCACCTACAAAAAAACTGACACTGTGGGAGCCAGCCCAAAGCTCAGCTAAAAAGAGGCGCAGCGCCTATGTCAGGGTTCCCCAATAGGTGGCCCGCGGGCCATTTGCGGACCGCGGGGGGATACTGTCTGGCCCCCACCAACCCCAGTAATAATGGTGGTATAAGAGCAGCAACAACACTAGTATATCGTCATTGTCGGGTGGAAATGTTGTATCAACAAATTTGTACGTTCTTTCGCAAATCATACAAGGCCGTCGCACAAAAGTAGTGAAAAAAACAGTAGATCTACGTGCGAGGCGTTGTGTGCTTGTATATCGGCTGTTTTCACTAGTTTAAATCATTTTTAAAATGATAAATTCAAAACGAACGGTTTTGGACATACAAGATTTTCACCCGACAACGAAGCTGGAGAAGTGGGAACGCCACCGTCGCCCCCCGCAATGTTGTGGCCCTCGGCTTGGTACCCTAGACATAATTCGGCCCTTGGGGAAAACTAATTGGGGAACCCTGGCCTATGTAGACCCACACTGCAGGGCTCAAGACCCTGATGCTAGAGTCCTGTGTTGATGTCGGCTAGTCTGCTCTGCATTCTTGCATTGCCACTTCAGAAAGAATATTTGTAAGGATTATTACAAATGATAGTTCATTTCAGAACCTAAGGACATCTTAGATGTAATAACTAAAGGTAGGGTAAGGGATATTTTAGGGTTAAAACAAACTTATTTATGCATTTAAAAAGGTGTTTGTTCAGTCACAGGGGTCTCTCCGTCTCTCCAGCTCTTTAATAAACAGAACATTTCCAGTTAGGTGACAAAATGTCAGCCAATCAGGAGAGAGTTCCCATTCACCAGTTCTTTGTGTCATCACATCCAATTTCACTTGTTTAATCTGTATCCTGACTGAGTTCCCTTTCCTGATTGGATACAATTGGTATCCCGGGCCTGAAAATGCATTTTCTGTTTAATATAGAGCTGGAGACACGGTGACTCCAGTTACTAAACACACACTCAATAGCAATGAGTCTTGTCACAATATAGAGCTATTTATCACTTATTTTCACCAAAGAAAATCACTTGCCCTACCTTTAATTTCCATCACAGTTCTTTGGGATAATGATGTGTCATGTGCACACAGAAGGGTCGCCAGGTTGAGAGTGGTTACTAGGGCTGTCACAATTATTACATAATCGTCTAATCGCAATTATTTGACATAATTGCGATTATCTTTCATAATCGTCATAATCGTGTCCATGTTGAAAGTTTTTCTTAAATTTTTTTAAAAGTAACAAATTGTGGAAATAGCAGATCTACAAGCTCACAACGCGTCGCATCGTGAGCTTGTAGATCGACTATTTCCACTATCAATGTTCTTTTTTAAGTATAAAGTTGTCAAATATGTCAGTAATTTCTTTGTATATTTAGGTTATGTGTCATACAGTATCTACCATGTGCAACTTCAAAGCCTAAAAGCCAAACAGAAATGTAATTGTCAACGACAAAAACACAATTAATTAATTCATTAATTAAGTTAATCGCAATTATTTGAGTGACAATTAATCGTCATGTAAAATGTCATAACTGTGACAGCCCTGGTTACTGTGCTACTTTGCCTGAGATGAAAAATAAAGAATATTGTTCTTTGGGATCAAGGTTCAACTTGATGCTATATCTGTCCACAGCCACACCAGGAGGGTCCTTAAGACCACCAAGGGCTACGCAAACTCGTAAAGGCCATCCGCCTGGCTCTTTTGTGCCGGCCTCCTGTGTATCGGAGGACAAAGGTGTGTCTTGACTGCGGCTGGCTGTTTGCCATTCCTTTCGGGTCAAGATGAAAGCTGCGACTCCCATCTGGTGACCTTTCTGTGGCACGTAATCTGCAGAATGTACACAGTCGCAGAGAGTTACGTAGGTAGCTCAGTAAGCTCACTGTGAAAACACAGGTTTTCACCGTGAGTCGGATCTATGACGAGCTGCCTATCGTTGCTGTCGTGCAGATACTTTGTATTTCCATATTTCAGCTATTTATGTTAATTCCCTGCAAATGAATGCCTTATTTACTAGTCATACTACAGTGTCACACAAAAGTACCAAAAATAGCTCCTTGTAGATCGGCTATTTTTGCTTCTTTTGTGTGTGTGTGTGTGTGTGTGTGTGTGTGTGTGTGTGTGTGTGTGTGTGTGTGTGTGTGTGTGTGTGTGTGTGTGTGTGTGTGTGTGTGTGTGTGTGTGTGTGTGTGTGTGTGTGTGTGTGTGTGCGCGCGCGCGTTTTACATAGAGCATGTTGCATGTTACAGCATGTTGAATCAATGACACCTATTGAAAAGAGCTCATGACTATGATATAATAACTGCATTGGAACACAGTTTCCTTTTTCCATTACTTGAAAAGTAGCTGTTTTGGACATACAAGGTTTCCACCCGACAGCAACGGGTGGCTGCTGAACAAGCACATGCACAGATATGCATGTTGTGCGTTGGACATGCATGTTGTTAGTTGGACATGCATGTTGTGCATGGCCGCTCTGCAGAGGTTACGAGTGTGTATAATAACTTATCGGAAAACCTCCTATTTCCAAAACAGTTACTTCTCAGGATTCAAATTCAAAAGTCTCAAAAGTAGCAGATCTACAAGCTCAAAGCGCGTCACTTTGCGGTGTGCTTCACGCTTGTAGATCTGCTACTCTCGATGCTGTTGTGTGATGCTGTAGTATGATCAAGTAGGGCGTTTATGAAATTCAGGCATGGGCACACATAGACATCAAAGGGGGCTTGAGCCCCTTCCCTTTTATCTGTCTGTAAAAGATGCCCTCTCCAGACCATAAATGCAGTTTTTAACTGTGGTGAAAGAAATGCAAATGTCCCCTTTCCATGCCATACCTGAAGGCAGCATTCAAGATAATTAACTTGTCCAAACTCTCCTGAATTTGAATGCAGCATCTTATGTTGATAGAATTGCCCTCTCTGTGCAGAAATCCGTGCCGTTATGCCACATCTCCAGTATGCACTTGATTATGCTTAGTTCAGTGTGGTATCAAGCACTGAAAATAGCCAACCTCCAAGATCAGTTGTGAGCTTGGAAGTCTGCTATTTTTGATATTTCCACCAAAAGGCCCTTTTAGAAATTTCAGCCAATGCCTCTCTAACATTCTCTGCACGTCCCTGATGAAATTCATGAAAGAAAGTTAAAATATGGAGATGAGAGGTTTCTGCCCTGACAGCAACGATATATTGCATTATGATGACAGTCCGGCCTGAGGTGTGGCACTGTCTCTTCTGTGGCTGTTTGTTATGTAGGGCAGTGGTACTGGTTACGTGAGCTTCGCTGAGAGGGGATGGGGGGGATAGTGCAGTGATTCTCAACCTTTTACATTTCAAGGATCCCCAGTTCAATGTGCATCAGGCCATGGATGCCCATTTTATAGTTTTATTCATATTTTTATCTCTGAGATCTGAATCTACACTATGACATCCTCATCCTCATCCCCATTTGACTCTGAGAGTGTGCAAATGGATTGAAAAGGACCCGATCGAAAGGGTTTGTTTGGTCCGATGGGGCGGGGGAGAGCGAGAGAGAGAGAGAGGATTCTCATTAGTGGAATTACTGTATGTGTTTTATCGTGACATTGTACCTGATGTCGTGCTGTTAGTCATATAGAACAATTAGCAGTGCCGTGCAGTCGTCACGGCTAAGAATATAACATGAGCCAACATGAGAGCTGATGCCGGTTACATGACATTAGCAGAGAGAGGGAAAGGATAGGGGGTGGGGGGTGAGAGGGAATGAGAAAGAGACAAAGCCATGACACTGGTCACATGAGCTTAACCCAGAGGGGGAGGGATAACACACATTCTCTCTCTAGAGAGAAAGAGAGATCAGCAGAGGGAGGGAAGGAGAGGGAGGGAGGGAGAGAGAGAGAGGGAGACCTCAAGGGGTCTTGGCTTCTTGTCCACTGGCAGCTCTAGGCAATGACAGGAGCTGTGGTCTCTGTTCCCAGAGAAGGAGAGATGGCAAAGGGAAGAATATGTGAGAAGCGAAGGAGAGTGAGGCTCCAATCTTAGCCATCCATGGTCAGGCACGTGCACACATAGACATCAAAGGGGGCTTGAGCCCCTGCCCTTTTATCCGTCTGTCTCCAGACCATGAATGCCGTTTTTACTATGGTGAAAGAAATGCAAATGCCCTCTTTCCATGCCATTCCTGAAGGTGGCATCCAAGAGAATTGCCTTGTCCAAACTCTCCTGAACTTATGTTGAAAGAATTGCCCTTTCTGTGTAGAAATCCATGTTGTTACGCCACATCTTCAGTATTGACTTGATTATGCTTAGTTCAGTGTGGTATCAAGCAGCATGAAAATAGACGACCTCCAAGCTCACAACACGTCGCGTTGTGAGCTTGGAGGTCGGCTATTTTCAATATTTCCACCAAAAGGCCCTTTTAGAAATTTCAGCCCCTGCCTCTCTAACATTCTCTGCACGTCCCTGTCCATGGTCATCCACCCACCCACCCACCCCTATCACTTATCCACCTAAAGTTCCTTATTGATTAGACACCATCATACTCCTTTATTGAGTGTTGACCCCGCCTCCCTCAGGCTGGTGGTGGTGGGGTGAGTACACACATCTAGGTGTGCTGAGGTGACCATGCACCTCACCCACTTAGCACTGCTGCTCAGTGATGTCATTTTGTAATACTCCACCTCCAAGGTGGGTGGGTGGGTGGCTAACATTGGAGCATGATGAAGGGGCCATTCTAGAGCATGTCTGACAGTGGTCTGTCGGAGAAATGGCCTCCAATATCTCCCTGCCTGTGTGGTGTGGCACTAACTGACTTATACCTGGTTTCGTCCGAACCGAACATAGTTGATCCACAAGCTCACAACAGCAATGTTTTGCCGTGCTACAACCATGCCTAACTAAGTATAGGCTAACTCATTGGTTGGACCCCCCACAATAATCATGATTATGAAGGAGTTATGAATAATCTTGATTATTTTGGGGGTCACCAGTTCATATATGAACTGGGGACCCCGGCCCCCCACTCTGACAAGTACTTGGAATTGTAGGAGTTGAGGTTTTAAATTGTAGTTTGACTCGGTTCCACAAATGCATATTGTAAAAATGTTGTCTGCCTCTGCATTTCCTCCAATTTCATTTGTTTATCCTGCATCCTGCAACCTCTCCTGATTTTAATAAATTGTTTGCTAAAAGAGAGATTTGGTGCGAGCCCTGACTGAACAAACACTCTTCAAACTTTTTTGTCTAAACAGTGAAGCACCACTTAGCTTTAAAAGAGAGAATAGATGAGTGTTTGTTTTGGCTCCTTGGGTGGAAACACCCAGCGTGTGCTGCAGTCATCGCCAGGGGGATCATCGGGGTCACTTTGGCTCTGAGACAACAGACTAGAGGCTCCCGCTTACTGTTGTTCCTGCTGCCACTAGGGGGCGAGCAGGAGCCGCACACAGCATCATCATCAGCACCATTTTATATGCACCCCCCCCCTCCCCCCACACACACACACCAACCCCCACGTTTCCTCTCTCTAGAGCCCATGCAATAGAGAGAGAGAGAAAGAGAGAGAGAGGGGGGGGGGGGGGGGGGGATTTTGCTGGAAGGCTAGACAATTAGTGGCTGTTGGAGGTGCATGACACACATGCACCGAGAGAGAGAGAGAGAGAGAGAGAGAGAGAGGCTGTGTTTGTATCATCATGTGACATTGTACCTGATGTGGTGCTCTTGGTCACAAACAAATTGAACAATTAGCTGTGTCGTATGCGGTAGTGAAATGAGGCGCCAGTGGCGTCACAGCTAAGAATAACGAGAAGAGGGGGAAAAAAAGCAATCCCATTCTCCCCATGCCCCCTTTTTCTATTAGCAATTATCCTCAATTCTCGTTCCACTGTTGATTGTTTTTTTTCCTTTTAGCGGCACAAAGACACACAGTGATTCTCAAACTGTTTTAATTTCAAAGGAACCCCACTGTTTAATATGCGCCAGGCCTCAGATCCCCATTTGATATCGTCTCTGTCGGGTGGAAACCTCATATTTCCAAAACTGTTACTTTTCAGGATTCAAATTCAAAAACAATGCGCCGCATTTCGAAAAACAAATTTTTCATCTCTGGGACCCGCAATCTAACACTGTCAAATCCCTCAGTGCTTATTTAACTCTGAGGTGTATACGAATGGAACCAACCGGTGTGGTTCTATTAGTATACACTCTGAGTTACAGACTGGCGAGGGTCCATTTTGGACCGCCGGTCGCCCTCGGACCCTACCCTACCCTGTATGTGGCGAGCCAGAGGTTTAACACACCACTGTGTGTCAGTGAGTAATCTGCATCCCAAACCCGCAATCATGTATGATGGCATTCCCACTGAGAGATGTATTTAGATGATGTGTGATTGTGTGTGTGTGTGTGTGTGTGTGTGTGTGTGCGTGTGTGCGTGTGCGCGCATGCGGTGTGGAATGATGAAGGATGCTGACTGCTCGGAGGTCAGGTTGTGAATGTGACTGAGACATTGTACACACACACACACACACACACACACACACACACACACACACACACACACACACACACACACACACACACACACACACACACACACACACACACACACATATACACACACACACACACACACACACACACACACACACACAGAGGCACACTCGCGCACGCATGCACATTTTCTGTATGTGTGTGTTTTTGACAATGGCACACACCTCTAAGGCACATTCACAGTCTCATGCATGCGTATGTAGTACACGTGCTACCCAGAGACACACACACACACACACACACACACACACACACACACACACACACACACATACACAATAAATTGACACACGTTCATAGATATACTCGCGCTCAGGCACACACCCATCCTCAGCAAACCCTCCCCCTTCCCATTTACCTACCCCTCCTCTCTCTCTCTCTCCCTCTCTCTCTCTCTCTCTCTCTCTCTCTCTCTCAAGGCGTCTTGTGTGTATACGTGTGTGTCTCTGAGCTCATTTCTCTCAGCCACGCTCAGTGAGCAGAGAGAGAGAGAGAGAGAGAGAGCTCTCCAGTCCAACAGGAGGGGAGTGTAGACGTTCTTTATCCAAGGAGCAGAGCTTCAGTCTGGTCAGAGGAGCCGTCACCCTCACCAGCACCTGCACCGCTCGTCTGCAGCCCGGCTCCGGAGCCAGACTGCTTCCACTGCTGTGACCGCCGCGACCGAGCACAGCGCGTACGTGTGTGTCCACCAGCGTACGTGTGCGTGTGTGTGTGTTGGTTGTGGAGCCAGCCGGCCAAGGAGGCTTGCACGGAGAGCATTTGGGGATTAAAGAGAGAGCGCGCCTACGCTTTGCATCTCTTCACGTCAACACAGCTGAGGAGGAGGAGAGGAGGAGAAGGAGGAGGAGGAGCGGGAGGATAGAGGGAAAAAAGGAGCAACAGCGAGGGAAAGACGGAAAGAACGGAATGGAGGAGAGGAGTGTGTCGGGAGTCAGGGCTGTGGAATGTGGTGGTGTCTGACGGTCGCGGAGGGATGCTGTGAGCTCTGGTGTTAGCAGGCAGCTGCGCACGGAGCGCACTCTCCTCCCCTCCCCTCCCCATCCCTCCCCTCCCCTCTCCCATCCATCCATCCAGCCAGCCAGCCAACCAGCCAGCCAGCCAGGCAGTGCTCTGTCTCTCTCTCATGCTCAGCTCTTATGTACTGGGGGATTAGCTCGCTGCAACAGCTCCTCTCTGCTCAACACTATTTGTCATTCGGCAAAAAAGGAATTTCACCACCCCAAGGTACGTGTTGGTGCGGCCGCTTTTTGGCTTGTCAGGATGCTTTTGCATGGGATGACTGCCGGGTTTGACTGGGAGCGTATATCCTTGTTGCTTCCCTCCCCTCCCCTCCCCTCCAGTGGGCCAGTCTATGGAAGCATCGCACGCTATTTGAGAATGATGCGGTGAAGATGGCATGCTCTGTCGATACAGCACAGGGTGGGAAAACGTGCAACCAGCAGGCGATACTATTTAATCTGAGGAGTGGATGTCTTTTTGTGTCATCCCCCGGTATTTGACGAGGATAGTGCCTGAGAATATACACAGGTCTGATGTTACTCTCACTCCGCCCCCCCACCACCCCCCTATTTTGCATGATCGAGTATGAATGCATGTGAGCCGTGCTGTCATTTCACACGCTGGGCACAGACACAGAGTGACTGTTTTCTTGTCATGCCAGGACAAGATATCACTGTGACGAAGGCAGAGTGAAATTTCTGATTCATTAGGGGGGACAAGCTGTTGTGATGCTGGCTCCATTGCCAGGGCTGGCAGCCAGATCGTTCATTCACTAGTGGGTAATATACGGAGCTAGGAGAAGGAAAGGGCAGATTGTATAGCCAAGGATGGGGGGTGTGGTATTATTTGTGATCGGATGATGCACACACACACACTTAGCCCCCTCTTGCATGCATGCACACAGACCCGCTGTCGCTTCTCTCTCTCATCTCTGAAAGTGACGTATTCACATACACACACACACACACACTCTCACTCACTCACACATGCACGCTTAAAAGCATCCATGCACGGTGCATGTGTGTGCATACACAGACCCGTCACACACAGGCAGGCACACACCCACACATGCACATACACATGCACACACACACACATGCTAATCCACATTCGCTACTAATCCATAGTCATGTGCTCTGGAGACATGACGTAACAGCGATCATCTTTCATCTGTAGCACATCCCGGCATGCAGCCTGAGTGCTCGCGGCACACAATTACCTCCGATTGCTATACTCACAGTCAGGGCTGGGCAATTAACCCAAAATACAGGCCTATGGAAACCCATGTTTAGAAGCATTAACCGACTTCATCTTGTTCACGTAGGATAATCGAATGACCCAGAAGCAAGTTGTGTTGTTACATCAAGAATCAACATGAAAAGAATATATTGTATTTATAAATGTAAATGGATTAGTCTGATTAACCACATAAGTAACCCTGTATTACACTTTGTTGTACAATGGTGGTGTACCAAAAAACTGTGAAAATACTACAAGCTCACAACGTGTCACATCGCAACACATTGTGTGCACATGTATTTTCCCCATAGAATATAATAATAATCATTCACTTAATCGTAATTGAGACAAAAGTCACAGTTGTCTTTGGGAGGAAAATAGTGGATCGCACTCGTCTATGATCGCACTCCACTACTGCAAGATATTGGTTAGCATGCCTCCAACTCTCTCTCTCACACACACACACACACACACACACACACACACACACACACACACACACACACACACACACACACACACACAGACATGCACACGCACACACTGTCGTTAAAAAGAGAACGGGAGAGCTTGTGCTAATGTGAGAAATGTGAGAGTTTTTCCAGGCCTGTGCTGATCAGATGTGTTAGGGAAGGAGGGGGTGGTGTCACTGCTTGAGAGAGACTACTGTAGGGAGTGGGTGTGGCTGAGGTACACTCTCTATCTCTCTCTCTCTCTCTCTCTCTCTCTCTCTCATTCACTTTCACATCCAGGAGAAGGACCTATATAACAGGGTACCTGGGAATACCCAGATTCCTCTAAGCTACAGCGATATCCAGTTGATGTACAGTTGCAGGAGAGAGGATGACTCACCTACACACAATGCAACATATACTTCATTATATATGTCATTTATATCTACATTATTGCCGTTGCTTATCAGAGAACATGCGCTTAATGCGCCTGCGCCTGATTTTGACTGAAGAGAGTAATAATGTTCATGTTATCACACATACATAACCGTATGTCTTGTTATGTATATTACTACATACTACATTATTGTCGTTGCTTATCAGAGAACATGCGCTTCATGTGCCTGTGCCTGATTTTGACTGAAGAGAGTAATAATGATCATGTTATTATCACATAAACATAACCTTATGTCTTCACATAAAGAGCTGGACAGCGAGAGGCCCATGTTACTGAGCAAACACTCGATGATTACTATCTGAACAAAAACTATTAATAATTTAAAAATATAACTTGCATAAATGAGGACCACTGAGTCTACTGTCTACTATAATCACACGTCTTACTTTATGAACCTTATACGTAAAGTACATTAATCAATACTGATGTTTAATGTTTAATATTGTTTCATGCAGCCCATGCTGTGAACCGTCAAATTTCACAGTTTTCCGCTCTGGTTGTATTCCTTTGCGCTCTGAACTCCCAGTACCTCAGACGATAAACATTCAGTATGTCAGACGAGAATTTGACCAGACCACCGTGTATGGTCAGCGGTTGTCTCACCATTCAAACGATATAGAAAAAAATTTATGTAATGCTTTTCCTAAAAAAAAAACTAAAAACCAAACAATAATAGTGAAAATAGCAGATCTACAATGCTACAAAGCTCGTACAACATATTGTGTGCTTGTTGATCTGGTATTTTCACCATATAATTGATAGAGGGCATAAGAGCAGGGCGTCTAATCGGCGCTCTAGGCGAGCTCTCTCGAATGCGCCCCCCCCACTCCCGCGCGCACAAAATTTTTTGCGGGTTTTGCCGTGAATTTAGTCGGTTTTGGCCCGGTTTTGGGCTGGTTTGGGTCCACTCCCTCCATTTCGGCGCCCCCTCTAGGATGGCGCTCTAGGTGACCGCCTATACCGCCTATAGCTAAAAACGGCCCTGCATAAGAGGAACCACACCTTTCTAGTTTATATTAGCTTGGAATCCCCATTATGATTATGTCATTGGTAGGTAGTTTTTCCGCAATTGAACATAGACCATCAGTGTCCCCTCCCACTCCCTCAGGTCTGGTACTGTACCTGGGGAAATTGGGCTTTTTCTATTGCTGGAATGCACTACTCCATATAAGCAGCCCCCCATCCAATCCTTCAAAACCACTCAAAACTCACCTCCTCAATATGACTTTAACCAGCTAACTGCACACCCCTGTTTTGCTGTTTTATATTTTTTTGACGCTATCATTTCTTAGTGTTTTTTCTTCTTGTTTTGTGTCCCCCTCCCCCACCATGCAAAGTGTCCTTCCTTGGGTAATTAGAAAAGCGCTATATTGATTTGAGATATTATTATCATTATTAATGAGACACAGAGTGAGTAGAGAGGAGTCGTGCCATCACTGAGCATTGATGCAGACCAACCATAGCAAGATAAGGTTGAAAGTGGGTGTTAAGTACAGTACTCATTGCACTCAAGTAGATGTACTTGGTTACTGTGTCCACCCTGTGTGTGGTGGCCTAGTTCTGTCTGTGCTAGTTGTAGGAGTACCACGCAGTGAGGTCTGCCACTCATCATTACTACCCTCACCATGCTTTGGTGTATATCGTCACTGTCGAGCAGAAACCATAGTTATAGGAGGACTGACAGCCCCGCCCCCGGCTATTCATTTCAACGTAAGTTGCTAGTGGCGTTTGAAGCACCCGGAAGATTGCCGGAAGTACTGTATCTGTACATTGCACGCTGATTGGTTGGTCTGCGTCTAGTTGCCAACGTTTTGATTGGCCGAGGCACTGAGCAGGCGCACTAGGGTAAAACATTAGCCTTAGCAGTTAGCATACACACGCGCAGTAACGTTTAACTGCAGTCCCAGGTTTGACCACTAGGCTAATGGCTGCTTGAATGCTCTACCGTGGTTCTGGGGGCTTGGCAGAAACGTCCTTTCTCCATATTTTAACTTTAACTGTGTTTTTTCGTAAATTAATGCCCTACTTGAACATACTACAGCGTCAAACAAAAGTATTAAAGTTAGCAGATAGACAAGCTCGAAACGCAGCGTGTTTTGAGCTTGTCGATCAGCTATTTTTGATACTTTTGGATTTGGATCCTGAAAAGTAACAGTTTTTGGACATAATATTTAGTTTTTAGTTTAGTTTATTTCGATCCACATCAACATCATCACAAAACATTCTACACATCAATACAACAATTACTGGCTGATCGAAAAGGCATAGGCCAAAGCTCAAATCTTATTTATGCCTATCCCTTCTACAGTACATATCAATTAAATTATCATTTCCATTTAAAAATAAAAAGTTTGTTTTGAATGAACACTCAAAACAATCTACTTTACTGATTTACACTGTTCGTCACAAACAAACACTCAAACATATTCAATAATTGTGTCCCAATCTCACTGAGAGCCAGTCATCTCGGAAAGTACAGCTTTAGACAGGGACTGAAAATCCATTTTTATTTTTTTTTCACAAAAATGTGATAAAGCCACTAAAGCATTTCATAAATTTCAGGCTACATTTCACTTAAACGCCAGAGCTTAACTCTGCATGTAAATAAGACTTATTTTAATTAATGTGAGAGATCGTCAGGTCATTTGCAGGTTAGAAATTTATTTAGAACTTGAATATCTCAAAAGTAGTATTTCAGCATGGCATCATTCTATAAGCCATATCTTCAAAACTGTTGGGTCAATCTCCACAACCAATATATCATTTTGTAGCTATGATCCCCAGCTTTCAAATGAAATGAAAAAATGAAAATGAATAAAAATCCAATGACTGGCTCCCAGCCAAATTGGGACACAATTACATATAACTTCATCCATGTACATACATACACCCCAACATATTTACATGTTTTATAACTAGTAAGACGCCATCTGGCCAGTGGAGACCCCTGGTACCCATATATGGAGATCCATGTACATAAGATATGATGTGAGAGCCCTGTACTCAGTTATTCGTTATGTGAAAGTCCTATGATGTCTATGACATCTGACATCATACCCTTTTATGCCCATATACTGTAGATCCCTGTCTGTAGAACCAGCCACACAGATATGGGCTGTCTTGGCCATCTGTCTAGGCCATAAATGGATTCTGTTAGTGTGGTATGTGGCCGATGCCCATACTGTATATGGGCATTCCCATATGAAGTCCTATGGGCTTAATATTGATGACATCAGGGAACTCCATATATGGGCATAAAAAGGATTCTGTTATCACAGTGAAGCCAGAGCGTGATGTCAGAGCGGCAAACCCATTCTGTTAGAATGGTTCCCCTGACCTCACAGTGACATCAGAGCATGATGTCAGAGCGACATACCCATAGAACTACAGTGTCAGGCGTGACAGAGATACATACATACGGGCAAGCGGTGACCATTCGCATACTAATCTGCGACCTACGGTCGCAATAACTGTATACAGTTATATGAGCATATTAGGATTCCACCCGACAGAGACGATATCACAAAGTAAGCCAGTAAGGGTTCAATTCCCAGGGTGGGTGCTGGGAGAGTGTTATCTCCTCCGCCTCATCAGCACCCATACCCTAGGTGGCAAAAGGGCCTTTCTGTGTGGAGTTTGCATCATGTTCTCCCACAGGCAATAATCCTGGTCTCTATACTGCCTCCCCCTGCTCAGCCGGGCACCTGATGGAGGGGAAAGGAACTGGTTGGAATAACGTGGTGTCCTTCCGCATGTTACATCCTACCGGGGAAACTCCCCCTGTCAGGTGATAAGAAGCGGCCTTCATGCATTGAAGGAAGCATTAGCTCATGGTTTGGGTCTCTCTCCAGGTTGGCAGAGGGAGAGTTTAGCGCCCAGGATTACAGCTTAGGCAAATATGGAGATAAGATGTACACTAATATAAACGATAACACATGAAACACGTAATAATAGCAATGCGTTTTCTTCCAAGGAGAACCTGCTGTTAGATTCCGTCATACCTTTGCGTGCTTAATCTTCCTGGGCCATGCACTGAACTAACTATAGTGGCAAGGATTAATAATGTGGAAGATGAATTACCCTAACTGTTAATCTCATTCCATATATGAGATTGTCCTACTGTAGCCTATGATTGATCTGAAATGTTGGATAGCTCCATTCGCTGCTGGCTCCATTCACAGAGCCATTGAGCTGATTGTGTGATCAGATGAACACACACACACACACACACACACACACACACACACACACACACACACACCCACACACACACACACACACACACACACACACACACACACACACACACACACACACACACACACACACACACAGTTTTGTATTACTATGCTCGTGAGGACGTAAGCTTTTGAGGACAGCATTGAACATAATGTTTTGGTTTGTGACACTGACACACAACTACGTATGAAATAGAGACAATTCTAACCCCAAACCTCCAAACCTGAGCTCTAAATGCCTAATCCTAAACCTAACTCCAACCTGAATCCTTTTCCCAAATTGTAAGCTTATGACTCTAAAAATCTATTTTAGCCTCTTGTGAGGAGGACAAGGAAAATTGTCACAATTAGTCTATTCCTCAAATACTCTCCTCTGCTCTATACTTGTGGTAGCTCTGGTCCATAGCGTTAGTGGAGTTCTACCTAACGCTATGTTCCTCTACCTCAGTATTCCTCGGCAAAACCGGAAAACACAGCCGTCTGGTCCGAAAATAACAAAAACTGTTTCGCCCCTCACCAAACCAGAGGTATCAGTGGACAGTTGAAAGCTGACTCTACTTAGTGGACGCAGTCTGGCCCCCCCCACCACACGCTTAAAATACATTTCTAGGGGGAAATTAAAAATAATCGACCGGATGGAGACTCAATTTCTTCTAGTTTTTTATTATTTGTCGTCGCCATCACTACTACTCACTACTGCAGCGCAAGGTCAGAGGACCGAAATGCACTGCATTAACAGAGCATTAGTCTCATTGGGTGTTATTCAGCTCTGTGACAGCGCTATTCCGTAAAAACTGTCTTCAACCAGGAAAATGTCTCCGTCAGGTGGATTATTTTTCATTTCGCCCTAGAAATGTATGTGTGTGGTGGGAGGCCCAGACTGTGTCCACTAAGTAGAGTAAGCTTTCAACTGTCCACTGATACCTTTGGTTTGGTGAGGGGCGAAACAGTTTTTGTTATTTTCGGACCAGACGGCAGTGTTTTTCGGTTTTGCCAAGAAATACGGAGGTAGTTGAACATAGCGTTAGGGAGAACTCCACTAACACTATGGACCAGAGCTAAGGCTGGCCATGTTTTATCACCTCCTTTCTTCATCACTTTATCTGGTCCAACTCTTAAGATCTTCCAAAGACCTTCCTAACGCTATGGACCAGAGCTATACTTGTGGGTACATTTGGTCCTCACATGTATACTGTATAGTAATACAATTACACACACACACATGCGCGGCTGCGTGATAAGTTGATCCAGTTATCTGTCAACCTCTTCCTCTTCCCACATCCTCGTATCATTACCCTCTAATGGGGGGGCCGATATGGAGAAATACCTCTTGGGCATTTACCAGACAATTTGCATATCAAGTCACTTTTGGCGGCGGGGAGAGAGGGAGAGAGGGCGAACGCTTCATTTGTCAAAGCCTTAACATGCAGACATCGGGAGGTTGGCCCCGTAAAGAGAGAGAGGCAGCTCTCTAATTGGTAATCAACACTCATTAAGCGGAACCATGGCTCCTTTACACGGTGCAGCCCCTGTCCACTAGTCAGAGTGCAGCCACAGTGTAGCCAGAGAGGTCCCTTTCCTTTCACAGAGGTGACGTTAACGGTGGCTGGTACACTGCACCGTAAAAAAAAAAAAAAAAAGACTGATTTATAAGCCTACTTTGACATACGACGGCCGTTGTGGCGCCTGGGAAGTAGCAGATCTACTATAGCTCAGAGGATTTCCACATTAGTTTTTTGCAGCTCGAGACCCAAAAGATACATTTTGGTGTCTGTCTCCCCCAGGAACCAAAAAATATGAAAGTATATAATTTTGTTGCCCCCATGTTTTAACTTTTAGAGTTATAAGCTACAGTATAAGGGATGAATTATCGCCCTGTTTGATCATACTACAGCGTCACACAAAAGCATCAAAAGTAGCAGATCTACTAGTTCAAAACGCAGCACTAATCGGTGTGTTTTGAGATTGTGGATCTGCCACTTTTGATGGTCTTGAATTTGAATCCCGAAAAGTTTTGGACATGAGGTCTCACCCAACAGAGATGATGTTATTCAAAAAATGCATTTTTTTCTATTGATTACTCACGCCATGGAGGCTTGAGTTCAATAATTTGATTTCAATAAATACATAATTGATTCCGGATGGGAACCCAAATGCTTTTGAGTCCCCATCTGGAAATAAATTGAGGTACATTTTCTATAGTCATAGGAATACGACAAATACAAAAAAATATTATTGAACTCAAGTCTCCATGGTGTGAGTAATCAATAGAAAAAAAGGAATTTGGGGTGTGAACTGCTACTTTAAAGGAGTAGTTCACCCCCAAAATGACTTTTTTCCATTGATTAGTCACGCCATGGAGAGTAGAGTTCAATAATATTTTTGGGTTTTTGTCACATTCCCAAGACAAAAATTTGATTCGAGTAAATTTACCCCCATTGATTCCGGATGGGGACCCGTTTCGAAACGGGTCACCATCCAGAACGAATGGGGGTAAATTTATTGTTATCACATTTTTGTCTTAGGAATGCGACAACAAACTAAAAATATTAGTCTAGTCTCCATGGCGTGACTAATCAATGGAAAAAAAGTCATTTTGGGGGTGAACTACTCCTTTAAGCTCCATTTAACAGTGACAGTAGCAGATCTACTTGCTCACAACGCAGCACAATGTGATTTTTTTGGGGAACATTTTCTTTAATCAATGTTTAGGAAAATATATATAATAACACCAAAAATAATGGGTCTCGACCCATGTTTTGGAATGACTGTACATGCATGTAGACGGTCTCTTCTGGTGGTGCGACAGAGCACACAGAACATTGGCCTCCTTCAGGCTGTCTCTGTGGATCAGGGCCGTGGTAGGTAGCCTTCAGTATACAGGCTAGCAGCTACAGTGTTGGGGGGAGGGGTGAATCCAGAGACAGTGCCATCATTGCCATGGGCACGCTCCACATGTTCTGCAAAGCATGCATGAGAGACAATAATGATGCAGCCTAAATGTTATCTGCCATGCTAATGAAGGGCCGTGGGGTTGAACTAACAAGCATGCAATAGATACATGTGTTAAGAGTACTTACCTTTGTACATACTGTCAGGTCAATTATAGGTTTATGAGGCAATGTACAGTTACAGTAGCTGCTGTCAGGTGTTGCATGCCTAGGTCAGTGGTTCTCAAACTTTTCAGGCCACGACCCCCCAAAATGATCACATTTTAACTGGAGACCCCTCCTCCCCAACACCACCACCACCCTGACTAGTTTGACTCGGTTCCACAGATAAATATTGTGAAAATATAAAGTAAATATGAAAATGTCTTAAATTATTTGACAATTTGGCCAATGTTTGGCCAGTTTTATTGTATAATTACCAGTAAGACACCCTAAAGGGCGTGATCGCGCTGAAACAACAGAGACTGAAACAATATGTCCATATACTGTATGGGCATTCCCAGATATGGGCTTAATATTGATGACATCAGGGATCTCCATATATGGGCATAAAAGGACAAGGACGGAATTCATTTTCAAGTGTGACTCATGTTGCGGTTGGTTGTGGACAAAATGTGGCCATATTTTCCCAAATATGGAGATGACTGACGTCTGAAATCTTAAGGGGAGCACATACTGGACGCGGGCAGCTGCGCAGTATCGCGGTATCGAGTGCCGAGCGGTAACCCCAACTGGATGCGGCACACTGCCACACAGAACATCCATTTCCCCCGGTGGGGAGAACCATAGGAGAACATGTTCACCGCGCGGCAACGCTGGAAAAATAGAACAGCGGCGTATCGGCGCGGCAGGTGAGGCGGCAGACCCGCGTCTGATGCCGTCGGTGTGGGTTAGTTCATTGAAAAAATGGGGCCGTATGTTTTGACGCGCTGCCTCCGCGCCGCCTCCGCGTCCGGTGTGTGTTCCCCTTAAGAGGTCTGACGGCATTGACCACGTGACACAATAGGTCCATACCGTATATGGGGCCGAGGCATGACGCACGCACATGATCTGCAGGCTTTCACACTAAATGTGACCTACGGTCGCAATAAGAACTGGTTCCGCTCTAGATTCTTGGAACCTTGATACTTTGACGGAACCGGCGCCCATTTTTTGGTTCCAGTTCCGAGCCAACTTTTAGGGTTCTGAACCAATTCATTTTCAGTGGAAACAAAATTAGGTGGGAAAAAAAGAACTGACCCGGTTCAACCATGGTGGAAAAGGGGCCAATGAGCACCTCTCCTCTCAGCCATACAATACATCAGTGGGCCTTTTTTTGTCATGCGTCGCGATGCAACATATCATCTTTTTTTCACAACACCGTTGTCGATTATTTGATTAATCGAAAACGTAATTGACAGAATAATGGCTAAGAAGATAATGGACTGTTGCAGCCCTAGTAGTCATGTATACAGTATAGAGTCATAGCCAAGGGCTAAACATGCCAGACCACCAGCATGGACCTTTAACGACCACTATGACATGATTTATTTGCAATAACAAAATGTTACAACAATGTTGTTCCAAAATTGTAATCCCATGGTTGTTTTATAATACACACAAGACACGTAAACATGGAAGTCTAGTGCTATACAATACAACGAGCAAGATATTTGATAAATATGTGGCAATGTCAATAGTATAAAGTGGTATTGATCCATCCCAGTGGTGGCAGCCATGTTAAAAATGCAGGCACTCAGTTTCCAACAAATGGCTAGTTACGATTGAAGTACTCTGATTTATTGTTTTACTTAAGTAAAAGTAGAAATACCACAATATAAAAAATACTCTGTTACGATGAAATACCTGTATACAAAGGTTGAATTGAATAAAAGAACAAAAGTATTAACAAAAAATAAATAAATTGTAAAACACTTTCAGAAATAGCTGATCTACAAGCTCAAAACGGGTTGCATCGTGACGGGTTGTGAGCTTGTAAATTGTTGATGTATTGATTGATATTCTAATAGCCGTTCTAAAAGTATAAAAACTGGCTTAATTGGTTAAGGGATGTTTTGTATTCATGATCTTATTCTGCATCTAACTACTAAAACTAGTCAAATAATTGTAGTGGACTAAAATGTACAATATTTGCCTCTGAGATGTAGTTAAATAGAAGTATAAACGATTAAAAAATGGAAATGCTCAAGCTAAGTAAAATTACCCCAAAAAATTACCTAAGTACAGTGAGTAATGTACTTAGATACACTACTTTACACCACTGCTTGTTACTATTAGAAATGAATGATGCAGGACAGGTAAAGCTACTGATGGAGATATGAGGGTGGAAAAAAACACTCATTCTACAGTGTCATAATAAATATGTAAATGCATTCATACTTCAGTGAGGGCTGGTTCCATTCAGTTTAATGAAGCACTAGAATAGTAGCTCACTGGAAACACTTGGAACAAAACCATTGAGTGGATTGTTTGTCCAGGTGGTCTAGTGTGTGTGTGTGCGTGTGCGGCTGCACGCGTGACAATAACATGTTTTTAAATAGATGTGAGAATAGTGTGTAGAGCTACTCATAATGGGGGTGTTGATATCTATATGCCTCATGTGAACTCTGGCTTTTGTTCATGAGCTCACGCTGAGGCTCTGATTAGCTCAGTCTGACTTCCTGCCTGCTGTAGGCGGTAATGTTTGGCTACCTGCATCCAGGGGCGTCACACCAAATTCTGGGCCCTGGGTACAAGGATTCACTGCGGGCCCCCCATGAATGTTAACTATTGAAAAATAGCAGATATACAAGCTCACAGCGCGGCACCGAGTGCCGCGCTGCAAGCTTGTAGATCTGCTATTTTTGAAAAATTGTGGAAAAAGTGTGCAAGAAACTCATGTTCCCATGTCAGTGATGCTCAAACTTTTTCATGTGAAGGACCCCCCAAAAATGAATTTGGCCACGGACCCCCATCTCAAAATATTTAGTTCCAGGGACCCCCCGGAAGCAAAATTTGA
This sequence comes from Nannobrachium achirus, assembly GCF_963921795.1. NCBI lineage: Eukaryota > Metazoa > Chordata > Actinopteri > Myctophiformes > Myctophidae > Nannobrachium > Nannobrachium achirus. The sequence continues at coordinate 31,884,711 of NC_137816.1, read as the reverse complement.
GTTACAAATGTCCGCTTAAAAAATACATATTCAAACATTTGCACACATTTTCACGACTTTTCAAAAATAGCAGATCTGCAAGCTGTGAGCTTGTATATCTGCTATTTTTCAATAGCTAAAGTTACTAGGGCCCCTCCACCTTGGGCCCTGGTAACTCAGTCCCACTTCCCTACCCCTTGTGACGCCTCTGCCTGCATCTCCTCTGGCTCTGTGCTCCGCTGCCCGCTGAGCCCCAGACGACACTGGGTCTGGGGGTCTCATCTCCTCTCTGTCGGCTGGAAACCTCATATTATATCCAAAACAGTCTTTTCTGGATTCAAATTCAAAAGTAGCAGATCTGCAAGCTTGAAACGCGTAGCTTTGAGCGTTTCAAACTTGTGGACCTGCTACCTTTGATACTTTTTGTGTGACGCTGTAGTATGATCAAGTAGTGAATTTTGTTAGAGAGGCTTTTGCCCGACACCAACGATGCCATGTGCTCAAATACATGACTTTTGAGCTATATGAATTATAATTATTATTATTAATAATAATAACAACAGGAAAATAATCTGTGTCATTTATTTTAGGCTTAGATTTAAGCGTTGGCTATTCAAAAATAGCAGCTATATAAATATTACAATATTAATTCATATATTTGTACTTTTTATATACTTTGTAACACAACAGTGTTGTGCAGAACTAGTGAAAGTAGCTGTGATTTCACAATTTTGTCATCAAAAAATACAATTTAGAAACTTTTCATATATGTCTTAGGGATCGATTACTAATCAGTTAGCTTATTAAACAATACATTATCATTTTCTTTTATAATCGATAAATTGATTACTTTAATGAATTGTTGTACCTCTACCACAGTGTTTTTAGACCTTTTCTGAGAGATGAATGGACTTGAAATAAGTGTTTTGATTGATTGATTGATGAACTTAGCAGTTATGTAATGTACAGTATGGCCGCAATAAACTTTGAGCTTGGCCACTCTACCGCACCTGTCAATGTTCCCAAGACTACAATTCCCATGATGCAACTGAAAATGACATAATTCCCAAATCCTCCTTTGCGTCTGACTCATGTAACAAATATGTAAATAAATATATATATGTTACATGTAAAAAATATGTAACTTGGATTATTCTCCTAGAATTAGTTTTTGGTCAAAACTTTTTCTACGGACCATAACTAAAGCACGGATGATCGCGGTTATAATTTTTCTTTTCCGGTTGAAAGAAAAGACAATCGCCGGCCCCTCCAGACAGCTTGTGTTTACAGCTGGTCACATGGTATGTCCCTGTTGCCGTTGACAATAAGGGAAAACTCTGAAAACCTGTGACACAGGCGGATGAATTAATTAATTAATACCTGGCAGTTAAATAGTTAAAATGATCTCACCCGCTATGCACAAGTAATATATAAATACATGTACAAACAACACTATAGGATATAAGCTGTCAAGATTCCGGAGTACATGCATAGAACATTTCTTCTTTGCTCTGCATTTGTGACCGCAAGTAACTGCAGTTCGAAAGCTGTACTCCAAAAAGTTTATGTAGATCATGAGTGCTACCATCCATAATGTCAATGACCTTCCTTTAATCCCTGGTCCATACAGTACTTCTCAAGTGCACTCTGACAGAGCTACTGCATGAGGGCCTAAACTTTTAATGGGGAAAGTTGGCTGGCTGGAAATGTCAGACGAGCATGGGGAAATGTTGGTGTTGAAAGTGATTACGAAACTCTATTTGAAGAGCTTGGGGTGTCTTTGAGCGAGGTGTTTTTAACAGCTTCCTGCTGCTCTTTCATAGAAAGAAAATCATAAAAACTTAGGTCTACAATCATGTCTTCAACATGGATCTGTCCCATATAGCGCCACCATCAGGACGTTTTTTTTCAAACACATTTTTGGACACTTCTCCTACAGATTTTGCCCTAAAATCACGCAAATCGGTACACAGTTTGTCTACACCCATCTCTTCAACATGGATCTGTCCCATATAGCCCCATCAGGCCGATTTTTCAAACACATTTTTGGACACTGCTCCTACAGATTTTGCCCTAAAATCATGCAAATCGGTGCACAATATGTCTACACTCATGTCATCAACATGGATCTCTCCCATATAGCGCCACCATCAGGCAAACATATTTTTGGACACTGCTCCTACACATTTTGCTCTCAAATCACGCTGCGACCTGACGGTCGCTTATCTCCCGATTAGGGAGTCTTACTGGTTTAATTACTGTACTACATACTGTACATACTGTAATACACAAAAATGTGCTCCCGGCCTGAGGGGGTAATACACTTTAATGTGTACCCATCCAGAATATGGGTTGATGATATACAGTAAAGCAGGGGTCAGCAACCTTTTTGAAATGAAGTGCCATGTTTTTATTTTCTAGATAGATGGTGTGCAATATCAACATACATTTTAATGACACACCATCAAACATTCTGACATATTTTGATTGGCAGGACATTGTTATAATGATCACTAGACTTAATAGCAATAATCCACCTATCTCCCCGACTCCCTCCCCAGTCAGAGTTCAGAGTTTTAATGAATGTAGAATTACGTGAGGGTGTAATTTGCTGTAAATTAGGTGACTTCATTTAATTTACCATGTTTAAAATATATATTTGATTTTAAAATAAAAATCCTCTCTCTCACACTTCTGCCAGTGTGCCAGTGATAACCCTCCCCTGTGCCAAAGATAAACCCTCCCCCTGATATAGAGTTTCAAACAAAAATAAAAGTTCCATACATTTAAAGAAATTAAATAAAACATCAGGTGGCGATCCCGTGCCATGTTGAGAGCTTGTAGAACTACATTTGGAATAGGGCTCTATGTGATTCATTCATAATATATCTTTGTAAGTTTAGGTTCCCGAGCTGAAAAAGTTTCAGAACCATTGTGCCAGATGACTAGACTGTGGAAAGATAAGAAGGGCTCGGAGCAGATTCAAAGCACATTAGACATTCATAAGGATCCTGAAAACATGGCTGAAGTCAGCTGAGGCAATGTCATCTATTAATAAAACAAATAGCTAGCGGGACATTTTTATGGGCTCAGTTTTGGGTCGCAACCCACCGGTTGTGCAAGACCGCCCTTGAGGTCTGGCCTTATGCCAGTCTTCAATTGGGCTTAGTCATGAACCCTCTCAGAGCATAAAGTCCCTCTAAACAACTTGTCTGCTTGCCATTTTAATTCTGTAATGTCACATTCCGTTCCTTATTTTTGTGCCCTATTACTTTTTTCCACACCGTCCATGTTAATTCCCCAACTATCTAATTAACTACAGACCTATCTGAGATATTTTTTGGAATTGAGTTTTCAAGTGGATGATAATTGACGGGTGTCAGATGTGGTCAAAGTGTTTGAGGCACTTAATAATAATTAAACATTCAGAAGCTTTTGAATTGTCCCATTTTCCGCCACAGTCTGAAAAAACTCACCTTACGTGACTCTACTTCAATCCCATAAAGCCAGCTCTCCACCGCGCCAATATTGGCCCGACTCTGTGGCAGAAGAAGTCGGAAAGTGTCTGTTGCTGAAAACCTGCCGTTGGTAGCTTGTCGGCAAGAGACACTTGGCGTTGGTACTATCACCGTGCCCACGGGTTGACTCTGTTTCATGAGAGCAATTCCACATTAGTTACCATGGAGCTCTTTTTTAGCTCTGAAGTTTGCTTGCTCCGGACCAGGCTAACAGCCAAACTTTATTAATCCAGTGCCTTGTTCTTCAAGTTTTGTGAAATAGCAGTTAGTCCAATGACTCCAATCGTAACACAGTTAATTCAATACCTACCTGTATGTTTGTGTATGGACTCATTTTAACCCTGCATTAAAACCAGTAAGACTCCCTAATCGGGAGATAAGCGACCGTCACGTCGCATACACAAACATTAGAAGGCAATCGTAGCCAATCAGGAGGGAATATGGGAAATGGGACAGATCCATGTTGATGACATGACTTTAGAGATGCTGTGTATCGATACTGTGTATCGCTTTGTGTGATAATATAATAGAACATAATCAATCTAACTATTAATTTACCAAATGTCTGTCTGTATGCTGACATCATAGTACTGACGTCACAGACTGGAATGGAACACCGTATATGGGCATAAACTGTGAAACCTGGACAGTGGACACGGAACACCATATGGGCATAAACGGGTGAAACAGTGCCCAAATCTGGAGATGGCTGTCATCACTGATACTAAACAGTGCCCAAATTTGGGCCATAGTAACAGCCGCATACTGAAACAATGTCCACATTTGGAGATGACTGACATCACTGATACTGCCGCCATGGTAACTGCTGCATGCTGAAACAGTGCCCAAATTTGGAGATGATTGACATCACTGATACGTTTGGGTTCTCCAACATTACTTCTGAGACTCCTACATTCAATCCCTCATATACTGTGCACACCCCCTCAGGCAATTACTATTTAATTAATTTACTGAAATAAATAATGTGTGACCATGGATCATAATTTTTTCATAATGACTCATGTGATATGTCATTGTCACTCTGCACACTATACAGTATGTCATATTGTTTAGATGTTTGATAATATATTACTGAAGTTCTTGAGATTATAAAAAATGACTGACAATGTTGCAAGGGTGTTTTCAATTAAGTTAGCGATAAGAGCAATATAACAGCCTGTGTAGGTGTGATTATTCCATAGCTTCACAGCAGGCCTGTCTGTTTTTCATGTGAGGCTTCAGACTTGCGTCCTCAGTGCCCCGCCTCTCCGTCCTTGCTCTCTTGCACGATATTCAATACGTGAGCGCGCATTCAGCCTGGCTTTACGATTCTGGCTCCACAAAGTTGCTCCTTCTCAGCGTGGCTTGGCATTAGTGGAACGGAATAAACCAGGATGTATGAAACAGGCTTTGTCAAACCTGGATTTGGCTTAAATCCTGACTTATTTATTTCTGCTTTCGTGAAACGGGCCCGTGGTCTATGAAAACAAGCCCAAAAGAAGCGACAAGTTTCACCATGTGAGCATTGTTACATCAGCTATTTTCAAAAAGAATCTTGAAAGCAAACCCAAGTAAGCAACTAAACATCAGAAGCAAGCCCAAACAAAAGCAACGCGCAACTAATATTTACAAGCTACTTGTGGAAGGAAAACAAGCCCAAAGTAGCTTATAATAAGCTGACCTGGCAACACTGACAGAGCAGCGTTTCAGACTACTTTGCATGCGCAAAAACAATGTTCTGTCGGTAAATCTAATTTGTGCTTAGTTTGTGCCAACTAAATGCCACAGACTGCCACAGACTGCCAGTCTGAAGTAGTTTGTTTGGTGGAGAGTCACCTAAACAGTATCGGCCCGACTCTGCGGTGGAAGAAGTCGGATATGCTTGTACATCTTCTATTTTAGAAATCTTCTTATCTGTGGGTCCCTGGTACAAAACCTTTTCAGATGGGGGTCCACGGCCAGTGTGGGGGTCCTTCACATGTAAAAGTTTGAGCACCACTGTGCTAAATCAGTGTTAGCCTACTCAACCTTCTCTGAATCAGGGCACACTTGGAAATCTTGAAAGCATTGGCCACCGCCGGCCCACAGGTTGAGAACCTCTGTGCTTAATTGCTGAGTTGTAAATTGTACAGTAGCTGTACTAAAGTTGACTGCAGGAAACATTCAACCCCAGGGCTTGTCTTAACCCTCAAAAACATGAGGCTGAGAAATGCATCCTGAGTTTCTTGGATTCAGTCCAGTTTACAGTGCTGGCAGAAGGTGGTTCACGCTGGCAAACCCAGCCTTAAGGGCCATTTGCTAATGTCTGGTACAGCTTCAAAACCCGGGCTGTAAAGGCTAACCAGTGGTGAACAAAGTTCATTTACTTAGAGTACTGTACTAATGTACACTTTTTGACTATCTGTACTTGAGTATTTGTATTTTTGGACACTTTAACTCCACTACATTTCAAAGACAAATATTGTACTTTTTACTCCACTACTCCACTCCACTATGTCTAGGAAGGGAAAAAGTACATTATGAATTAACCACTTTAAGTACAAACTTCATTGAGCAACTTTCATTTGAAGTGGTGCAAGTTTTGACCAGGAGTATCTATATTTTGACTGGCGCGTTGAGTACATGTGTCTGCCACTGGTCCTGTTTCAGAGGCCGGCAGTGAGGGCTAACTGTGACGCTATATGTTTCACAGCTCATTTGAAGCCAGCATGCCTCTGTGGTTATGAGAGGCTGCTGCATTGGGCTCTAAAGCCCAGCACTAATGTGGAGCAGCTGTCCCATCCTCTGCACAATAAATAACTCTCGTTTCACTTCACTGACAGATCAAATCTTTAACAAATACAAGCCCCACCCTCCCATCATCCCACCCCACCATAAGCTGTTTGAGGTTCGACACCACGCGTCCGGGTCCCCCAGCTGCTGTTCTGTTGTCCCCAGTGAGCCCCCAGTGTTCTTGGTGTCCCCGGACGACGAGCTGTGCTTAATAGGCGTGACACTCATGATTCAGCATGCTGAATCATTACAGTTATGAGAGACATGGAGAAATCCAAATGGCTTACAGTAAACCTCATCATCATCAGCATCATCATCGCTATCTTCATCTTTATCGTGGTTGTCATTGTCATCCTCAGCTCATCGTGGTCGTTATCATCAGCAGCATCATTATTATCAACATCTTAAAATCCCTCCCAGGCACATTCTCCCTCCTTATTGAAGGTCATAGTGGAGAAAAATGACAGTGCTGCCAAGAAGTAGAACAGAGCTACAGTAGCTCAGCCTGGTGGTTTCCCCTTTTTTATATCTGACCCAAGCCGAGTCTCTATGCGCACACACACAGGTTTGTCAAACATGTTAATCACTTAAGCCCTATAGGCTGGCCCCAGGCTATGAGAAAACATACGTTTACATTGTCAAAGCAGAAGTGTACACAATACAATACAATCAGAACAAAATATGTACAGGTGAAAACAGTTTTCATGCATCACGGTTACGTGCAGGCAGAGCAGGGATGTACATGTACACAATGGTTTTTAAGGTGGTTGGGTTCCATTTGATATCCTTCTCCTATCACAGCAGCTCACGAATCTTGCTGCTGTGTTTGCACATTGTTTTACTTCACCCACTCACTCACTCACTCACTCACTCACTCACTCACTCACTCACACAATTTAATTTCAAATTCAATTTCAATTCAAAGGAGCTTTATTGGCATGAGAAAACAAACGTTTACATTGCCAAAGCAAGTGTCACAAATACAAAATAAAAACAGTTGAAAATAGGGAACATAGGCTATACTGTACTTCCCGTCTTATATGCACAGCACTGTGAGCTTATAGATCTATTATTCTCACTAATTTTGAAACTTCTGTAGACTATTTTTTACTATTTTGTGACTCAAACACTCCCACCCCTGTGATCTTTACCGCTCGAACAAGGGGGACCAGGACCCAAAGTTGAACCACTGGTTCGGCCTGTGCTTTGTACAGGGATTGTGTTTAACAGAGAATTGGAGTAATGGAGTGATTAAAATAATTGGCCATCTCCTGCTGTAGAAAGTGGTTATGTCATTGAGACCAGTGGCTCTATTGAGGCTGACAGACACATGCACATACACACATGTACAGACACTGCCTCTTTTCTGTCTCTCCTAGCCCGCTATTCTCTCTCTCTCTCTCTCTCTCTCTCTCTCTCTCTCTCTCTCTCTCTCTCTCTCTCTCTCTCTCTCTCTCCCCCCCCCCCTCCCTAGTACCAAGGCCACTAATGGGGTGCCAAGATGCTCTGTAGCATTTGGTGGGATGCCTGTGACATTCAAGAGTTTATGGGCAATGACAAATGTAAAGACAATGTGTGGGCTTTGGGTGAAGAGTATTTTCATCTGTCTCTCAAATAGTTATATACTTTAGAAGGCTGCCCTTTGTGAAATGGTAGCCAATAGCCATATAGCGCATGTATGCATGTGCATGTATTATTGATTCATTGCACTGACGGTTCCTGAATGATTCTATATATGGTGGATTTTGTGATTTGTATTAGTTTGTTGTTGACTTTTTTTGGCATGAGGAAATTATGTTTGTATAAAGTGTAACGTAAATATTCTTTCCCTTTTTTTCAGAGCAATGCACCTTATCTCTGGAGGTCCACTGGATTTAATAGTGTTTGTGAGTCTTTAATCCAACTGAGGTTTGAGTCAATCTGAGCTGAGATCCAACACGTGCAGGTCGTTAGTGCCTGACCCACCAACGTTGCGTTCCAAGCCAACCGTAGCTTCACTGGACGAAATAGAAAACATTACAGGATTGCCCTCCATGGTTTCTGCCCTAATCCAAACCATATCATCTTACATTGAAAAGATTTGCAAAGGAATGTTTACAAAGAAATTGGCGAATCCCATAAAGAAGAAAACGAGTAGCGAACATAAAGAGCCTAAATTGACCACCGATTTGCACGCACGTATTATTCCAAACGTTTCCACCACGCTGAAGACCACCGTTAAAAAGATCTCCAAATGCTCTTCGGCACGTAACATATCACTTGAGGAAGACGACGGCAAGACCGACTCTCCATCGCTCTCACCCACGTTCAGCTATCGTGTAGCAATAGCCAACGGACTCCCCAAGAACATTCTTCTTTCAAACAATAATGAAAGCTTCTGTCCGGAGGTTCTTTCTATTGACAGCAGCTACTGTGACTCTCTGAGTGAGAACAAGCCTGTCCGTAGACTGGATGAACATAAATCTCACACAATGCCAGTGAGACGGAACAGGAAGAGCCTTATCAGCTTGGCTCCTTCTGATGGTAGCTCAGAGGGTGAGCGGGTGGAGCGGTCCAGCCTGCACACGCTCCGGCTGGGTGCCCTCCGTAAGTTGAGGAAATGGAAGAAGAGTCAGGAGTGTGTTTCCTCAGACTCTGAGGTGAGCAACTGGAGAAAGACTCTGGGGATGCGGAGCAAGTCCCTTGATCGTGCTGGAAGGCAACAGAAGAGCTCCACCTTGGAGCCTGGTTCCTCCTCCACAGGATGCATTACCCAGACCCAGGATGTCATGGAGATGATCTTCAAGGAACTGCAGGGGATCAGTCAGATAGAGACGGAGCTGACCGAGCTTCGTGGCCATGTGAATGCCCTTAAGAGCTCCATCGATGAAATTTCTAGCAGTGTAGAAGTCGTGCAGAGTGAGATCGAGCAACTCCGCACAGGGTTTGTCCAGTCCAGAAGGGAAACACGTGACATTCATGACTACATTAAACAGATCAGCCACCAGGCCAACAACTCAACACTGAGGTTCCTCAATGTTCCCGAGGAAAGGCCAGAGAAAACAGAGAGTGTCATATATAGAATTCTGAAAGATAAAATGGGTTTTGTTGATGCACATAAAACTATCAAAATCGAGCTAGCACATAGGTTAGGACAACAAAGAGAATGTTCCAATGCAAAACCTCGACCTATTATAGTTATATTTGCAACAACCCAAGAAAGGGACATTGTCTTGAAAAAATGCTATAAACTTAAAGGGACTGGTATAACTGTCACCACTGATAGTTTAACCCATGAAGGAAAGGAGAGAAAAGACAAAGCGATGTCCTCCTCGCAAACCTATGAAAGCATGGATATGAAAGTCTCAGGGAAGGACAAGGTTGTAGAGAGTGATGACTGGGACTCAATGGACAGTGATAAAGAGCTAGATGAGTTGAGTAGGAATAAATATGCAATGGTGATTCCAAAGCCTGTTCACAAAAGCAAATCAGAGAAGAGGAGGTCCCATGATCATAGCCGAAGTGATGAAGCAGGGTACTCAGGCTCTGTTCACTATGCTGATGACACTTATGATGACCCAGATAAACAAGGAAAGGCGTACTACTCTGATTTGACCCCTGGCTGGCTTTCCAGTGACTTTTCCACCCCTAAACTCAGCCGCTCCGAATCTGATTGCTCAAAACTCTGTCAGTCATACTCTGAAGAATTCACTGAGAGCCAGTACTTCACACGGGCCAATGGCTGCTCCCTCATCTCCTCCTCAGATCAGGAGCTATGGCAGAGGAAACAAGAGGACATGGCGTCCTCCTGGTATGCCAGCCCCAGCCACCCACTCAGCCAGGAGAACCCACCATACACAGAGCATAACGAGATGGAAACAACTGAAACTATCGACAGTGGGGTGAGCAATGGCTTGGTCTGCATGTCTGGGGACAGAAGTCACTACAGTGGCTCTCAGCTCTCTTTGCAGGCTGACCTTTCTCCCTGGAAAGACTGGCATCACCTGGAGCAAGGTGCTGACTCTGGCCTGGAGGCCTCTATAGAGGTCAGCAGCCCCTTTGACCCTTCAACCATACCTGGTTTCCCAGAGAACATCACTAAGTGCCAGGAAGTTGACTTGCAATTTGAAGGGGATGAAGACTTCATGATGCTTGACAGAGACACTGTCCTACCACCTATCACTACCCATATCATACCTCCAATTTCAGAGCGGGAGGTTGTCCACAAACCATCTAAGCGTCATTCTAAAGAGGGCTCAAAAAGTACCAATAAAGAAAGCACTAAAGCGACATTTAAAGAAACATCTAAAGTGACATCTAAAGAAACCTCTAAAGTGACATCTAAAGAAACCTCTAAAGCGGCCTCCCGAGTTACCCATAAAGCATCTACTAAGGTGGCTCCTAAAGAGGAAATTCCAAAAGTATCACTTAAGGAAACTCCTAAGGTTTCAGCCAAGGCTGCACCTAAAGTTTCCTCAAAAGCATCCCCTAAAGAGTCAGTAAAGGAGCTTCCTAAAGTAGCACTTAAAGAATCTCCACAAGTTTCAGCTAAAGAGAGTCCTAAAATCACAACTAATGAAGTGACAAATGCCACTTCTAAAGAGTCAGTTAAAGTAATTTCCAAAGCCCTTGCTCAAGAGGCCATGAAAGTTACCTCTAAACATAACGTAATTGTGACTCCTAAAGCAAGTCCTAGAGAGTCACCTAAGGAGAGCCCTAAGATAACCCCAGTAGAGAGTCCTGCTATAACCCCTAAAGAATCCCCCAAAGAATCCCCTAAAGAATCCCCTAAAGAATCTCCTAAGGTTATTTCTAGAGAGCCTGTTCAAGTTGTTCCTAAGGATGGCATAAAGGTTGTTGCAAAAGAGACTGCAGTGACCCCTGTGACCCCTAAAGAGGGACCTAAGGAAGTCCCAAGTGTAGCTTCTAAGGAGACCCCTAAAGTACAATCTATGAATGCTTCTTATGTGGCCCCTATTGAACCCCCATATGTTGAACCTACAGAGGTTATGAAGGTAGCCCCTACAGAGGCTCCTATGGTAGCACCTAAAGAGACTCCTAAGGTGGCATCTAAAGAGGCCCCTAAAGTGGCATGTAAGGAAGCCCCTAAAGTAGCTAAAGAGATACCTAAAGGAGCTCAGAAGGAAGGCTCTAAAACACTTCCCAAGGAGAAATTCCCTGAAATTGATGTAAATCATAGCTTTCATCAGACCCAGACTAAGTCTGCAACCATGTACCGCAGTCAGAGTGAAATCCGGACAGAAAAAGCAGAAGAAGTACCCAAGACCTGGAGCAGCAGGCTCAGCATAGATCTCAGTGAGAAGTCCTTTGGGTTTGGCTTTGGTTCTACACTACAAAGGGCCAAGTCAGCAATGGCGGTTGTGTGGAAGTCCACTCCGGGTGCCCCCACACCCACTGAAGAGCCACCCAATACAACTCCACCCAATACAACTCCTTCCTTCATGGGACGCTTCCGCTCCCCGTCCATCTCTAATGCCAATGAACCCAGCACGACTGTCGACTCAGAAGTCTACACAGAGCCCAAGGCGGAGGAAGAGAAAAAAGAAGCAGTAGCTAAGGAACAGCCAGGAGATGATGAGACTGACTATGTTGAAGTGATGGAGCAGGTACTAGCTAACCTGGAAAACAAAACTAATGCCAATGAGACAGAGGACACAGAAGAGGCTCTGCAAGAGTATGAGACTTCTCAGGACTATGATATACCAGATGACACTACTGACACCTCTCCACCCAATGAGGCTTCTCAGGATTTCGAGGCATCAGAGGATTTTGAGGCACCCACCGAGGCAGCAGTTCTGGAGTACGACTCCAATCTGGATGCGCCGTATGAGGAGGAGTACAGCGAGGACTACGAGAACCCAATTACCGAAGACACAGCCGAATACGATGCCATGGTGGAGTATGTGGATGTAGAAGATCCAGACGAGGACATAACGGAGGGGATGGATGAAGAAGGTGATGAGGAGGACCTAGAGGAGCTCGAGGAGTTACCAGAGGAGGCCACTGAGGCCACTGAGGTTCCTCCACCTGAAAAGGTGGAGGAACAGCAAGTCGAGGATGAAAACCAAAATGTTCCGGAAGAGAAGCCTGTCGAGGCTCCACCCAAGAAGAGAATCCGGCCCACGTTTAAGGAGGCAGCACTGAGGGCCTACAGGAAACAGATGGCTGAACTGGAGCAGCAGATCCTGGCAGGGGGTAAGACTGTTTTCTCCTTATTACTAGTTTTATTGTGTGCAATTCTGATGTACTGATTTGTTTATACAGCAAATGCATCCATGGCATTGTTTTCTTTGAATACAGTAAGCAATGCTGCATCATAACGAGAAGTTAATAATGACAAATAACTAGAAAAGTGCAATTCTGGGAAATTGCCAGTGTGGTTGCACTAACGCGACGTGAGCCGTGAGGAATCCGCTGAGGAATTAATTCCGTCTGGGCCTCACACATGAAGAAGAACAAATACATACAAGACGTTGTTCTCCTTCATGTGGCAAGCCATTTGCACACTTGTAATTTATGGGTTTATACTAGAAAGTGCTGTTTTCTTGATGAATTCTGTCTTGCCATTTATATTACATATTGTGATGTTGCTCCTGTCTGATTGGACATTATATATCAGAAAAGGGACAGAAAAATGACTTATTGGGTTACAGAAAAGGTTAACAAAAAACATGTTTTATTTTGCTAAAATGACCTAGAACAGTAGTGTGCTGCCTATAGCAACCACACTATTAATCCCCTGATACATCAGGGCTTATTATGTATAGTCGGGGGATATCTTAAAAAGTCCTGGAATAAATCCTTACGAAAAGATTTCTACACCAATGTGTTTGTAAAGGTGTCTAGTAACACATCTCACAAAGACTGAAATTCAGTTTCCCTAGGAGAATCCGTGACAGCTGATGAAAGTTTATCCATTAACTTAACTATACAGGAAAAAACACACCAAAATAAATATGCTTTAAGTAGCATGTGAGAGGTCAAACTAGGGGTCTTTCATGATTCTGAATCCATTGCAATCATTTGTTTTGCACGAAAAACATTCCTTGGGGTAAAGGCGGCTCCCACAAAACTGTGAAAAGTGATGACTCACTAAACCATAGTTTTGGCGGTCCGTTTTTAGCCCAAGGAATGTTTATCATGCAAAACAAAAGCTTGCAATGGATTCAGAATCATGAAAAACCCCTAGTTTGACCCCTCACATGCTATTTTGGTATGTTTTATCTTGTATAGTTAATTTAATGGGACCCCAACCTTCAGCAGCTGTAACGGATTCTCCTAGAGAAACTGAATTTCAGTCTTTGTGGGATGTGTTACTTACTACACAAACACATTGGTGAAGACATTTTTTGGTAAGGAATGTGTTCCAGGATATGGCACTATTTCTGAAGATATCCCCGACTAGTACTATAGTATATTATTATATACATGGCATTGCACTGAAATATTATCTCTGCTATTTCTTCCATTCTATCAGTAATAGCACAATAATAACAATGTTTTGCTATTGCTTTGTAGGGATGTTGGCAATATGCTGTATAGTGTCTTGGAATGTATGGGAAGTTTGGGAACCCCAGGCTTTGTTCAACTGGTACAAGCAATTTGTATGTCTTTGCTCAGAGGACTTCCTTTTTAAGGTCGCTGCCTTGGTTAAAGGGGTATTTCGGTCAAAAACGACTTTCCTACCTTTCAAATGATGATTCGGGAAGCTTCTGGGTTGATCCAGGTGTTGTTTGACCCATAGCAGCATTTTGTTCCATTTTCGATTTTTTTCCCCTGCACCCCACGGCTCCAAAACGGCACCTTTTGGGTCGTTCCGTAATCCGGTTATTATTCTCGCTCAAAATTCACTTTTCTCGCTCGGTATCAGTCCCTCATACTGTTGTTAGCATATCCGAGCTACACCAGCTCCTGGTCGCCGCCATGTTTGTTTACAAAAAGCTCAACTCTGAACTCAGGCCAACTAGAGAAACACTGGGAAATCCGATCACGCGATACAAAACGGGATTTCCCAGTGTTTCTCTAGTTGGCCTGAGTTCAGAGTTGAGCTTTTTGTAAACAAACATGGCGGCGACCAGGAGCTGGTGTAGCTCGGATATGCTAACAACAGTATGAGGGACTGAGATCGAGCGAGAAAAGTGAATTTTGAGCGAGAATAATAACCGGATTACGGAACGACCCAAAAGGTGCCGTTTTGGAGCCGTGGGGTGCAGGGGAGAAAATCGAAAATGGAACAAAATGCTGCTATGGGTCAAACAACACCTGGATCAACCCAGAAGCTTCCCGAATCATCATTTGAAAGGTAGGAAAGTCGTTTTTGACCGAAATACCCCTTTAAGGTCAAGGTTAGACTTGTATTCACATAGTGTTGGATTTCATTGTAGCAAGTTGGGGGTTTGTAGAGTTGTTGTTTTTTGTGAGGTTTGTGATCTTATGTTTGGTCTTTTAAGTATTACAATTACAATTTCAAGTACAATTTAGGCATTTAGCAGACCCTTTTAATCCAAAGCGACTTACAATAAGCAGGTAATACATCATTATAATAAGCAAGATAATATGTCAGTACATCAACAACAATATAACAATGCATAGGAATATCAATCTAGAAAAAAACAATAACATAGGTAGACCACGCAAGGGATGTCAAAAATGGACCTTTATCAAAATCGATTATTCTATAGCAATATTCGAATATTATTCGAAAATCGATAATTAATTATTATTATTTTTTTATTAAAAAAAAAAAAAAAAAATCTTCTGTTTTTCTTTTTTTTTTTACTGGATTTCAATGCACATTTACATATGTACAACATGGCTCTTCAGGTAATTGGTAGCCTAACTACTACTCTTCATCTTTCTTTTTAGTGTGCCAGTGTACTGTTCACCTAATCTCTCAAGAACAGATTCTGTGATGCTTTACAATACAGAGGACGCTGTTTTCCCTTTTCTTTGATGATGGCCACCAAGTACCAAACAATCAAGCCTGAATCAATCACACCTGTGTCTGAGACAGGAGGGGGAGGGGAGTGTGTAGCAGGCAGCCACTCTGCTGTGCTCCTTCACTCTACACAGTTTACAGTTGGTGCTGGTGTGAATAATAAATCAATGGCCATTTACTATTATCATTAATACTATTGTTAGCCTATATTCTATATTTTGGTTGAAACTAACTAACTAAGCCAAAAAATAGTATTAAAAAAAAAAAAAAAACGAAAAAAAAAAAAATTTTCGATTATGAAATATTAAAATCGAATATTGATTAATCTAACGAATATTCGAAAATCGATTATTCGGTGACATCCCTACCACGCACCTAATCAGTAAAAAAACGTTTCTAAAACCTAAAAATGCTATCTAGCTTCATGTATGGTCATTGAGGGAAGGGGGGTGTTACAGTAGTGCTATGGGTTTAGGTGGAGTCTGAGCTAGGGAGTGAGTCAGTGCGACAGGGAGTTTATTCCACAGTTTGGGGGCCAGGAGGGCAAATTGTCTAGGATGAGTGGATTTTTGTCTATAAGTATAATGTTACTGCAACCGTTGTCCCTAAAACCACCATCAATTCTTTAGAATAAAGTAAAAATGCAGAACAAGCCTGGTGTTGACCATCATAGGGGGTTTGCAGGCAGTATCACCGAGTATGAACAATTTGATATAATATATTATATTGTCACTGTCGGGCAGAAACCTTTTTGTCTTCAACCCTTTAAAAAAAAAATCCCTGTAAATTTAGACACACAAAAGTAGTAAAGAATTCAGATCTGCAAGCTCACAACACATCGTATCATGACGTGTGCTTGAAGATCGCCTATTTTGCTATAAGTCTGTGGAGGTTTTTATCAACAAAAATGATATTAACATGGGATCCATTGGATTTTACATTTAAGAATTTGACATAATAAGAATTCCATTCACCAGCAACAATATCCATTATAGTCACATACACATACTGTACTGTACATGCTCTCAATATGTGGTGCTTTCTCTTGGGGCAGTCAAGCTTCTTTTAAACCATTGGCTCTCAAACTGTTTCGTGTCAAGGACCCCCAAATTGATATGGTATTTTGGCCAGGGACCCCCAGAAGAGAAGATTTGTGTTATTTTTTAATTGTATTTTTAATTTGATTTCTTTCCCAAAAACCTTGAACTAAACTATATATAGAAAATAATACACCCAAATAACTAATAATCTAGTGCCTCTGTAGTATTTGTGCCGTGGCGATGTGTTTGAACAGAAATGGATGCATAACATATACTTATGTTAGCATTCATTCATTGAGGCAGAAAACGCTTTCATGTGGAATAACGTACTAGCAATGGTGGGTCCCAGCCAGGGAATTTCCTCCCTTATTTAAAACCAAACAGGCCGTTGACCTACAAGTGGAACAGCTTACAGCTACTGCAAGCTTGGGCATTTTCAATGAAGCAGGTGAGGGTAGTACAATACAGTGTTGTATAGATATACAAAGTGCACCTGTAGGCAAAGCAACACACTAATGTGATATATTATGGGCCAGGCTATCCTGTAGGGGAACAACACCAATTTAACATGGTGAGTAAACCTCTAAGCAGGGTTTTCATAGACTCTCAGGACAAATGTGGTTCACTCTAATGGTTAATTCATTTCATACTCCATCATATGACTAGTACTACAATATACAATTTACAATTTAGGCATTTAGCAGACACTCTTAATCCAGAGCGAATTACAATAAGCAAGGTAATACATCAATACAATAAGCTACATCAATACATCAAATGAATAGAAATATCAATCTAGACTAAATAACGTAGGTAGACCGAGCAACTAATCAGTAAAAAAGCTTTATATACCGTAAAACCTAAAAAATGCGATCTATTTTTCAATATGGTCATTAGGGGTTAGCGAGTAGGTGGAGTCTGAAGATGTGAGTCTTCAGGCGATGGCGGAAGCTAGGGAGTGAGTCTGTTGTGCGACAGGTAGTTTATTCCAGGTGTTGATCAGGCTTTGGAGGTATGGAGGAGCCATACCTTTGGCTGCTTTGAAGTGCCAGTATCAGTGTTTTGTATTCAGAGCAGAGAAGGGGTAGACATGTGAGAATTTTGGATGGTTGAAGACCAGTCGTGCCACAGCATTTTGGATCAGTTGAAGAGGCTTAAGTGTACATGCCGGGAGGCCAGTGAGGAGAGAGTTACAGTAGTCAAGTTTTGATATGACATATGTTTGGATGAGGAGCTGGGCTGACTCCTGGATGAGGAAGGGTCTCATTCTACGGATGTTATAGAGTGTGAACCTACAGGACCGGGTGAGTGATGCAATGTGTGCCTTGAATGATAGCTGGCTGTCCAGGACCACGGCAAGGGCAACGACTAGGGCTGTCACTGTCACGATTGTGGCATTTTACTTGACGATTAATTGTCACACAAATAATTATGATTAACAACTTAATTGTGTTTTTGACATAGAACCGGAACATATTAATACGTATTACTTCTGTAATATTATACAGTATATAATTGTGACACACTCTGTCACGTCGTATGACAAAGTATAATAAAACAATAAACCCCAAGACATGTGGATTACTGTTAGGCCCTTGACTTAATGTGGATATTAATATTTACCCTAGATCAGGGGTCTTCAACAGGGGGTCCGGGACTCCTAGGGGGTCCTTAGAGTTACTAGAGGGGGGCCACCAAATCCTTGTGCGATAGGATAATTCTTTTAAATTAACAACTTGAACCCTCGCATCCCTATTCCAAGGAGAATTTAGCCAAAAATAGAAGATCTACAACAAGCTCTCAACGTCTCGCACTGCGAGGCATTGAGGGCTTGTAGATCGGCTATTTTCGGCAAATAGGTTTGGTGTAGAGGTAAAAAAAGAGCAGACCAAGTACATAGTGAAAGGTCAAGTTTACAAAGATCGACGATTTAAGTGGTTAAATGTGAAAATACACATTAACATGAATCCAACATAGACTGATGACTGTCAAAGTGCTGTCAAACAAGTCTATGAATCTATCTATGATATCGATGAAAATATGCATCACACAATATGTAGAGGGGGTCCCTGCTTCCACCAGCACCTAATGTTGTCACCAGTAGGGGGAGCACAAAACTGGGTGAGATCTCGGCCGCAAAATATCTGGTATTTTCGTGTATAAAGTCGGCCAAAACTGCTATTTTCGGGTATAAAGTCGGCTTTCCTTTATTAAATCATATTTTTCCTTTCACAATATTATTTTGGGTGTCTTTGGGGCTTCACATTGGCTATGTTGACAACTCCAGGCAGTCAGTTCTGTTCATATTAACTCACCGTTTATTGCTCCATTCCTGTCCCAATTCCTCCTCCATCTGAGCCATCCAAATTCCTAAAGTTGACGTTCTGTTAGCCATATTCGTCGCGAAACTTCTTCCGAGTTTTAACTACTTATCTCCAAAGTGTCCACAGAAGCTCTGTGTCAATCCCTCATGTTCACTATAGTCTGTAGCAAATATTAAATATACAATTTCGTTACTTACCAAAAAAAGGCGGTTTAGAGGAGTTGAAAGCCTACTAAAATACACTATTTAGCTAGAAAAGAAAATATTTCACCGGAAATCTAGCCCTTTTGAGGAAAGTAGGCTTTCAACATCTTAGAACCGTCTTTGTTTTGGTGAGTAGCGAAAGTGTACTTTTTATTTTTACGACAGACGAGAGTCCTGTTGAACTCATGTGTGTTCGGCAGTCCGCGGGGGGCGGGGGTCAATGCGGGAGGGGGGGCCGGGCTACCCCTCCCGGCCTTTAGGGGGAGACATTGCTACCCCTTGCTCTATAAAATAGGCGCCAGTGCCTGCTTCATCCCTGCCGTAGATCTTAATCCATAATTTCACCAACATTTCTGACTTGCCTTTAGCCTCAAAAAGTGGTCAATAAATTATCTTTCAGCCTTTCTTTTTTGGTTATTACAATTTAGTTTATTTGTTTAGTTTAACAAATTTTAGACACATAAAGTAAACGATAAGTTCAGTGCACGCAACAAATCTTGGTGACCATAATCATCTGTGACCATTGGCAGAACAATTAAAGACCGGGCCGGTATGCGAGCCACAATGATCGGACCCCGCCGACAGGGCACCTGTCTGGGATTATTTTATAATGTTTAAATATTGTCTTAAAGTTTTGAATTTCACACTCAAAACACTCTTTATTTACATTAGAAAAAAGATTATAATAACCTCTATAATGCCTCTGGAATGATGCCTCAGCAAAACACTAAAGAGATGGAAAAACACACAAAGGGAAATAAATACTGGAGGGGGGCTGTAAGTTTTCATTGATCTACGACCAGTAGTGAGATCACATGACCATAATGCATAAATCATGCATGGCGTTTGGTTGCTGCTGTTCAACGGCAGGAAAATACCTAATGAGTAATGAGGTACTGGGTAAAGAAAACACATAACCGGGCCTCTCATTAGACACATATGTCTTAAGGACCACCTTTTCTTTGTCACATGAGACTGTAGTGTCCTCCAGGGATTCAATGACAACATTTCATGGCATCTCGACGCAGTGAGAATACATTCTTCACTTGATTGGATAGATGGTATAGCCCTTGGAAAGGCATTGGGTTGACTCGGGGCTTGACTCAGAGCATTTTGGGCATTAGAAGTGAAAGCACTGCTTTAGAATTCAGCTTGACCTTTATACGTGACAAACTGTCCTCGGGTCAGCTGTGATCCTTTTCTCAGATAAATACATCAACGGGTCCTAAGTGTTATTTTTGGTACATTTATAGCTGTCTGCCCAGATAAGATTTGGGTGTGAGGGCAGTGCTCCCTGCCCTCTTCTAGGTTGATGACAGCGCGGCATGTCTAATTTATAGGAGACTCAAGAGTGGAGCACTCTGCCCCATCCTCTCTTCTCACACTTGTTTTTTGTCTCTTCCCCACTCATGTCCTACTGTCTCTTGCTTTGCCTTCCAGTCGCCTCTCTCTCTCTCTCTCTCAACTAATGTACGCTTACCGTGCTCGTGTTTGGCAGCACACTGGCCATTCCGGGACCGGGGGCGGGTCCAGGTTGTGCGGGAGTCAGGAGTGCTTGTGACTCCCTGTCAGGGCCTGTCTTCACTCAGCACATAGCAGCACAGTCCGTATTCAGATGCTAATTCGCACTCCCAAGGGCATACTGTAACCAGGTCAGCCTTACTTAGAATATTTATAGAGGTCTGCCGCTTGTGAAGTTGCTGCTTTGCTCCTGGGGGATCCAGAGAGGCAGACCCTTTTTTATGCTTACTGTGCCATATCTGGGAGTGTGGCAATGAAAGATACAGATCCGTTGTGGTTGTGGTTCTAGTTGAGAGGTTTCCACGTTGTCGACTGACTGCCTGCCTCCGGCATTGGATAAAGTCTCCGCCGCACAGTTCATGCTCAAAGCTGATAGAAGAGACATGACATCCAATGTATCTATGTAAGAAAAACAAAACAGGGAGTACACAATACCCCTGGCTATCCTGTCTAGTTTACTTGAGTAATGAATGAATTCGCTTCTTTTTTAACTGCTGTGAATATTCTCACCTGGATGGTACGTGTCAGCTTCAGTTCTCTCTATCAGTGAGCCTTCCCCTCCAGTCGCTTTCACTCATAAAAAAACAGACAGTTTCACATAATTATGCCTTTTGTGGGCCTTGCCAAGGCCGTTACATAATGCAATGAGCTTAAGTGCTTTCTATTGGAGAACCTCTACTATCATTGTGAGGCCTGTTAAAGGGAGAGAGCATCTTGAAACCGATTGGTCAAATGAACTGAATCTTGAACACTTAAACGTACTGTACAAAGTGCATGAGTCACTCTGAGGAATGTGAGCTGATGAAATAAATAAATAAGGGATAGCTCTCTCTTAACCAACCTTAACCATCATTTAATGTGATACATAATGTTTCACGAGCAAACAAAGGGACATATGGTTCATAAATTGTAATGAAGTGGCAGGAAATAAAACCTTCAAATATATGTCGCCAATGTCTGCTGTCCTGATGTTGCCTCCTGATGTTCACAATGCTACAATCTAGAGGCTTTATCGCTACTTTTAGGAATGTGAGTAGTTTTTTTCCATCACTGTTCACAAGTCAGTGTCTAAACCCTAGGCAGAGCTCTCAGATGCTCAGACTGTCCTGATATGATGTAAATGATATGACAGGCCAGAACCCCAGGCTGACTGAGAGACGTGGCCCTCTGTACCAATCTTGACAAAGCTGTCTGCATTCACAACAACAATACAGCTTCTCTGTCAACGTTCTGCTGACTGACACGTGAACCTTAGCAGGTTTGATCAATACCACATACAGGAAGAATACATTTAGACAGATATTAGTTTCCCATCATCATCATCATCATCATCATCATCATCATCATCCGAGTTATTGTAGCCACTGTAAATCGACAATAACCTTCTAACTATGGTATGTGATTTAATAGTAAACCTCTAAAAAGTATTAGAAACGTAGTTATGCAATGAAAACATCCTATTTCTTCTTCAATGCTGTCGCAGTTTGTTGAGATATTGCTCGACATAGGCAGATTCAGGGAGATTTAGGTAGATGCTTAATGAGACACTGGTACATGTTTGATGTCATACATGCCAGAGCCCTCTATTGGAGAGTCGCGCCAACTCCGTTCACTTCATGGGGCCAGGTCTTCTACTTACACGTCTATTGGCGAATAGTGACAAGTTTACAGAATGCATTGAAGTCTATGAGGGAAAAGTGACATTTCGAGTTACATGAACCACGTGACTGGCGCTGTTTCTGACCCCGCATTGGCAGAACTCTCTTATACAAGGCTCTGATACTGTACATGCATTTTATGGATTTAAATGAGTCTTTTCACACCATGACTGAAGATCAGGCTGTCTAGAACAGGGTTTGTCTTTATCTCTGTATGTACAGTAGAGTATTTATGTCTGTCTCCACCAACGTAGGCCAATTGCAGCTCTTGTTGCACTATATATCAATGTTTCCCAACCTGTAGGCCAGTCCCCCTTTACGCCAGAAGTGTGATAGTGAAATGCAACTAGATTGTACCAAGTCCCGGAAAAGGCATGCTGTGATTAACCAGTAGTCACTTTGAGGCACTTTTACTATCACGCTTCCCAGAAGGTGATATACCTGTGCTTCCTGTTTCCCGGTCAGATTCTCATAACTTAATTTGATTGGCTCGTGAAGGTATTGTGTGTTTTCGGTTCAAATCTGCTGCTCAGCCAATCAAACAAAGCTATTGGAACAGGAAATGTTTATGCCACCTTCTGGAAAAAAGAACCAAAGATGGTTACTGTATGGGGTGCCCTCTGGCCTACTGGTCCAGGTGCATACCACATAGGCATTGCCACGTAGGTATTGATGCCTGACGGCGTCGCCGGTTCGATTCCTGATCCGGACGTCCTTTGCCGCATGTCACTCCTGTCTCTCCCCCCATTTCCTGTCAGCCTGCTGTCCTATCCAATAAAGACATAAAAAAGCCCCAAAAAGATGGTTACTGTAATTTAGGCATATATGTCATCCCAGTTGGTGCCACTAGAGGTGAAATGGTACACAAAACCTACAAATGGTCTCCTAAGTGGGCGCCGTCTGATCTCGCAGACATCCGATGTTTACTGGTGCTAGATCCCACGAGAATTTGTAGCTGGGACAGAGAAATGTTGATAATAAAATAGATTATTCCTTGATTTGTCTCTCTGAAAAAAGCCATTTTAGTATGAAAATGGAAATATTGTGTGGCTTGTGATGATCGGGACCAATATTTTAGTTCAGTGACCATGGGGCTAAAGAAGCTGTGTTCATCTCTTCCAAGTATGCGACCTGACGGTCGCTTATCCCCCGATTAGGGAGTCTTACTGGTACTATGTTGGTTCCATTGATCCAATGGAACACAATTGCCAGATTAATCATTAAAATAAACATGATTGTGGCCCACCCATCTGACCAATTAACTTGTGGTCAGATGAGTGGCCTGCCAAAGGCTTTCTAGATTTCCAAGTGGGCCCTGATCCACAGTAGTTGGGAACCGCTGACTTTGTATCCATGACGTCACAGAACGGACCACTGCACCATAGTCTGAACCAGCGCTGGCAATTACATTGAAAAGAGACTCTTTTTAGGGCGCGGCTGAGTAGGAGGCAAGCCGTCTAGAAAAGGCTCTGTCAGTCAGCTAATCTTGCAAATGCCGGACGAATCAGTGCCAGATGTCAGTAGGCCAAGGAAGGAGAAGGAACTCCTTGCAATTTCTTCTTCACAAATTGTGAAAATGTTTTGAAATATTTATGTGTATTAAATATTTTATGATATGGCTATTGGATCAGGCTGAAACATAACCAAACACGGGCACATACGCCACAGATATGTCATAGACCAGGGGTCGGCAATTAGATTTGGCCTTGGGCCAATTTTTTGATGGCGGGCCAGAACATATAATGAAAGGCTAGGGCGGCCGAGGGTCTAGTCGGCGACCTGGCCAACTCGGGAACGATGTAAATATGGAATGAATGTCCCGCCCTTTAATGCAAACCCCATTATACCTGTTGTCATAGGATCCGTTTTGACCATCTGTTTGCCTGTGTCCATTTATGCCCATATATGGAGATATCTGTCTGTCTATGTCCATTTTATGCCCATATATGGAGATCTCTGTAGGACCCGTTTTGACCATCTGTTGGCATGTGTCCATTTATGCCCATATATGGAGTTATCTGTCTGTCTACGTCCATTTTATGCCCATATGGAGATATCTGTATCTGTCTGTCTGCGTCCATTTTATCCCCATATATGGAGATCTCTGCAGACATAGTGCCGGTTCCGGAAAACACTGATGTCAGACATCAGAATCCGAAACTTTCGTGCCGTTTCCGGAAAATCGGGCCAGGCACTGCACTACCTGCTGCGGCGGGGAACGCGTGTGCCGAATTTGAAATAGGGAATGAATGCCCCACCCTTTAATGCAAACCCCATTATACCTGTTGTCATATGACCCGTTTTGACCATCTGTTTGCCTGTGTCCACTTATACCCATATATGGAGATCTCTGCAGCTCCGCATACGGGCGTCCATTTTATGCCCATATATGTAGATCTCTGTGACTGCCCTACCTTTTAATGCAAACCCCATTATACCTGTTGTCATGAGACCCGTTTTGACCGTTTGCCTGTGTCCATTTATGGCCATATATGAACATCAGAACTGATGTCATTCAATACGTAACCATGGCATTTTTTGTTGACTCAATGTGGCTTACGTGATGTCAGAGCCTTTTATGGAGTGATGTCACAATGAGTCAGCGCTTACGCCGGTTCCTCCGGAACAGCCCGATGTCAACAATCATCTCCGCATACGGAGATTCCGAACGTTTCGCGCCCGTTCTGGAAAACCGCGCATCGGGTTGGGTCAAGGCCGGGCACTGCACTCTGTGCCGCGGCAGGGAACGCGCGTGCCGAATCTGAAACCGGTGGGACGAACGGTTCTCGAGATATGCGGATTACATACACACACACACACACGCACGCAGAGACGCTCGCATTTGATTCAAATTCAGATTGAGTAAAACAATCTTACTGGAACTCCAAGACAGACTGCCTTACAAGACATAGGCATCTGTGATAAAAAGAAAAAAATAATATATGTGGTAAAACAAACTGTTTTCCCCCCTTTCTATTTGCAAATATTGATGGGCTGATTTAGTGGAGTATATAATAATTTTAATGTTGATTACATACCTTTATTTCATAATTATTATTACCTTCCTCTCTGCTGCCAGTTGTAGGCTATAACATCACATACATACAGTATAGCATGATTCATAATAAATCACTTTGCACATCTCACAGCGCTGTGCAGCACGACGGGTTGTGTTTGTAGATTGAATACTGTGCGCAACACCGCTGCACGTCGGATCACAAATTGGTTGTTAGTGAATTGAGTGCAGCGACACTATCCAAAAGCATAAAGAAGAAGAAACAGTTATAAATGTTTAGGTAAACATTTACAAATGTCAATAAACAGTTTGTTCATGTTTATTACTCATCTATAAACTGCTTATAAATGTTTATAAATGATTTATAACAGGTCATAAAACAGGTCATAGGTCGTAAAGTGCTACCAACGTGGTTTAATGCAATCAGATTTTTTTGCCACTCAGTAGGCATTCCCGCATAACCTCCGGGTACGATGATGATGTCACGCTTATATCCTCTATTGTTGTTCTTGTGAAGCATTTTTGCACTTGTAGGTGAAGTATGGTATTTATAAAAATCACATTTTGGCTTAAGAAGCTGCCGGCCTGTGTGGTGGGGCTTTGCCACTGAACATGTGATTTGTGCGGCTCATTGGTTCATTGCACACACAGTGCTTATGGATCACTAAAGATTGGACAGGGAGGCAATGGCAAAATTAGACTGTACGTCTTCCATAGCTACATCTGCATCACTGCATCTGGTAAGCTCAGCTATTCTTGCCAAACACCATTTCACTCAGGATAAACGCAAAATAGAGAGAATGTTGACCGATTAGATTAAGAGTTGATTAGATTATCTGTGTCACATTACAGTATAACCTGCTTGGTTTGTGCAGGGATGCAGAGTGTTATGGTTCTATTCCTGGTACATGCCCAGAGGGGTGCCTCTTTTCTGTTGAAATCGAACTAAGTATGCCATCTGACATCAGCTTGCCTCAGCCACAATTGTTTAGTCAGAGTCGAAAGAATAGGCACAAGAGAAGAGGATAGATAGATGTGGATGACGACAAACCCCTATGCATCACTCGCTGTGTGGTGGGGAAATGGTATAGTCTGTGGGTTTATATATGTACTGCGTGCTGTTGTTTTATTCAGCAGAGCCAGGTTCCACAGCATTGCCATTTTAATAGCACTATACGCTTATGACTCAATTCGTTCTTCTGAGAGAGGATACCATTTTACCAAGTTGAAATTCAAAGTAATGCTTGGCAAATGCTTTCACAGTTGATGCTCATAACGCTTTCCTGGGCTGCTGAATTTTTCACTTCAGGTGCAAGACTTGCAACTGGAGACTCCACAGGGGATCTTGGCCTGCTATCCACTCTGCCCAAAAAGCAAACCAGACCGTTTTTATACCAGTGAATTGATGATTCTTTTTACCGAAATAGCATGGTGTCGTTTTCGAATCCACCAGCTGAATGTGTTTCTTAACTAATGAAACCTCAGCAAATCCATATCCACATTTGTCTTCGCACACCTGCTGTTGTTTCAGTGACAGTTAATCTGTTTGTTAGATTCTGAGGGAGAACGTTTCCTTTGTTTATCACGTACGAACCAATCAATGAGAAGTACAAAGATGTAATGTCTGTACTCTCTCCTCGACATCACCATTTCTCACGCTCGCTGTGTGCTCTGCATGTCCCTGTGCGTTGTTGTGTGTGTGTGTGCACTCACAAGAAAACTCTTTTTAAATTGTATTAATGGCCCAGAATTGTGGTCAAGAAATGACTTGTTTGCTCCATTTGTGATTCCTTATGGTTACATTGCTGCACTCATACTTGCCTTGCATTGTAAAACAGTCCTCAGTTATTTCCTGCTTAATTGATTTATGGATAAAATCTAAATCAATATTTAAAAACAATAAACAATTTAATCTTGCTCATGTAGGTTAATCGAAAAATTGAGAACCAGGTTTAAAATATATATATGTCTCACTTCATTGAACAATGGTGGCGTACCAACATTGTGAAAATAGCTGCTCTACAAGCTCACCTTGTAGATATTAGGCTATATATAGGCTATTTACACACATCTTCATGTTCATCAATCAATCATTAACTTAAATAACTGTGATATTGATTTGAAATCATATTTTCCTAGGCCCACACTTCATATATCGTCGATACTTTGTAGTGATTTTGATATTGCAACTGGACAATCTCTCAGACTCTGAGTCAAATAAAGATTGAGGATTTTACGGTCTACAGTATGTGTCTGTGGGCTGGATGGCTCGGTATAGTGCTACCTGGCTACACTATCAGCCATGTGCAGGATTTGCCGCTTCAGTGAGCCGGGGGTCAATGTGCTGGCTGACCATGCGTGTCACCACAGCCAGCTGCAGGATTTACTGCGCCGGCCGCTATCTCAACACACACCGCTCACAGCACAAGCCAAGTTTCTTCTACCAATCGATTACATTTTTATTCCGCAGATTTAATGCCCCACTCTGGAACGACCTTTATATCATCACCTGCACTACAGTAGGCCTATCTCCCCTATCTCGTCCTGCGTGCTTTGCGCGGTATAGCCTCGGGGCTACAGTCCACAGCTAGCTTGTACAGATGGCTCTATGTGGTTCTGGGTGTGCTCTAAGTGGCTTAGCAGGAGATATCTGTGGGTGCCCTTCGCACCCACATATATCTCTGAATCTTCTTTTCTTCCTACTTCTTTTTATTTTATTTAAGTGTGGCTGTGAACACTTCGCTGTGGTGGTTTTGTGCAAACGTCTGCAAAAATGTTGATTTCTGTAATAAAAAGTCAGCCGCCTTTCACAGAAGTTGAGAACTGCCAGCCTGTTTTGTTTTGTTCCCCTCGGTAATGTTGACATTTTACAATGCAGCATCAAACAATTAGTGCCAGGATCAGTCATATTTTAATATCCCTGGAGGCAGTGCAGTCTGTCAGTATGGCAGTCAAAGAAAGAAAGAAAGAAAGAAACTGCATCGGAAACTGTTGCTGCAGGGTTTGTGCCAGACTCCTGACATGCCTCAGTGTTTGTGTTGCAATTACTGTACTTTACCTATATCCAACAGCAGATATTTCCAGTGTGCAGCACGTTCTGTTGCGATCAGGCCGGCATCTATCATCCACAGATCAATAGCTGGGTAATTACACCTGTGTGATGTGGCTTATTTAACACGCCTGTCCAGTTTGCCTCTTCAAAGGCAAAGCGATACTGTTGCGTAGAGTTGTAAGCTTACCTAATGCCCCATGTCTTCACGGTTATGTGGCCGTTGAGTCATGTGCTGTTTGTGATCAATGGCGGTGCTTAGTATTCCTACTGTATTGATTTGGACCTACTTTATTTATGCGGCACAGATCTTCCTTTATTCCAGTCATTAACTGAGGAATCTATTTGTGGCCCTCGTGCCTTGGGACACGTGTTGACTGGTTTTTGCATAATTTAGTTTGGCAAAACAAAACTGTGTCACTGCACTGTACTGTACTTTGCTAGAGTTTAGAGTCGAGTGTTTGACTTACACAGTAAAATCCTGTGTTACTTTAGCACACTTACAGGCACAGGTCCATTTGGTTTCATTTGTACACTCTGTTTTAAACACTGAGGATTTTACCATGTAAAAATCATGTAAGCGGCCTTTCCTTCCTAACTATCTCTCTCTCTCTCTCTCTCTCCCTCTTCCTCCCTCCTCTTCTTGTCTTTTCAGACAGCAGTGCTTTGGATTCTCAGGTTTCCAATAATTGTTTTAACATGAATCCCCCATGCTCATGTGATTGTGTGTGTGTGTGTGTGTGTGTGTGTGTGTGTGTGTGTGTGTGTGTGTGTGTGTGTGTGTGTGTGTGTGTGTGTGTGTGTGTGTGTGTGTGTGTGTGTGTGTGTGTGTGTGTGTGTGCATCAGAGCATCTGGGTGCGTGTGCACGTGCCCGTGATTGGATGTGCATGTGTGTATACATACGTGCCTCTCCACGTTAGTGTGTGTGTGTGTGTGTGTGTGTGTGTGTGTTGTGTAGCTATAAGTGATGCACATTGTTTGTGCTTGTACACGTGCGGGTCCATTTGTGCATACAACAGGTTCACAGGATACAATTCCACTGAAACCATTAAGGCAGTGGTTCTCAAACCCCCCCCCCCCCCCCCCTTGATATGTTTTGGCCACGGACCCCCCATCTGAAAAGCTTTTGTGTCAGGGATCCCCAGATGATAAGATGTGTGTTAATGAAAATGTAGTTAATGCAAAATGATCTCATCATGTACAAGCTCACAGTGAAGCCCCCCCCCCCATGACCCCTGGGACCCCACTTTGAGAACCTCTGCATTAAGTCAGTGGTTCTCAACCTTTTCAGGCTGCGACCCCCAAAATTATCATATTTTAACTGGGGACCGCCCCACCCTGACGAGTTGAGGCATTATATTTTGTATATCACTGTTCTATTGTGAAAATAGCAGATCTTCATGCTCACAACAATATTTAATTTTTCATTTTAGAGGTATAAAAAAAGTCCTTAAATTGTCACTTTCGAAATGTGCAGATACCCTCTTTACACTTATACTGTATGTTGGTTTGTTTACTGTTGAGTGAGAAAACAGTGTTTCACATTAAGCTAATCATCTGGGGTAAGCAAATAATTTGGGGTCCCGACCCACAGGTTGAGAACCACTGCATTAAGGAATGCTGCACGTGTCTGTTAGCAAACCCTGCTGTCACTTTGAATTGTTTCTTCTTCCCCAATGCAGCGCGACACATTCTGAGCTTGCACACCGGCTATTTTTTTTAAATAGCAGGTGGTTTTTGAAATAGCTTCTTTTTTTTACCATTTGGATAAAAAAAAAAAAAAAAACGAGGTTGGAAGTGGTCAAGGTGCACCTGTTAACACGCCTTCTACCCTGAGAAAGCGGGAGTGTTTACAGTCCCAGTGTGGTCCCCAGCACCGTGAAATTACAACCACTATGTGGTCACTCACCTGTGTTGCAGTCCTTCCTTTCTCGGCTCACAACTATGGTTTTATCTCGCTTGTACGCTAAATTGACCTCCTAGCCTTACTGTATCTTTCAGCTGTATGCCCCCCCCCCCACTCCTCCCCCCAACAGTACATTTCTGTTCTGCTTGTCATTTTGCCCTTTAGTGTTTGTACTTGCACTGTAGCACGTTGTGTTGTTTGCACTGTACTGTATATGTCACTGTGCAACGTCTCTCTTCTCTTTGCAGACTCGCAATGTCCTGGATCCCAAAATACTTGGCATACAGACAGGAGGGTGAGTGGTGCTACCCCCCCCATCCCTATACCCCACACCCACCCGATCTCATTGGGTGCACACCAGCGCGCACCGGTGCTATAGCAGAGATGCTACAGGCGTGATGCTCCTGTAGTATAATGGCTGGGCCTAATTGGCATATAATCTTTCATTTATACTTGGTTGCGTGCTGGGTGTTCTGTCACCTCTCTTGAATAGCGGCACATGGAAGAGGATGTGAATATCGTCTTTGTCGAGGTGGAAACCTCATAATATGTCCAAAACAAAACTGTTATTCTTTCAGGATTCCAATTCAATAGCAGCAGATCTACAAGCTCGAAACGAGCCACGTGTCGAGCTTGTAGATCTGCTACTTGTGATGCTTTCGTGTGATGCTGTATGATCAAGTAGGGTGTTAATTTGCAAAAGAAAGAAAAAAAGAAAAAAAGGAGATAAGAGGTTTCTGCCCAACAGCAAAGATATACTGGAAGCTAGACAATAAATCTGCAAGTTTATAACCATGGATTATCACTTTGGAATGAAGCCTCACGGGAAAATGTAAAATAAAAGAAGCAATCAAAATGCAAACTTGCCTAAAAATATATGTACATATTAGATTAAGGGGAAAGTCACCTGTGAAACTCCCAGAGTGCAATCCTCCTTTGCAGTTCTTCCCAACACCAAGCTGTGGCTCCCCCCCACCCCCCACCCCCGCCAGCCAGTGTCTGCTGCATCACGCTGCGTGGGTTCCCTGGGTGAGACGAAGGGCAGCCCCTGCTTGGCAAAGATGGGAAGGCTCTAGATCCCTATCTCCGGTGCCGTTCCGCTGGTGTAGCAGGGGGGGGGGACAAGCTGCCAGGTCACAGGTGGTCCGCTGCTACCTGCTATATTCTGCATGCAGGGTGTAAGCAGCCTCTGATTGTCTGTGATGTCACATCGAGGTCGTTAGAGGGAGCTGAGTGACAGCTAAGGTGATGCCACCCTCCTCCGGAGGGAGCGGAGCATCGCGTTCATCGCTCTGCGGGGAGACAGAGAGGACTGAAATGATCGGGGGGGAGGGAGGGAGGGACAGAGAGAGAGAGAGAAACTGGATCCTCTAATACCCTGCCCAGGTGGGTGAAAGTGAAGGATGAAATGGAGGAAGGAAGGAAGGAAAGAAATGCAGCGAGAGTCTTTTCAATCTTTTGTTTCGCAAAGCAGTGGCAATTTTCTTTGCTGTAATGATACCCCACAACAATGAATACAATTCACATGCACTCATCATGTCACAGGTGTTATTGTTCCCAAAGGAAATGTGTTACCCTCTGCTGTAACAATATATATTGTCGTTGTCGGGTGGAAACCTTGTAGGTCCAAAACCGTTTGTTTTGTATTTATCATTTTAAAAATGACTTAGACTAGCTACAAGCACACAACGCCTCGCATCGCCAGGCACTGTGTGCTTGTAGATCAGCTGTTTTCACTACTTTTGTGCGATGGCCTTGTATGATAAATCAGTGCTTTACTTTGCGAGAAAAAAAATTGAAACTTGGAGAGACGAGGTTTCTGCCCGACAGTGACGATATATATATCAATACAAAATGACATACAGCACATACACAGAATGTCAGCATTCCACATGGACACACATTTGGGGCTTTGATGGACAGGGGGGCAACAGAGTTCTTAAAGCAGTTGAGCTGCTCTGGAGGACTGTGTGTCTGGAGCTTCTGCCGGAGGGAAGAAGCTGGTACTGGGTTGGAGGACATGGTGTGGGGTCTGAAATAATCTTCTGAGCCTGTCTGATGATAGTTTCATCACAGACAGCCTGCATTGTGGGATACTGCCTGACTCCCATAGTTTTTCATGGCTCTTTGTGTTAGCCTAGTAGTGTAATCCGGGCTTTCAGCTGTATACACCGAAGTTGCCAAACCCAGCTGAGATACGACACTGCAGGATGCTCTCAACTACAGCGTGGTAGAAGAGGAGCAACACTTGGTGTTTGAAACCAAACACTCCACGCCCACACAGGAAGTGTAGCCACTCTTGGACCCTAGTACAATAGACCAACGGTCTTCAACAGGGCGTCCGGGACCCTATAGGGGGTCCTCAGAGTGACTAAAGGGGGTCCTCAAATCTTTTTTCCCATTTTTTATATTAACCACTTGAACCCTTGCGTCTATAATCTGAGAACTTTAGCCAAAAATAGCAGATCTACAAGCTCACAACGCCTCGCGCTGCGAGGCGTTGTGACCTTGTAGATCGGCTATTTTCGTCAAAAAAGGTTTGGTATAGAGGGGAAAAAGAGAAAAAAGTACAGAGTGAAAGGTGAAGTTTATTAACTATTGACAGTTCAAGTGGTTAAATATCTGAAAACACAAAATGACATGAATCCGAAATACACTGATGATCGTGCTGTCAAACAATGAAACTATATGGAATCTATGAACAGGTCGTGGGGGTCCCTGCTTCATCTCTCTCTCAACTAAGGGGTCCTCGGTCTGCAAACGTTGAAGACCTCTGCTCTAGCATACAGTAGACCCTACAGTAGGACTCTCAAGTTGTTTAGTCACTAGCAGTTTTACTGTCACTGTTGGTTGTTGGTTGCATCTTCAGTGCCACTCCGGTGTGTGCGTGCAAGCTGGTAGGGATCTAGAAATAGACGCGTGGAACAGGGGTGCTCAATGGAAAGTGAGAGGAAGACTGATCACCGGGTGCCCGAGTGTACGTCCTCCGGCCCCGCGGAAGGCGGGAGGAGAAAGGGGCCGGTGGTTAGACAGGTTATGGAAGAGGTGTGATCCATGATGTTTACTGCCAGCGTAAATCAAGGCTCCCTTTCAGCGTAGTAATGTCTCCCCCAGCGCGGCATTATTATGATATTAATACACCCTAAATCTGTCTGCTCCCCACAGGGCTGGCAGCATTCTTTATGGTATTGACAGCATGCCAGATTTACGCCGCAAGAGGACAGTGCCTATTGTCCGAGACCTGGTGAGTTATCTACTGCAACAAGGTTATGTGTGATTTATGTCAAATCTATCCGAGTGGCCCCGCACTGGCCACCGTCGCCTGTGGAATGGTGCTGTGTGCGTACCAGGTAGCCCCCCAGTCCCGTTTTAATGCGATAATGCCAGTAATTATTTCATTAGACGCGACACTTTTCACGCAGCACAGAGCACTTGACAAAACAAAAACCAAGGGAACAAGAGCGGTTATTAAAGCGATAATGAACTTCAGCCGGAGGATGTGTAATCTCAAATGCAAATGTCTTCATAAAGTGTCAGAGGTATTTCTGAAACGATCGGTAGGAGGAGACAGAAAAAGAAAACCTCAGACTTAAGAAAACATTTTCCACTAATTATACGACTGGATGTGATGGAGATTAATGGCGATAACATTGACTGAAAGACCCAAAAACCTGGAGGCCGTGGTGAGAACCCTATTAATGAAATGCTTTAGAGAGAGTGTTTAGGTCGCACAGTGTCCCGCTGATGTTTGTTTTTATTGCAACATAATATGTGTCATAATATATTCCGCACAGAACGACGGCTCTCTCGCAGTCCACTGTAGCAAACTGTACCAGCCACGTCCAAGCGCACCAACGCACGCA
The DNA here is from genome assembly GCF_963921795.1 of Nannobrachium achirus. Lineage (NCBI taxonomy): Eukaryota > Metazoa > Chordata > Actinopteri > Myctophiformes > Myctophidae > Nannobrachium > Nannobrachium achirus. The sequence goes on along the minus strand of NC_137816.1, from coordinate 31,850,923 downwards.
CACTCACTCACTCACACACACGCATGCACGCAGCCACGCACCCATATGCAGTCCTCATCCCCACTGTGTGCTGACAACTTGGCCTGTCCGATGCCATTATTCTTGGTGTCTGTTTATAACCATTTTATACCTGTTTGTCTGGTATTGTATGTCAGTCTTGTCAGTGTTTGTTTGTTTGTGTTCGTCATGGAGAGTGAAAGTAAGACTGAAGTGAACAAATAGAATAGACTTCCTGTCCATAGAACCTAAAGGAAACTGATGGTTAGAAATGAAGAAATGCATTTTCAAAGTGAATTATAAAGCTCCTTGATTTAGCGTTAAATGTAGTTTTCTGATGAATGTTTAATATGACAGTGAACAACATGAGTTGATGCTGCTATTTGTCCATATCTCTCATGAAATTAATAACCAACAATGTCTTGGTAAGTATGGGTTGTCGTTTTTTTGTTCTTTTTAAATTATTATTTTTATTTATTTTTATTTTTTATTTTGCGTGTATATTTGCCATTCTTACATAGACCCATCATCACAGCTATGGGTGATATTTTTCATTGAGTTGTCAGATTTCAGCCTCACTGATGCTTGACCTTATTTAACCACTTAAACCCTGTATATACTTCACTGACTGTGGTTCACCAGGGCTCCATACTTGGTCCCCCTCCTTATTTCCCTCCACAACAAATTCCTTAGCCAACAATTGCTGATTTAAAGCTCACAGCGCTTCGCATGGCGACACGTTGGGAGCTTGTCGGAGGGTTTACGTGGTCAAATATCTTTCTTGTGCCTCTGTTCGGCGGGTGCTAAAGATTCAATTGAAACACGAAATGTTGACAACTCAACCCAAAAATATATCTGAGGACTTCATTGACTAGTGATTTAAACTGTGTGAGGCTTTTAAATCGTGTAAAAGTGACAACCGAGCAAGCCTTTTACACAGGGGATGAAGTCAGTAGATTTGGATCGATCTAATTGGTCCTCTTTTCTCATGCCTCTCCTTTTGTCAATGTCCCCCATTGGCTGTGCGATTGCTTCAAGGCAGCAGCAGCGTTCAGGCTGGTTTCGGGACACAGTGGTGTAAAAAGTACTTACATTCTTTACTTAAGTAAAAGTATCAATGCTGCAATGTAGATGTACTCTGTTACAACTAAGAGTCCGTTATTCAATTTTTACTTGAGTAAAAGTACTAAAGTATTGGTATCAAAATGTACTAAAAGTACCAAAAGTAAAACTATTCATTGTGCAGAATGTCCCATTTCAAGTTATCAAACGTATAGAAATCTTTTGAAAATAGCAGATCTATAAGCTCACAATGCATCACATCGCGACGCATTGTGAGCTTGTAGATCGGCTATTTTCAAATGGCCAAAATGTATACAAGGCTGAAGTGGTTAATGTATGTTTTGTAATAATAATAAAAATCTACAAAGTAACTAGTAACTAAAGTTTTAAAATAAATGTAGTAGGAGTAAAAGTACAATATTTGGATCTGAGATGTAGTGGAGTAGAAGTACAAGTATTCGAAATTGGAAATACTCAAGTAAAGTACAATTACCTCAAAACTGTACTTAAGTACAGTACTTAAGTAAATATACTTAATTACTTTACACCACTGTTCGGGACGAGAGGGTTCCTATCGTTTGATAAGGCAGGGTAAAAAAAAAGTTAAAAAAAAAGAACCCTGTGCAAACAAAAGCAAAGAAAAAAACAAACACAAAACTTGTTGAAATTGATTCCAAAAAAGCACTTGAGGATATATACTGGTACCATCTGGACACAGGGACATAACTGTATTGCCTGCAGCAATGTCAGCGGTGCTACTGCATGTCAATGAACTTGAAACATCAACACTCACAGATCATGTAGAGGTCACGTGCCCTCCTACATTGCTCCATGGGCCCTCCATGGATCTTTATACCATAGCCGGGCTGCACACAACGAGAGGGTCGTGGTTAAAGACCGACCCTATATCGGTCAGCCGTCCATGTCTGCATTTCCTCCGTTACATAACCGCCAACCGCCACTAGAATGGGATAAGTGTCTATCTATTTCCCTCTCTATATCTCTGGTCGTCATCCAGGCTCAATGGAGAAGAACATAGTAGCTACAGTAGTGTGTGTGTGTGTGTGTGTGTGTGTGTGTGTGTGTGTGTGTGTGTGTGTGTGTGTGTGTGTGTGTGTGTGTGTGTGCGAGTGCGAGTGCGAGTGTGTACGTTGTCTGTGCGCCCTGTAATCTGTCTATATACACGTGTGTGTGTGTCTGTGTGTGCGTCTGTGTTATATGTGCGTGTGAGTCACGGTGTCCTGATTGTGAGTCGGCTGGCTTCACCCCCCATCATACATGAGTGTGCGTTGTCTCGCGTTAGGCCCCCTAACTGCGTCACACACCTATTGTGCAGGGCAGAATGTTGTGCGTCAATCCAAAAAAAAGAAAAAAAAAAAGAAAAAACATGGGACCAAATATAAGTGCCAAGCATGACTGCAAATTAGCAACACTTTGATGCATGAACGGGTCATGACTTGTATAAGGACTGTATAATGTCTCCCAAGCGGAGCAGCAACCTGTCTAGTGCTTTCTGATGCTGCATGGCAGCTGAGACACCTATGCACTCAGTATGGATAAATAATTTGTCACTCTGCTGTTCTACCGCTCTCAAGCCCTATTCCTTCCCCAAAGTCAATCCCTAACGCAATCTCTTATTTCCCCTCGTCCTCTTTTCTACGGCTTTCTGGATATCACAGGCCTTGGTAAGTTCTATCTAAACCTCTCTCTCTCTCTCTCTCTCTCTCTCTCTCTCTCTCTCTCTCTCTCTCTCTCTCTCTCTTGTATAACTTTCTGCATGGTTTCATTTGAAAAGAAAAACATAAGGGAGGAGCTTTAATCATTAAAGCCCTACATTCTTATTCATATGACAAATAGCAAAAGATACCCTATCTAAAAGCTGACAAGGTACTACTGATATCTGCTGTTTTTGCTATTTTAAATAGATAAATATATGTAAATAAACATTTGCCCCAAATTAACTGAGTTAATGTTTTTTAATTTTTTTATTAAAACATGATATCGGACAGTATCTCTCTCTCTCTCTCTCTCTCTCTCTCTCTCTCTCTCTCTCTCTCTCTCTCTCTCTCTCTCTATCTCCCCTTTAATGTGCTGACTGCATGTCTCTTTTTTTGCCCCTGTGGAGCTGTAAACAGTGTCCACACATCTAACAGAGATGGCATCTTACCCCATAGGATCAAATACTCCATATAAACAACCTGACACATGAGCTAATCAGCAGCACAGGGCCTCAGCACAAACCTCAAATAGAAGTGTCGCTTTCATTGCACATATCACTCCGGATGCATCTTACCCTGTTCTGTTCAAAGCGAAGCCAATACTTTTTATTTATTATTTATTTTTTCTTCCCCTCATCCCACTAAATAATTCACAGTGCTTTTACAGGCTGTTAAATTCTCTCTGTCTTGCTTGGTCTCTCTAGCAGGAGTCTTACAGTATGTGTAAATTCATTTAGTAGCGCTGATGGGCATAATGATGTGGGTGGATTTAATCTGTTGACATTTTCTCTCTCTCTCTGTCTCTCCCTCTGTCTCTCTCCCTCTCTCTCTCTGTTGCTGCTCACACAGACCCTCACTGCTCGAAAGGCAGGCATCTCGTTCGCTCTGGTGAACCGCTCCACCCTGAATAATGAAGACCTGGTGAGTAAACCTGTACAGTGTCCGTCCGGTGCCTCTGTTGTTGTACTGTACACAATCACACTGGATGCTGTGATGGAGGCCAAGGCCCCAGCGGAGGCGGAGCGGACGGGGGTGGGATGGATGCAACTGCATGGGGAGGCGCTGAAGGAGACACTAATTCAATGTTCTCTGTCTCTTCGGTGGAGAGAGGCTTGGCAAGACTCTGAGAGGGGGGAGGGCGGGGCAGGAGGGAAGTGGATGCTTGTGTAGCCCCCACAGTAGGGATGGGACGATATATTATAAGTACCTTTTACCAATTATAGATTGTAAGTGGTACCGGATATGCAGCTCGGCAAATAAAAGGTGACTTGATCCCAGTGCATGACGGAGGACGATATCATGATGAATTAAATCTCCACGATACGATTATCGTGAGTGTTTTTTTTTTTCACGATAAACGATAATATTGCATATCGTCCCATCCCTACCCCACAGTTAGTACAGCCATGAACCAGCCCACAACAGCCCTGCCAATCGGGCTCGGCCCTATTGGCAGGACGGTTTGTGCTTTGGTCTGTCGGTTGGGAGTCCCGGGTTCAATGCTCACTTCCGTGCATCACTACACTTGCTTCGGGGTGGTGTTGTTGGTGGGTGGGTGGTTAGAAGGATATATGGATGGATGGATGGATGACGGATGGGTGGGCATAGCAGGACATAGCTAATAAGCAGAGCAGAGGTTGTGTCAGGACATAGACTGTATTGCTGTAGGGGGGAGGAGGGAGTGGGCTGCGGGGGCTTTGGAACGCTGACAGACTGTCAGAGCTCCCAACTCAGGCTTGCCCGCAATAGTGTACTTGATGGATGCCCTCCGATCGGATCACTGCCAGGAGCACAGGCCCGCCTCGGGATGAAAATTGGATGCATTGCATTAGTCACCGGCCTTATTTCTTTAAATGGGCCTGTGCGGCGTCACTATCCAACGAGACCTCCCCTAACCCCACCCTGACTGTATCCGTCACCGTTTTTATTTATTCAGTCATTTGTTAATTTGGTCTTAGCTTCCTGTGTGTGCAGTTTTATACTATGCATTATGGGGGTTGACGCTGGAAATGCACAGATAAGTCTCTGAGGTCAGCTAGTCGCTCTCTGCACTGTCTGTGCTCCTACATGGCTACGCAGGATAGAAGGAGGAACTGAAATAGATGAGCCAATTAAGCGATGGCTCCCGATTCAAACAGCCATGCGTTTGAATCTGCACTAGAGATGGGACGATATGAAAATATCATATCACGATTATTATGACCAAAGAAATTGCGATTTACGATATTATCCCCCCCAAAAAATAGCCGATCTACAAGCTCACAACGCGTCGCAACGCGACGCGTTGTGAGCTTGCAGATCGGCTATTTTTTGGAAAAGACATTTGAGTGAAAAAAGACTGTATCAAGTATATTATAAGTACCTTTTACCAATTATAGAGGGTTTAAGTGGAACCGAATATGCAGCTTGGCAAATAAAAGATGAATTGATCCCATTGCATGACGGATAAATCAAATCTCCACGATACGATTATCGTGAGTTAACAAGTTTTTTATAAGCGATAATAACGCTTATCGTCGCATCCCTACTCTGCACAGAAGGCAGTGTTTCAGCAGTGCCTTTGTCGTGCTCCAGCAGTGAACATGGTGCTTTAGAGAAGGCAGAGCCATGGAGAAAGGGATCTCAATCGATGGTGAAAGTATCTATCTTTCTTCCTGTGCTGACCTCTAAAGCTCTCTCTCTCTCTCTCTCTCTCTCTCTCTCTCTCTCTCTCTCTCTCTCTCTCTCTCTCTCTCTCTCTCTCTCTCTGCATTAATTGATTGCGATCCATTCCTGCCTCTGGGTGGGGAAGTGTTATGATTTGCAAAGCAGCAAGTGAAATGCCATTTCTCAGAGAAAACAAACAAGCGGACAACGTCAACTCAGCCCTAGACTAGAGGCTTGCAGTATACGACTGCATCAACAGTACACAGCGTACATCATGCACTAAATCACCAATCCCCCCAGTTCTTTCTGTTCTCACAGTCCGCTGGCCCATTTTGCGTACGCACACGGATGTGTTTACACGTCCGTATGCTTTATTCTGTTTTACACACATGACTTGGCCTTCCGCGCGCCACGGATCCCACAGCACTCTGTGTGCCATCGCGACGGGGGGAAAAAAGCGACCTCTCTCTCTCTCTCTCTCTCTCTCTCTCTGATTGTGAACTGAGGGCCGTGGGCCTCATTGAAGGGGACGTTTTAGACTTTAGGGTTTGATGTCATAACGCCTCCCGATGGGGGGAGACTGCTTGACGAGGCGATGAGCAAGAGTGGTTGATTGGTGGTCGAGGGGAGAGCCGTGCAAAGCTTGCAGATTGCGCTGGCCGTGGTTAAGTAGGGCGAGCAGATGTCAGAGTTTTATATCCGCATTACGTCCAGGAGAGCGCGTCCCTGTGAGGACTGCGAGGGCGCTCAAAAAAACCCCCACCATATGCTGTTTAGGAGAGGAGAAGGAGGGGGGGGGGAGCATTGCAGAGAGGGACATCCATGCCCACTTTGTCACTAACCAGTGGCGTCACAAGGGGGTGACAAGTGGGCCTGAGTTACTAGGGCCCAAGGTGGAGGGAGGGGCCTTAATTATTTGATACTATTGAAAAATAGCAGACATACAAGCTCACTGCAGCTCGGTACCGAGTGCCGCGCTGTGAGCTTGTAGATCTGCTATTTTTTTTTAAATCATGAAAATGTGTGCAAATATTTGAATATGTATTTTCTTTAAGCAAACTAAAAAGCTTCTGGGGGGTCCCTGTAACTAAATATTTTGAATTGGGGGTTCCGTGGCCAAATACATATCATTTTGGGGGTCCTTCACATGAAACATTTTTAGCACCACTGACATAGCAGAAGCACATAATAATGCGTAATAATGCGTTCCCAGTCTAAATGGGCTAAACCCCCTCCCCCTATGAAGAACATTCATAGGGGGCGCGCAGTGAATCCTTGCACCCAGGGCCCAGAATAATGGTACGACAGCCCTGGGGACATCCATGCCCACTGTGTGTCACTAATGTCACTGACCTGGCAGACATGTCCAGTAGACTGACCTCTGCTCCTGGGCAGATGTTGCAACCAACTAATCCCCCTCCTCCCTCTCCCTTCTCTCTCATCCTCTCGCCATCTGATCTCTCTCCAAGCCTCAATCTCTTTCTCTCGCCTTCTGTCTTGCCGTTTCCATATCGCTTCATCTCTCTCTCTCTCTCTCTCTCTCTCTCTCCCTCTCTCTCTCTCTCTCTCCCTCTCTCCGTCTCTCTCTCTCTCTCTATCTCTGTATCTCTCATCAATTCAGGTCAGTTTCAACAGACAGAGAGTAAAGTGATGAACCGAACAATCTCTAAAGTGTGGCATTTCCGCTGTTCTTAGACATTGTATTGAACTCTCTGTCTGTGTGTCTGTCGGTCTCTGTCTCTTTCTCTCTCACTCTCTCTCTGTTTTGTAGAGCAGAAACAAATGGTGTGTGTGTGTGTGTGTGTGTGTGTGTGTGTGTGTGTGTGTGTGTGTGTGTGTGTGTGTGTGTGTGTGTGTGTGTGTGCGCGCGTGTGTGCGTGTGCGTGTGTGTGTGTGTGTGTGTGTGTGTGTGTGTGTGTGCGTGCGTGTGTTTGTGGAACATCAGAGGCTTTTAGACTGTCCACACTAACCTGGTGAGTCTAGGCACATGTAAAGCAGCAGGGATGTGAGAGGGCCAGGGCGTACCACATCCAGATTCTAGAGTAGATCATATCCATAACTCATGCTGATGGGTAATATAAGACGCCGACTAAATGTTGCATGTCATTTATGTTTGATTTAGCCACTTAAGCCCCGTAGAAATTAATTTGTCATATGATTAATCGCCAATCTACAATCTACAATGTGTCGTGTATTGAACTGCTGTTTGCTATTTTATTGTTATTATTATTATTATATTCATTTTAATGTATTTATTTGTATAATATAATATTGTTGTTGCCAGCCAGAAACCCCCTACAATATCTAAATATTTTAACTTATATTTTAAAGCTATACTCTGGAAGTTGCTCGACTACTGGTCAGTAGCGGTATGGCAGGTATTTTACAAAAAAACGTGGTCGCGTCTGCTTTTTCGGCCGTTTTCACCGCGACTGCCTTGCCCTCGCCGAGATGAATCCATAGAGTGGTCTCACGTTCCTCTGTGACCAGGGGATCGGGTATAACATGCTATGACTCCTCGCCAGTGTAAACACTGCTGTTGAGACAAGCTACTTCCTGAGAAGACGGCAATACGCGATGTGATTGGCCGGTCCAGAGGGGTGGATGAGGATGGTTGGTCATGACAGTGAATCAGCAGAGAACAGAGGATGACTGATGAAGGCAGAGTGGAGCCTATAGCTGGATCAAAACCTGCCCTGGATCGTTGCTCAGGGACACCACAGGCTAACCCATGTTACTGACACATGAAGCACCCTACCCTGCATTCATATGCTTACCAGTACACACACATGTGACATGTATACTGTACTGTCGAGGGCAGGGACGTACAGAGAATGTTTAGAGAGGCAGGCGCTGACATTTCTAAAAAGGGCCTTTTGGTGAAAACATCGAAAATAGCCGAACTCCAAGCTCACAACGTGTCGCGCTGCGACGCGTTGTGAGCTTGGAGGGCGGCTATTTTCGATGCTTGATTTCTGCACATTACTTGATTTCAACATAAGATGCTGCATTTAAGTTCAGGAGAGTTTGGACAGGGCAATTCTTTCACCATAGTAAAAACTGCATTCATGGTCTGGAGAGGGCACTTTTTTACAGACGGGTAAAAGGGCAGGGTCTCAAGCCCCCTTTGATGTGTATGTGTGCACGTGCCTGTGTGACATGTACAGTATACTGTGCTGTCAAGGGAGAGGGGGGAGACAGAGGGAGAGAGAGAGAGAGAGAGAGAGAGAGAGAGAGCACGTTGTATACCATTTATTAGTGCCATTGTTCATTTGTAAGTCTCCGATTGAGTGTTTCTCCACACACACACAACAGTGGATAACATGACCATGCTTCCTTCCGCTTGCTAAAAATGTGTGCGGTCGGTGTTGCAACAGCTGTGTTGTGAGGCTAGCTAGAGCATTCTCAGTGGTGTGTGCGGAACAATGCACTGAAACGCAGGCTTCATTCTCTGTCTTGTAACTTTAATTCACTGAGAAACGGCTTCATACTTCCTGTCAGATATAGATATGTTAACTACCTCAGCCCTACAGTATATACTTCATCCACAAAATGCAAAAGAAAATAGTAGCTCACAATGTAACTTAATGCAATGCAATGCATTTATTCACAATGCATTGGAAGCTTGTAGATATGCCATTTCTGCTATTAAATAAACACGAAAATGTAAAACATTTTGTACAATTTGACACAATATAATTCATTTATTTTCTGCACTAAACTGATTGCATACAGTAAACAATTTTGTTTCGTATCTGATGGTGGTCATTATTGCTTGTTTTCCTACGAACAGAACAGAACAGAACAGAATCAATCCGACCACAGGGAAAAACACAGATGCATAGAGCAGGGATAATTTGGACGTTTAACAGCTCTCAGAAGCCTGGTTTGCCTCCTCTTCAGTGCTCAGCAGTGGCTGTTATACAGTGAAAAGAACAAGTTTGGCAACATTCATATGATTGTTTTTGGTCTGTTTAGTGAGGGAGACAGCGAAAGCACAATTAAAAAGTAATTGCACCCCAGTTAGCCAGCAGCTCATTTCACGTCTGTTGTCCCTGGGCAGGTAGTCCAAGGAAACAAAACACATAACAGAAAGTGCACCACAGCATACACCACATAACATAATGCTCCCATCAGTGTGAAATGATAGTCAATATGACAAATGCAGTCAAAACAAGGCAATCATTGGTGGCGACAGAGGCTACAGTATTTGTGCTGAATTTAGCTAAAGCTTGAGGCTGGTTTTAATCACTGCAAAAGGTTTAGGCCTGCAGCTATCAATTATATTCTTAGTGATTATTCTATTGATAACTCGATTAATCGAGTACATGTAAAATGTGGTTTTGTGGACAATGCATAATGCACAGAAGCCTGTCTCCTTATTCTGTAGCGTGAGGCAGCTTGATAAGTACACCCCCTGGATGATGCTAGTATGTTGCAGGGACTCACTCCCAATCCAACCCTTGATGCTAAGTGCTAAGCAGGGAGGCACTCGTTGCCATTTTTCATAGTCTTTGGTATGACCCGACCAGGGATCAAACCGAGACCTCCCATCTCAGGGCGGACACTCTAACCACAAGGCCACAGAGCAGTTTTTTACATATAATCAGTATAAAATAGGGATCAATTATTAATCAATTATTTAATTTAATGATACATAAAATTAAATGTGTATTTATGTTTATATTCAATCAATTTGTCAACAGGTCAAAGGTGGTTTACCAATGAAAGGTATTAACTCTCTTACTGCCACAGAATTTAACAAAAAGCTCCATCCACTGCCAGCTAAATTTGAGAATTGTCGCTCATCTTTGAAGGCCTACTGGAGAAAATTGGCTTTGACTATAAAGACAACAATTATATGGCAACGAAGAATAGAATGTCTACTTTGCAACAGAAAAAGATTTCGTGTCTTTATCATGTTCTATTCATTAGCTAGAAGCTGCTGAATATGGACTAAAAAACAGCTCTTTGAGAACATAAAGCTGAGAAAAATGCATTTTTGTGAAGGAAACATTTTCAGGCAGAAATCTCTCTTTATCCTTTACTGTTGGCAGTAAAATCACACAGTAACATCACACCTGTGCTCAGTGGTTGTTTACAAACAAATTCAAAAAAATAAAAACAAGTGCTTTTTACACACTTTTAGTGTGTAAGAGAAGTAAGAGCAGTAGTAAGGAGCAGTGCAGAACATTGACACAGTGACATGAGATTCAGCCTGAATCCTGCTTCTGCTTTCAGGGTTCTTTTTAGGTTGAAGTACAGTACAAATGATTGATGAAAATGAAAATAAAATATAAAACAACATTTTAGACACTAGAACTCAATTGTAATACTGCAAATGGAAAAAGGTTGTGGCCTACCTGCACTTACACAGGCCTCAACCACTACATGTCTACAGAGTGTATGTGTGCGTGTGTGCGTGCGTGCGTGCGGGTGTGCGTGCGTGCGTGTTTGTGTGTGTGTGTGTGATTCAACCGTCTCAAGCAGGGAAACAGATTCTCCACAGTAGGGTTTCATATTGAAACAGTAACCTGTACCTGAATCACAGAGAATATAAGATTTTATCCCATATTTCACTGGTTTCTGTGGATTGTAGACCTTGAAATTTAGGCGCCCTTTGAATAAAAGTGTACCTATCAATGGAAATATCTTGGTTTGGTTTGTACAGTTCACGGATTTTGGAGATAATCTAGAACTGGGCGTATTTTGAACATCCTGTCACCACTCTTTGCATCTGGACCTGTGTTATCAGTTCCAGGTAGTCCACTGGATCTTGGGACTCTTGGCTCCATTCTGTTTCACTCCAGCCAGGCTCCTCCGGGTCTGCTGAACTCTGCACCCCTACACCTACCACGTACACGAGCCCATGGTCGATCTGTAAATTATACAAATACATAATTACTACGAGTAAGCAGTGTTGTTTTTGACAGCAAATTTTGATTTTGTTTCAGTCGTAGTCTTTTGAATAAAATGTCTTTTAGTTTTAGTCTAGTTTTAGTTGACTGATCATCATAAGATTTTAGGTAACTAAATCTACAGTTGATTTAGTCGACTAAAATCTATTTTGGCAGGCCTTGATGGCATCGTAATGACTGATTTTACACTTGGTTGTGTGCTGAAAATAGCCGATCTACAAGCTCACAACGCGTCTGGTGCTAAGTCTGATTTACAGAAAAAAGGTGTTCTTTACCTATCCTTGTCCTTGGATGACCACGATGTGGCAATGAAGAAGTAGGCTGTGCTGCACTCGACTCTTCTGAAATCACAGTAGTAAAATATAAACTAGTAAACATGATGTGCACAAAATGAAATCAATTATTTACACACCCAGCATGTCTCAGACAGGTCCATGACATTATGATGTAAATGATAAAAGCATTGAACAAACAGATAGCTGTATCTACTCTAAAATGCTATAGAATTATACAAAGTCCCCGGCACCTCTCCATCCGACTCATCATCTAAAGCCAGGAAAATATCAAATAGTTTATATGTAAACAAATCAATTTACAATTTTGACATTAGCAAATATGAGTGACTTACAATAAGTTCATATGTAATACATAAAATGCAGATATAGTAAATAGTTACCATGCATTTACTGTCACAGTGAAATGCCCTTTATACCCTGTATGTATAATATATAAAATGTCACAATGCAACATAGCTCTGTTTACACAAAGCTGTACTCCCTCCAACTGTATATATGTTCCCCATTTTCAACAGTTTTTATTTGTAACACTTGCTTTGGCAATGTAAACGTATGTTTTCTCATGCCAATAAAGCTCCTTTGAATTGAATTGAAAGGCTACATCATCATCAGAGATGTAGACTAAAGAAACCTCTCCCTCTCTCACACACACGCATCGTACGCACGCACACACAAACTAAGCCAATAAATCCTAAATTCCCATCAAATAAAAAATCATAGTAGCTGTGCAGTGCACGCGCGTGATAGGAACGCCACGTGTGTCCTGTATAGCGACAAAAACAAACTCATGCACTTGGATCTTAACTCTATGCTTGGATCAAATTGCTGATCCGGTCCGGATACGGAAACAATTCTTGCATGTATGTGTACGTGTAAATAGCCGGATGCAGTAGGCGGGCTCTAGACCGGATCCCACTGGTTTATTCGCAATAGAGATCAATCAGGAGCCTCGGCTTGAGCCTTGAGCCTGCAGGGCTTCATCACGGATGCGGTGGAAAGAACGCCTGAAGCGATTTTATCACACTAGAGGGTCGCGGCCCTGCGATTTTATTTTTTTTTTGTTATCAATTATTTTTATTTTCCAAAACATGAAATTAGAGACATACATATGAATAGAACAAGAAAAAGTAAAACATTGATCAAAAGAAAAATGCAATTAACAGACAAACAACACAAACAATAGCAAAACAAGAAAAGGAAAAGAAAACCCACCCACCCCCTTTCCCCGGACCAACACGGAATGTACAATAGTGCATGCCTGTGCTAGGCTGTTACCACTATATAGTGATTTCTTGAATCATAGCCTTAAGCTTATCTGCAATGTCCGACCACATATTAATGTTTTCTTCTTTTGCTCCGTGTAACCTTGCTATCGACTGCTCTAAATATACTATATCTAGAAAGGTCAAGGCCCACTGGCGGAACGTTAACGTATGAGGAGGTTTCCACCGCGTAGCTACCATCTTCTTCGCCGCCGTTAATCCAGCAAAGAAGATGCGCTTGCGTATATTGTTTAGTTGCAACTGTGAGACGTCATTTAATAAAAATAAAGAAGGAGAAGATATGATATTAATACTAAAAATAGTTGAAAGTTTGGAGGCAACCATATTCCAGAATGACGACACATTTGGGCATTCCCAAACCATGTGAAGGAAGGTACCAATACTATTTGAGGCGCAGAGAGTGCAGTTGGGATTATTCAAAATCCTCATAGCACATAGTCTGCGGGGAGTTAAATAAGTCCGATGAACAAAATTTAAATGAATTTGTTGATGGTCTGGATTTCTAGAAGATAGCCTAATGTTAGACCATACTGTGTCCCAACAAAAGTCAGGGTCCAAATTTGGTACATCATTCCTCCAAACAGTATCAACAGATAGGGGCCCATAACTACAGTCTAATAAAAAACCATAGAGGGTGGAAACCAAACCTCTTGTTCTGTTACCATCACAGATAAACTCATGGAAGGGGTGCAATCTAAGGGGAGCTTGCCATGGGACCCCGTAGGTCCTCATGGACGTTCTCAGTTGGAAGTAGAAAAAAAGGGTATTTCCAGGCAGATTGAAGATGTCACACAAATCTCGAAAAGGTCGTAAACCATTTCTATCAAATAAGTCCCCTAATGTACGAATCCCCTTAGCCCTCCACCTTGGAAAGCGAATGGGGCGATCCTCGATTAAAAGTCTTTGATTATTGAACACTGGGGAAAATAAGTTCCATTTACAATCAATCTTACACATCTTTTCAGCTGCCCTCCATACTGCCACTAAATGAGAAATGATAGGTCCAAAGCGAACTTTGCATTGATGTGTAGTTATGTTTGAATAGATAAGATCTCTCAATTCAACAGGCTGCACTAAACTCTCCTCAAGCTCTCTCCAAGAAACCTTATTTGCTGGGTTAAACCAATTTAAAAGGGGGCGGAGCGTGAAGGCCCAATAATAAAATTTAAAGTTGGGCAATGAAAGGCCGCCATCATCTCTAGCACGTTGTAATAGAGAAAGTTTAAGACGAGGGCGTTTCCCTTTCCACACAAACTTAGATATCGAAGAGTGAAGCTTATTCCAGTATTGCGGCGGTGGTGGCAAAGGGAGCATAGAGCTTACAAAGTTAACCCTAGGAAGAACATTCATCTTTATGATTGAAACTCGAGCTTGGAGAGAGTTGGGCAAAGATGACCATCTATCTAAATCAAGACAAATCTTATTTAGAGTGTCACCATAGTTGTTCTTAACAATAGCCTGAAGAGAGGGGAAAATATCTATGCCAAGATATTTGAATTGGCTTACTACTGGGATTATGGGCGGCAGGATAGCAGATCTCATCTGATCATTTAGAGGTAGAAGGGCTGACTTCGTCCAATTAATTTTGTAGCCGGAAATGGAACTGAACTGATCAAAAATTTGAAGGACGTGAGTAATTGACTGTGGTGCATTCTCAATGAACAGTAGAATATCATCAGCATATAGGGAAATGCGATGCTGTGTGTTGTTAATCGAAACAGGAGTAATATCTGCAGACTGACGCACTGTCTGAGCCAAGGGTTCGAGTGAAAGTGCGAAAAGGAGAGGACTAAGGGGACAACCCTGCCTTGAAGATCTGCCAATCGTGAATAGCGGCGAACAGATCTTACCGGTTAGGACCATCGCTGACGGATTAGAATAAAGTACTTTAACAAAATGTATGAATGAAGCACCAAATCCCATTTTATCTAGTACAGCCCACAGGTAAGACCATTCCAGACGATCAAATGCTTTCAACGCATCGAGCGACAACACTGCGGCGGGGGTCCTCAGCTCCTTAGCCCTATCGATGATATGCAATAGTCGTCTAGCATTATCAGAGGCTAGTCTAGTTCCTATGAAACCTGTCTGATCACAGTGTACTAAGGTGGTCATAAAACCCTGCAAGCGACGCGCAAGCACCTTAGCAAAAACTTTTAGATCAGAATTCAAAAGTGAAAGCGGTCTATAGCTTGCGCAATCTGTGGGATCCTTGTTCTTCTTCAACAATAATGATATAATAGCTACATTCACATCCCTGGAGAAAGAGCCACTTTCAATTGCATATCGAAACATGTCTAGCATCAGCTGACCTAGATCTTCCCAAAAGATGGCATAAAGTTCAGGGGGTATCCCATCCAAACCAGGCGACTTGCCCCTACGCATTGCGAGCACAGCTTCCTGTAATTCCGCCAGATGGAGCGGTCTATCTAAGGCTTCCGCATCCGCCTCGCTAAGGGTTGGTAACTGTATGTTGGATAAAAAATCATTGCATACTGCATCATCGTGAATGACCTCGGAGGTGTAGAGCTCATCATAAAAAGCACGAAACGTGGCATTGACCTCTTTGGGTTCTGTAACCATGGCTCCCGTTGTTGATTTGACACTAACAATATCAGCAAAATGCTCATTGGATCTAAGACGTAAAGCCAGTAAGTGACTGGGTCTTGCACTATTAAAATAGTAGTTTTGCCTTGTGCGTTTCATTTGAAATTCTGAGCGGCGCTTGAGAATGGAGTTAATTTCTTTCTTAACTAGCTCTCTCTGGGTTGCTGTACTAACATCAAAGTTATTTTGGAGAGAATTATCCAAAGTAGAAAACCGAGATTCCAATTCCACCAGTTTGGCTGACCTTAATTTTCTCTGGGTGGACGCATAGAGGGTTGTATTACTCCTGATAAAGCCTTTAATTGCATCCCAAAGAATTCTGGGATCCTCAACTGAGCCTGTATTGATATTTATAAATTCGCGCAAACCAGTTTGAAACTGAGCTACAAATGCCGCATCGCGCAGCAGTGTGGTGTTAAACCGCCATCTAGGAGCTCTATCTATAACCTGTTTCAGTGAAGCAACACACAGCACCGCCTTGTGATCCGAGAGTGACATTGGGAGCAACTCTACCTTGGCAATTTTATGAAACAAGCTAACAGGGGCAAAAACGTAATCGATCCTAGAGAATGAAGCATGCCTACCCGACAGAAAAGAAAAATCTCTAACCGTTGGGTTCATTAAACGCCAGATGTCGAGTAAGCCAGTTGAGTTTGCCCAAGCACGTAGTTCTGCAGACGCTAGTGCTTGTTCTCTGCTTTCTACCCCAGTGGATCTATCTAGGTTATGTTGCCATGTTGCATTGAAGTCAGCACCAACAATGATTTTGAAATCCGTCAGTTCCAATAAGGTTTTAGTTAGTAATTTGTAAAACTCTTTGTCTAAAACATTTGGAGCATACACAGAGACTAGTGCTAGCATTTTACCCTCCAAGCGGATTTTAGCAACAGCTATCCTCCCGTCACTGTCAGACCAATCACCCAAAAAATCCAACCTAAGGTTACGTCTAGCCAATATGGCTACTCCCTTGGTTTTGGAAGAAGCAGCTGAAAAGGCTAAAACACGATAATGTTTATTAGCCAATCGGTTGGAATGCTCTTTTAAAAGATGAGACTCCTGTATAAATGCAAAGTCAATTGATTTAGATCGCAAAACCCCCAAAATGCTGGTTCGCTTATGCGGTATATTCGCTCCCCTTACATTGAAACTTAGAAATTTATATTCTGTCATAATTGTGGTTCAAACCATACGCACAGCAAGCACAGTAGAACATTTTAGAATTTCCTAGTTGGTCCCTCACAACAAACCTTCCCCACAGAAAAACAAAACAACCCCAAAAGGAACAGAAAGGGGCCCTGCGATTTTATCACATACAGTATACATGCACTGGATTTACGTCTTACCACTTTGGACTGTAGAATCATGGCATCTGTTCTCCGAGGGGTCTCGCGGAAGCCATTCTTCGTCTGTCTCTTCGCGGTGGCGGCGCGGCGGTGCATCGTCTCTGCTGCTGCGGCGATGTGAGCCCCTGTGCCGGGCGCGGATCCATCCTGCACGGGGGTCGAGCTCCGTCGGGATCGGTTTCCACAATATGAGGCTCTTATCCACTTTTGGACCCCGGTTCTTCGCGACTGGCACCATCTTCATCATCACGACCAACAGCACCAAGAAATGGAATCTTTTTATGTTCAATACCAACGGCTACAGTGATCTTTTTCTCTTCTTCTTCTTCATCATCATCATCATCATCATCATCATCACGACCACCACCACCATTCGCTGGTCCTGGGTCAACAACATGGGTAGGTTGTGTAATCCTAATTCTAACAAAAGTTTGTTTCTATCCGTGGATCTGCTGCTGGCTGCTGCCCCTCGGCCCGGGGGGGTTGGGTCGCGCTTCGGCGGCGGAATGATACCAGCAAGTTGAGGCTGAGTTGGCCAACTACTTGGCCTAATACATCTCAATATTCTAGTACTGCTAAATACTACTACCTACTACAATTACTATACTATAATACTATAAAACAACTGATTTCTGACAAAATGATCGCTTTTACCAACGTTTCTCTCTCTCTCTCTCTCTCTCTACTAACAGTCCGATGAAAAAACAATATAGTCCCTCAAGACTAACAGCTAGGCAGGCTCAGAGTCGCTCTCTACTGGGCAGGCGGAGCCAGGACAGTCTGTTTACTTCTTTTTTTTATGAAGGGTTTCCGGCTGTCCTCAAAACGACACCAACGACCAATTATGCATTCAAAAGTTGTGCAAGGACCGCTTTTATCATAATCCATAAAAAACATCAAACGAACGAACGGCCGTATCGGCACGGTAGTCTCTTGGGGATTGGGGCGAACAGGAACGTTCAAAGCAGTATAAGAGTTAAGAGCTTTTGACAAAATGTCACAACTCCATTCCATCCACTGGAACAGGTTCTCCTGATTTTCATTTCATGAACATTAAGGGTGTCTGTGAGAGAGAGAAAAATTACCAGAGAAGAGGCCAGGGGATTTTCAGAATGTCTTAACTTGTGGAAACGTTTGTCAGCGCATGTCCTGCAGGTTTGCATTAAGAGACATTTAAATCTGGTGCAAAGGGTTTCCTGGCATGGGGGCAGTACATCTGCTTCGTCTCATCTTCCCTAGATTAAAAGAGAAGTCATTTACTCTGTTCGTCTGCCTCTATCAATCTCTCTCTCTCTCTCTCTCTCTCTGGATATCTCATTAAAGGTCCTTGTCCTGTATTCACAGGGCAGGCCACGGTGGCTCAGAGCAGAGACCATCCACGGTCCCACACTGTTAGATTGTCCCCTCGCCTTGTCATCTGGTGTCATTTAATCATCTCTGTGTGTTTTGTGTGCAGTTATGTGTGTGTCCGACTGTGTGACTGCGTGCGTGCGTGCGTGCGTGCGTGCGTGCGTGCGTGCGTGCGTGCGTGCGTGCGTGCGTGCGTGCGTGCGTGTGTGTGCGTGCGTGCGTGTATGTGCGTGCGTGCCGTGTGCATGCATGCGTGCGTGTGTGTCAGTGTAGTCTTCTTTGGGCTCCAGCAGTGCTGTTCAGCTGTAATTCATTGTCAGCACACATGGGGCTTGAGAAGGGGGGTTGTAACAGAAGTGAAGAGGAGTGGAAGAACTCGATAGAAGAGAACACTGCTGTGGGCTGTACCCCCTCCTCTCTCTCTCTCTCTCTCTCTCTCTCTCTCTCTCTCTCTCTCTCTCTCTCTCTCTCTCTCTCCTCCCTCTCTCCCTGTGTCTCTCTCTCTCTTTCCATCTGGACAACGCACACTGTAAAAGCCTTATTTACTGCACCCATCGATTCTCCCATCAAGAATTGGCAAATCCTGGGCCCGTTATTCAGCCAGACCAGCTCAGTAAAGCATTCAGTTTGAAGAGGCTTCCCTTTACAGTAAGCAGTCAGGCTAGACAGGCCTGTACACCGGAGTGTAGTATTCCGTTTTGAGAGGCTTTTGACAGTAAACCACTCACCATGAACAAAGCCAGCAGACTAGGGGAGGCTGTTAATCTGGACCTAATGCAACGTAACACTGATTTATACTCTCATGCAGGCTGACCTCACGGTTCATGATCAGCCTCATGAACTCATCATGCTGTATAGGTTCAGCTTAAGAGACGGTAAACTGCCCGTGAGAGGGAATTGTTTGGGGAAATCCTGCTACGCTGATGGATGGATAATGCAAGGTGCGGGTGGGGGCGTACTTCCATAACGTCGTTGTCGGGTGGAAACCTTGTATGTCCAAAACCGTTTGTTTTGTATTTATCATTTTTAAAACGATTTAGACTAGTGAAAACAGCCGATCTACAAGCACACAACGCCTCGCACCGCGAGGCGTTGTGTGCTTGTAGATCAGCTGTTTTCACTACTTTTGTGCGATGGCCATATGATGAAGCAGTGCTTTACTTTGCCAAAGAAAATGTACACATTTGAAACTTGGAGATACGAGGTTTCTGCCCGACAGTGACGATAACTGCCATCCCCCTCTAGATGGAGTGTATGAATCGTAAATATCGTTCCACTAAGAATGCAGACGCACATATCATTTTGAATTAGGTCCGCTGAGGGCCGCGCCATACTTTAGACTACTGTAAAAGTTTGTTTTATGACATCTGGCATTCCTGCATGCCCCCTCAGCGGATGCAAGAATATTGCCCAGCTTTTCTTTTCACCCTTCTTTTTCTTTTCTAATCTCTGTCTCCAGATCTAGTGAGCGCCCGTGAAAAGCAATCAAAGTGCTGCGTTTGTGTCGGGGCTCATCTGATACCGTTAAAACAGATTTTTTCCACAGGTTCCTTGTCCTTAGAGAGAAGCCACCACGTTCAGGTTTTGTTGTATCATACATTTCATTATTTCTGCTCATCTTTCGTTCTTTCTTTCTTTTTTCCCCCCATGGTACCAGCATTCTGTCTTCATTTCTATTGTTTCTCATCTGTTCCACTGACGTTGCTTCTCTCTCTCTCTCTCTCTCTCTCTCTCTCTCTCTCTCTCTCTCTCTCTCTCTCTCTCTCTCTCTCAAAAGTGTCATAAAAGTGTACTTTTATCAATCCTGCAGGGGAAAAATCAGTTTCACACAGCTGATGACTGCTCAGATGGTCACAATGGGCGCTCGGTGCGGGTGGAGGTCTTGCTCATGGACCCATACTGTATTTGGCGTGGCCGGGGGGGGGGGGGGGGGGGGCAACATATTTGAACTGGGGACCCCCACCCTGACAAGCACTTGGAATTGTTGCTATTACGTTTAATGTGACTCGCTTTAGAGATAAATATTGTGAAAATATTTATACGGTCTGTGACGTTGTAGATCGACTATTTCCACAATGTTCGCCTCTTGCTTACTTAATATTTGACAGTTTGGCCAGTTTGGGTCCCGGCCCCAAGTTTGAGAACCACTGCCTTACACTCTCTACGCACTGAGCTATGGCCCTAAGACTCACTCACCTCTCTCATCTCCACGTTCTTTTCTTCACAGAAAGCCCACGTCTTTAAGAAGACCCTCCAGGCCCTCATCTACCCGATCTCGTCCACAACCCCCCATAACTTTGAGGTGTGGACGGCCACGGCGCCCACCTACTGCCATGAGTGCGAAGGCCTGCTGTGGGGCATCGCGCGGCAGGGCATGCGCTGCTCGGAGTGCGGCGTCAAGTGCCACGAGAAATGCCAGGACCTGCTCAACGCCGACTGTCTGCAAAGTAAGGAGAAGGCTGCCTTGGGGCGTCACACCAAATTCTGGGCCCTGGGTACAAGGATTCACTGTGCACGCCCGTGAACGCATTATTACGCATTGTTTTGTGCTTTAACTATTGAAAAATAGCTGATATACAAGCTCATAGCGCGGCACTCAGTGCGAGCTTGTAGTTCTCCTATTTTTGAAAAATCATTAAAATTTGTGTCTTTGAATATTTGAAATCCTTCTAAGGTTTTTTGAAAAACCTATGTTTCTATGTCAGTGGTGCTCAAACCTTTTCATGTGAAGGACCCCCAAAATGATTTGTATTTGGCCACGGACCCCCATCTCAAAATATTACGTTACAGAGACCCCCAGAAGCAAAATTTTAAACATTTTAGAAAAAAAAATACTTATATTCAAAGTGTTTGCACACATCTTCTCGACTTTTCAAAAATAGCAGATCTACAAGCTTGCCGCGCTGCGAGCTTCTGTATCTGCTATTTTTCAATAGCTAAAGTATAAAATAATTAAGGCCCCTCCACCATGGGCCCTAGTAACTCAGTCCCAGTCCCCCCCCCCCCCCCCCCCCCCCCTTGTGACGCCCCTGGGCGGCTGCTCGGGCGCATTTGCATGAGGTCACACTGTTCGATGCACGAATGGAGCTTTGCTTGTATTATATATAGGCTTGTGTTATGGTCGGGGTTTCAGGTGACTGTTGTTGGAAAGCAAACACGAACGGGTACATTGATTCTCACTCCATCTCATTTTACTGTACCTCATGACAGGCCTCTCCTTCCAAAAGCTGGGTGGCCGGTGCACTCTTTATTGTGTTTTCTTCATCTAGAGTTTTAGACAGATGATTGGAAAGCGGAGAGGATAAATTGCCAGGATTCAGTGGTCGGACACAGTGATTAAGCAATAATTTGGATTTTCACGTTAAGTATGTGTTAAATGTCAACGCACAAAACCGTACACTACAACATTGCTGTCGGGCAGAAACCCCTTATCCCCATATTTTTTATGCTTTGCATGTTTTCATAAATTAAGGGTCTGCAGTCTTACACAAAAGCATCAAAAGTAGAAGATACGCAACCTCGAAACGCTGTGCGAAGTGACATGTATCGAGTTTGTCGATCTGCTACTTATGCTATTTTCTCATTTGAATCCTGAAAAGTAAAGGTTTCGGACATGATGAGGTTTCCACCCGACATAGACGATAAGATACGGACGACGAGTCCTGTCAGTTCAGCAAGCGGTCACGTTGTTCCGTCAAACACATGGAAAGAACAAAGAACATCAAGCGAAAGGTAATGTCACGGGGCTTTGCGTACAGCGTGCGTCCCCCGTTCCAGTGACGGCTGCAAGCGACAGTGCACTAGTTTAATTGCTCGTGGCAAAACCTCAAAGCGGCATCTTCAGTCAGGCACACCCCCCGCACCGCCCTGTCATAGCGCTGACTAAAAGCAGCTGAGTGTCATGCAGGTTACGGGTGATGCTCACGGCAATCCTCTCACACCTTAACTGAATTAGCTACACTCTGGCTGCTGTAAAAGTGCGTTTGCTTTTAATTCCAGATGCCGGTTCATATTAAACCTCAATTCAATCTGTGCAACGTGAACTCACAGGAGAGATGCTGGATGATAACTTGATTAGACACGGGAGGACCAGAAATAACTGGCACATGTCCCTCTCTTGACTTCTCTCTGTGCAGAGTGGCGGGCACATATTATTATGCACACACAGTGTTATTAGATTTGCCCTTGCCCATTTGCAGCAGTGGAAAGATAGTTTTGTACTTGAATACGAATTTGATGCGTTTTCACTTTACTGGAGCATTTACAATTTTCAATACTTTTACTTCTACTCCACTACATCTCAGAGGCAAATATTGTATTTTTACCCCCACTTCAAGTTCCCTTAAAAAAGAAGAAAAAAGTGTGAAATTGGTCATTTTGCATATTAATTAATGAGTACTTTTACTTTTGGTAGTAAAAGTAACAGTACTTTTAATCAATACATTTTGAACACCAAACTTAACTTGTAATGAGTATGTCTACATTGTGGAATTGATACTTAAGTAAATAAATTGAGTACTTTTTACACCACTGCCCACTGTACTCGCACAGCAACAAACACCAATAGTGCTGGGGGGGTTGGAGTTATTTTAGGAACATTCTCCTGTTCTTTGTGTTTCTCTGTCCAAAATGTCCAAGGATAGTTGCTTATCAAAGCAATTTACTCATCTTCCTATCTCGCTATCTCATGACCCAGGCCTATAGCAGTAGTGAGCAATCGGTGCACCTCTGCATGGGGGTTGTACTGACTTTCTTGCTAAGTGGGTGCATCAATACTTTTTAGCTGACGCTGCATGCCAAACTACTTTCACGCAGGCCTCTGTTATCCACCCTGTAAATGAGACCTTGTTTTTTGTTGTCCTTGTTTTTTTTTTATCCATCAAGACCTGAGGGTGATTCTACAAATGACTTCTAAATCAGTGGTTATCCAATTTGTGGCATGAACCTCCAAATTGATTTGGCCGTGGACCCCCACATCTGAGAAGATTTGTGTAAAAAAAAAAAAAAAAAAAATATTAAACATACATTTTCAAATATATATATATATAATATAGAAAAAAATAAAATAAATTAAGATTTACAAGCTCACTGCGCGGCACAAAGTGACTTCACTTGTAGATCTGATATTTTTGAGAACCACTGATCAGACTCCTATGAGATCTTTAGAAAAACGTATGTATATCCAGTAGCTAATATCAGAAATGACACGGATGCTTTCCCGGTCTGAATGGGTTTTTTAGGGGCGGTGGAGAAGAGCTCCAAGCACGGCGCCGAGGACAAGACGCAGAACATCATCATGGCCATGAAGGAGCGCATGAAGATCAGGGAGAAGAACCGGCCCGAGGTGTTCGAGTTGATCCAGGACATGTTCCAGGCCTCCAAGGAGGACTTCGCCACCAACCTGAAGGGAGCCAAGCAGGCCGTGCTGGAGGGGACCTCCAAGTGGTCCGCCAAGATCACCATTACAGGTCAGTGGCGTTGTCACATGTGCATCATGGGCTAAAGTTCTCAGTCAGGGGTGTCGCACCAAATTCAGGGCCCTGGGTACGAGGATTCACTGCGGGCCTCTCATGAATGTTCTTCATATAGGGGGACGGGGTTTAACCCATTTAGACTGGGAACGCCTTATTTTGTGCAGATATACAAGCTCACAGTCTTTGAATATTTCAAATCCTTCTGGTTTTTTGAAAACCTTTTTCCCATCTCAAAATATTTAGTTCCAAAGAAATCTTGTATAAAACGAGACAAAAATAGTTTTTTAGAGGTTTTGGAGAGAAAATGACACATGATTTGTCCACACAAAAAATATATATATATATTGGTATGACCATGACGGGCCGCATAGACATGCTGCAGGGGCCGCATGCGGGTTGAATAGCGCTGCTATAGAGGAACCCTTTTTGTTAAAGAAAGAACCTTTCGGACCAAGGTTCTTTAAAGAATCCATCACCACTTAAACACTATACTGCATCAACCGATGTCTCCCAGGCCTCTGCATTTGGTGGTCCTCTTTTTTTTCTCGTAGATCTGCTATTTTCTGTGAATGTATGCCTATTACAGTAAGGATACTAGGGTTTTTAAGTGGTTAAATGTGCCTCAAAGAAACATCAAAAAGGTAAAAAAAAAAGGAAGGAACATTATAGCCTTTTAAAGAACCATTTAAGAACCATCATCTTTCAGTGAGCCCACAAACAACCATCTGCAGTCACTATACGCAGTGTTCCCCAGGCTCATTTTTCTGCTATTTGGCATCATAAACTGTGAATATTCAACATCATTACAGAAACTGTCAACACATTACTCTTAATACATAACGACCCATCAACATCTATCAAGTGTTCCGCAGTTGATTCATTTGTCTGACATTTTCCTGGTATTAAAGTTTAATGATAAAAAAAATATATAAAAGTAGCTACAGCACACATGCAATTACAGCTCCGGTGCAGTCATTTATGAAGACATTAACGAAAACGAAGGTTTCAGCAGCAAAGCTACCTACCTAGCATTTATTAAACTTTAATGAGTCATAAGCTTGCATAACACTCACATTGAGGTGTTGGACACTGATTGCTGATCATCCACGGTTTAAGCTCTCTCTAACCCAGCATCAGCAGAACCACATGGAGATGGGAGGTGAGGGGATTCATCTACCACAATGGGAAGTGCCGTTAGCCATGAAGATTTATAATAATGAGGCACACTACTGTATGGCCACTCTGCTCGGCCAATAGTCCAATTAGGTCTGCAGTACCAACAGCTCATTACAGTAATGACGCTACAGACAATGTCTGACATGGTCACTATGTGTATTATTATTATTATTAATAATATTATGTAATAATATGTGAATACCCTAAACAAAAAGGCATCAACACCCGTTTTGAGTGGCTGGGCTGATATATCAGGCCAATTTTAGCCTTTTTTCCCCATACCAGTATCGGTACTCAACAAAATGTTGCCGTTATGTTGGAACAATAAGAGTACACATGCAGGTTCGCCTGGAAAGCCTGGCACTCCTGGAGGTCAAGGGTCATGCACCTGGAGAGCCTGGCTCCCCCGTAGGTTGAGGAGCGCTTGGTGGAAGCCTGGCTTCCCTGGAGGGTCCCCGCCAAGCTGGCTGAGGAGGGCACTCATAAAATATAGCTGTAGAGCACACACACGCCTGGCTGGTACTGTACATGAGTACTGCTTAGCACAGTGGTTCGCAACCTTTTCAGGCCGCGACCCCCCAAATAATCATATTTTAACAGGGGACCCCCAAAATAATCATATCCTGACGAGCATTAAGATTTGAGGAACACGGTTCTATTGTGAAAATAGCCAATCTAGTAGATCGGCTATTTTCATAATTTCTGCTTCTAATATTTCACATTTGGCCAATGTTTAATTTGTCATTTTAGAGGTATTTAAAAGTCCTTAAATTTTCACTTTAGAAATGTGTAGATAACCTCTATACACTTAAACTTTATATTGGTTTGTTTACTGTTGAGAGAGAAAACAATATTGCACATTAAGTTAATCATTTGGGGACCGGGGGACCCCCCCAAAATCATTTGGGGACCCCCCTGGGAGTCCTGACCCACAGGTTGAGAAGCACTGGCTTAGCAGGCCTGGCCAGGAGAGGGTAACTAACTACTAATCAGGATGGTGTTGTTTCCACCAGGCTCTTCCAGACGGTGACAAAAGACTGTGCACCTTTTCACCTCCTCTGCCCTGTCAAATGTTGACAGGCCTACAAGCACAGTTGTGTGCTTTTCAAAATATACAAATTTGAAAACTGGAGATAAGAGGTTTCTGCCCGACAGTGACGATATGAATGACTATACTGGCGGGCCTTAACTAATAATACATTATAGGAAGGAAGGACTTTGGACATGTTGACTTATTTGATAGTTTACATTGTAAAACATAATGACTAGCAAAGCAAAGTGTGGTACTTCATATTCATCATGTGAAAATAATTGTAAAATAATGGACAAAACATTCAGCTGTCATCCGTACTGTTTGTTGATACATTCTGTGCTCTGGGAGCTTTTTGTTCCAAAACAAAGAGTCCTCTGGCGCTTCTGTGGGAAATCCCTCTCATGCATCGTACCTGTCCAAATAATCGTGCAACAGCTTTAGAGCATGCTGCGAGGCTAGGTTGAGGGGGTGCACGTAGCACTTGACATGTAGTTAATTCAGCGGCGACAGACATATTGGCTGCGTCACTTGTGTAAAGCTCTGGTCTGGCCTCGTATGTGAGAGGACAGAAACCTCCTCTCACAACTCATTCCTGTATTTTCCACCTTACTACTGTGGATAGAGTGTCCGCAATGAGATTGGGAGGTTGGGGCTCAACTCCCCAACCAGGTAATGCCAAAGCCTCCCTAGCTTAGCACTGTGCATCAAGGGTTGGATCGGGGGAAAGTCCCTTCGACATACTGTAATCATGGCATCTTGGCTTGAGTACTTGTACATCAAGTCGCTTCATGCTACAGAAACAGATAAGCTCTTGCCCCTATGCCACATGAGGCTACTTACTTACTTACTTACTTACTTACTTACTTACTTACTTACTTACCGTATATGGAAATGGTCTCTGGAGAAATAAGCAATTGGCGTTGTGATGCATTTTGCTTTACTCGGAACCACTGGGTAGTTTATAGAATGTTCCCAGGCTCCATTGGCATGCTGCAGCTCATTTGGCTAACTCCACATTTAGAGTTAGCTCTGGGTGGTGTCGAGCAAGATATGGGTACTTATGTTGGTTGTATTACCACAATAAAATGCCTGTCTATGGCAAAGTTTGCAGGCAGCTTTAGCTTTAGTCTAGCTCTGCTTTTCCTGGTAATGTGTGAAACTCCCAGTGAATAGATATTTCCCCTAACCCCTACTCTCTTCACTGTTCCACATACATAAAGCATACGATGCCATATATACAAATCTAAAAATAAATGACAATATGAGTGCCGTGGGACTGAAGCATCCCAATATAGCTCCAGTTGCATTTCCCTCACTTGCTTCTTTTCCCTGTCACTTGGTCCCTCCCACCGAGGATGCATGGAGAGATGCAAGGAACCCATGTGAAATATTGGTTTCTTAGTGCAGTTCCCCTTTTCAGAGTAATAATAATAATAGATTGTATTTATAATGCACTTTACATTAATGGATAAATCATGAGAGTATAAAGCCTAGAGGTAAAACCAGTGTAGCAAAAAAAATGCTTTTTTAAAAAGGTTAGTCCTCTCTTAAAAGAGTCAGCCGACTGTGGTGCTCTCAGGACAGTTGCGTAGAAGGCTCAGTCGCCCATGGTACGTACGTAGGTTGGTCATGTAATGAGGAGGTTAGTGTGTGAAGAGCAGAGGTTTGCGAGCCGAGGGTTGTGAGGAGACTAATTCCTTGAGGTGGGAAGAAGCGTTGCCGTGGATGCACTGATGAGTTACAGTGGTGTAAAAAGTACTCACATATTTTACTTAAGTAAAAGTATCAATACTGCAATATTGACATACTCTGTTACAAGTAAAAGTCCAGAATTCAAAATGTACTTGAGTAAAATTCCGAAAGTATTGGCATCAAAATGTATTCAAAGTACCAAAAGTAAAAGTACAAAATGTTTGACAATAGCAGATCTACAAGCTCACAACTTAAGTAAATGTACTTTGTTGCTTTACAACACTGAGTTAACAGGGATATATTGTATTCGAGTGTGGAAGCCAGTGGAGTGATGATGGGTGTGATGTGTTTGTGTTTACACAATCTCATCCTAGCAGTGCTAGAGTTTTCAGCACCCGTTCTCAGAGTACTTAGTGCAGTGCCCTTGTTATGCCACAGTTCAATTTGACCCACTATAGCTACAGTCACAACACCATCGCATGCACATGCACACACATTCCAGCACATCAGTGACACTTCTTCTTCTTTTTGCGTATGTCTTTAGATCCTCAGCTCAGTTGTAGCAAGTAGCCGGGGAGCCACAGGCCCAAAAGCTCAAAGAATAGGGTTTTACCTGTGACGTCATGACATACTTTTTATTTTTGTTTTTTCTATTCATTTGGTCATTAAGGTACACAGAATGAGAGGCCTGCTCTGCCGGAAACTCTGCGAAAAATAAGTTATGGCCATTTGTATATTCACTCCATCGACTTCAATATACAGGAAAGAAACACTCCAAAAAAAATATGCTTTAAGTAGCATGTGAGAGGTCAAACTAGGGGTTCTTGATGATTCTGAATCCATTGCAAGCATTTGTTTTGCATGAAAAACATTCCTTGGGCTAGAAAACGGACCAAAATAACGGTGAAAAGTGATGACTCATCACTTTTCACAGGTTTGAGAGGCTGAAATCTAGCCCAAGGAATGTTTTTCATGCAGAACAAATGCTTGCAATGGATTCAGAATCATGAAGAACCCTTAGTTTGACCCCTCACATGCTACTTTTTTTGGTGTGTTTTTTTCATGTATAGTGAAGTCAATGGGAAACTTTTTTTCGCAGTGTTTCCGGCAGAGCAGGCCTCTCATTCTGTGTACCTTATTGACCAAATTAATAGGAAAAACTAAAATTTGGAGTATGTCATGACATCACAGGTCTTCTCTCATTTTGGCACAGTGGCTCCCCGGCTAAAGCCATTCCAGTGTCTCGTTGTCCAGGTTCTTTAGGCCTAGGTCGCCATTCGGTGGCCGGTGTTTGGGGCAACTGATCAGGATGTGGTCAACAGTCTGTAAGGGGTCTCCACAGTCACAGTGAGCGCTGTCCACAAGGCACCACCTCTGCGTTGACTCTACGCTTACGCTGCGGTCTCTCTGTGACGGTCTGGTGGAGGAGGTGGAATTCACTCTTCTGTGCCTTCTGGGCAAGAGCCAGCAAGGCTCCCTCCTGTCTGACCTCAGCTGGGGCGATTCCAGCTAAGACAGGTAGTTGATGGGTTGGGGTGGCTCGGAGGCATCCAGAGACCGTGCGTAGGGCATCATTAAGAGCAGTGTCAAGTTTTTTGACGTGTGAACTGCGGCACCAGACTGGGGTACAGTACTCCGCAGCAGTGAAGACCAGAGCCTCGGTGGAGATGCGCAAAGTCCTTTTGTGGCTCCCCATGTGGTACCGGCTAACCGGCGTATGAGGGCAGTACGGGCAGTGGTCATTGCTTTGGCACTGTCCAAGGTGTTGCTTGAATGACACTGTTCTGTCAAACTTTACGCTGAGGTACGTAGGGGAGGCTTGGGACTGTAGCCGGGTGCCGTCAACCATGATGTTGATTTGGCGTGATGCTTCCCTGTTGTTGAGGTGGAACATTGTTGCTACAGTCTTGTTGACACAGAGCTTGATGCGCCAGTTCTTCAGGTACGAGGACAGGATGGTCATATCCTCCGAGAGGCCCTCCTCCACTGCGTGCCACGATGGTTTGTTGAGTAGGATGGCCAGGTCAGCATAACCGTACTTCCTAGATGTTGTTGGGGGTAGGTCATGGATATAGATGTTGAACAGTGTGGGTGCCAGCACCGAGCCCTGTGGGACACCGTTGTTGAGCTTCCTCACCCTGCTGCTTTGCCTGTTGTTGGTCGGTAGCCAGAAGCTGTGGTTACTCAGCATTTCCATTATAATTTCACCATGTGCTTATCTGGGATGGTCTCCAGTAGCTTCAGGTGTAACCCGCGTAGCCAGACTGTGTCATAGGCAGCTGTGAGGTCGAGAAAGACGACACCTGCCTTCTCCCCTGCTTGGAAGCTGTCCTCGATGTCTTGGCACAGGAGGGTTACCTGGTCTGTTGTAGACGTGCCACTTCGAAAGCCAGCTTGCTCTTTGGGTAGCTGGAGGTCGATCACTGGAGGGATGCGAGCCAGGATGAGGCGTTCCAGGAGTTTAAACGGGATGCAGAGCAGCGATATAGGCCTATATCCCTTGGGGTCGTCGCTCGGCTTGTTAGGCTTGGGCATTGGGAAACCGGCCATTGCTCAGCAGTAGCGACACGATGGAGTTTGCTGTGATGGGGCACTGTGCTGGGGTTGTTGACCTTCCTGTCAGCTTGTTTAGGGTCTGGCGGCTGGAGTGTGTGAAATCAATTGACTCCACCATCTCTGTCCATCTTTGCCTGCGATTAACATTCAGCCTGCTGAAGAGCTTGTCCGCTGCTGTGTCCCTTTCCTCTGTGTTTTGAGCTTCTGCATGGGCACGAAGTAGATCTTCACATTCGTCATCCCAGCAGGGGGCATAGGCTTTGCGGATGCCACGGGGGATGTTCTTCTTAGCAGCAGTAATAAGCACCTTGCAGTAGGACTCGTAGGCTGTGTTCAGGTTGGTGGTAGTCCAGCAGCTGCCCTGTTCACGTGCTGAGTAAAACGCTTCCAGTTTGATTTCCGGAATCTCTTGGCATCCCCTCCTTGCACGTGCTGGATCACAGATGGAATGGTGATGAGGGATGGTCGATGGTGTGACCGGGGGAACATGTCCAGGATGCGTCTCACTGGCGCGTGATTGGCTGTTGGGCCATTTAGCAAAAGCCAGGTCTGGGTTAGTGTAACTGATCCAGCAGGCAGAGTAAAAGGTGCAGGGCTCCTTTGGGTCATAGAGGAGTGTCACATCAACCGTTGAGGCCCAGTCTACCAAGGAGTCCCCATCAGCGTTGGACTTGCTGTACCCCCATTCGGTATGATGGCTATTGAAGTCGCCAGCGTACACGGCAGGGGTTGGGACATCTGGGAGTGATGATGGGACCAATCGACTGGGAGGAGGTTTATAAATGTCTTGTACTTTGGTTGCGATCCATTCCACCTCTGCGCCCTCTGGAGAGTTTCCTGAGGCTGACCAGGACACATCATTGTGGACAAATGTGGCGATGCCGTGGTGTTTATGTGTGGTATATCCTGCCAGGGTATATCCAGGGACCCTTAGGGTGTTCCTGTTTTTAGCACGGGTCTCCTGCAGGGTGATCACAGTTACATCATTCCTGCTGGCTAATTGCTCAAGGATGGTGGTCTTGGCCGTGGTAAGCCCCTCGACATTGAGCTGGAGGAGTGCTAGCGCTAGCGCTGGGGTCTGTAGACGTGTTGAAGACGTTAATTTCGCTTGAAGGCATGCAACCTTGCGACCTTTAGCTACTTGCAGGGAGGGCCACGTGAAGGCTGTCTTCATTCCCCAGCGACACTTGTGTTTACCTCTCTCTCTCTCTCTCTCTCTCTCTCATGCACACATAAAGACACATGCACACGCACCCACACACACTTACACAATCTAAACCTAAACATATTGTTACATTATGCAAACCCCAACTGCGTAACCGACCGTTTAATCAATTCTCTCTCTCTCTCTCTCTCTCTCTCTCTCTCTCTCTCTCTCTCTCTCTCTCTCTCTCTCTCTCTCTCTATCTCTCTCACACACACACACACACACACACACACACACACACACACACACACACACACACACACACACACACACACTCTGACTTGTTCACATGCACGCGCGTGCACACACACACACGCACGCACACACACACACACACACACACACACACACACACACACACACACACACACACACACACACACACACACACACACACACACACACACTCGCACACACACTCAGACACACACACACACACACACACCATTCTAGACATCTTATTAATTCATGTATTTTCTTATTGTTAATTTATGCAACCTCCCACACTGCATAACTGCTTAAGCAAACCCCCCACCTCTCCATGCCACTGTCACACTGTCATTCCCTGTGAAACCCTGCATTTATTTCTCTTAAATATAAGTAGAACAATTAATGATTATGCAAATGTCTAGTTTTAATCAGTGACAGTTTGGTTCTTGAAATGAGCAGTCGAGGTGGTAGACATAGGAGTGATTTATAATGTTGTTACCGTCATAACACAACCTTTTATAACACATGTACATCCCATAAATATGGCATTATCGTACAATAGACATGAGACACATGCTAAGAGGCTGCTGTTAATGAGATTTATGACATAACAAAATGGGGATGAAAAAATAAAAAACCTAGCCTAATTTCCCTGTGTTGTTGCCTTAATTTGCCAGATGTAGGGGTGGAGTAATTAACGTCCTGGCGTTGAGCTGAAACATCTTCAGGGAAGATGCTGCTCTCATGTGTCCTCCTCGCTCACAGCTCCTCACATATCCCTCCTAGCTCCTCCCTCCTCAGTCATCAGAGCAGGAGAAGAAGAGCTCATGGAACCATGTTCAAAATGGTGGACCAGGACGTCCCCGCCAAAGCCATCATGAGCATGTGATTTGCCCTACATTAGCTTAGATAATGTCACTGTCAGGTGGAAACCTCATATGTCCAAAAAAGACATATTCAAAAAATATCAAAAGTAGCAGATCTGGGGGGCACGGTGGCGCAGTCGGTAGCGCTGTCGCCTCACAGCTAGAAGGTCCTGGGTTCGGTCCTGGGTTCGATTCCTGCTGGGGACGCTGTGGGTGCTGGGGACGTGTTCTCTCCTCCGCGTCATCAGTGCCTATACGGTACCCTAGCCCACCTAGGGTTGGCAAAAGGGCCTTTCTGTGTGGAGTTTGCATGTTCTCCCCATGTCTCCTAGGGTAGGTACCCTTACAAAAAACATGCAGTAACTCTGGTTTCTATACTGCCTCCCCCTGGCCAGCCGGGGCGCCTGATGGAGGGGAAAAGAACTGGTTGGAATAACGTGTTCCTTCCACGCGTTACGTCCAGCCGGGGAATCTCTCCCCTGTCAGGTGAATAAAAGT
Organism: Nannobrachium achirus; assembly: GCF_963921795.1. Taxonomy (NCBI): domain Eukaryota; kingdom Metazoa; phylum Chordata; class Actinopteri; order Myctophiformes; family Myctophidae; genus Nannobrachium; species Nannobrachium achirus. The sequence continues at coordinate 31,817,991 of NC_137816.1, read as the reverse complement.
GGCTTGGACTCCTCTTGCATAAAAAGCATGAGGTCAGTCCATTTTCTCCCCAGGTTGGCAGAGGCAATGTAGCACCCAGGATTACATTAGATAATTGGCACTGGGTGAAAAATGGGTTACAAAATCATGGGATAAAAATTATAGTAAAAAAAAAAGAAGCAGATCTATAAGCTCAAAACGAGTCACTTGTGGATGCTACTTTTGATGCTTTTGTGTGACACCTGTAGTGTGATCAAGCAGATAGATTTGTTTGAAAGCCATTTCAATTGCACAGCAAAGCCACGCTGTTATTACACATGCTGTTTTGCAAATTTATTGAAGGCCTAATTTTTTGCCTCTGTAAATGTTAGCTATATTGCTGTTGGTTTAGTAAATTTATACTAATGAATAAAACAAGCAAACAGAGATCAAATACAGCTGCATCAGAAGTAAATTGCACATTTGGGAGGTGGGATCTTTAAGAAGAAGACAAAAAATAGATGTAACTGGGCATACCTACCGTAGTTCAGCTGGAACCAGGATATAATTAAAAGTTTTCAGTAGTGAATGGCAGAAGTACTCAGATGTTTTACTCAAGTGAAAGTAATAATACCACACTATAAATATATCCTGTTGAAAGTATAAAGCCTACATGTAAAAGGATTGACATCAAAATAGTAAAAGTACTATTGTGAGCTTGTGAGCTTGAACTTAAGAGCGTAATATAGTGGCCAGTAAAAAGCACAATATTTGTCTCTGATATGTAGTGGAGTAGAAGATCAAAACATTTAAATAGCCTACTCAACGCAGGGAAGATACAACGCATGGCCAGCTGAATGGTGGAATAAAGAATTCTAGGCACTAGCCTAGCCTACGGGGCATGTCAGGTGGCATTTCCACTAGACTGCTCATGTTTTCAGATATCCTAATTTTGAAAAGTTGGTCCAGACAGAGCAGGGTTAGCAAGCTGTTGGCCCACTTCAAAATATATTGTTGCTGTTGGGCAACCTCTTATCTCCATATTTTTGTGTTTATTTCTTCGTACATGTACTTGATCATAGTACAGCGTCACACTAAAGTGTCAAAAGTAGCAGATCTGCAAGCTCGAAGTGTGGTGGGAAGCTAGACACTTTGTGCTTTGAGCTTGTAGATCTGCTATTCTTTTCTATTTTTGAATTTGAATCCTGAAAAGTAACAGTTTTGGACCTATAGGTTTCCATCCGACAGAGACGATATATTACAAAATAATACATAGCAGTTTAGCCAGAGGCTAAAAGCTCACTTATCTTAAGAACGGACTTTGAATTTAACGTGAATCAACAAATCCATGCTTTTACGGTTCATTTTTAAGCGTTAATGTGAGCTATCGTTCACATAAAAACTGCCCTGCAGACTGCAATAACCTCCATCTACGCTGATTCCCTAACCATCTCGAAAGCGCCTCGCAATAGGTGAGGAGAGCTTATGCCCTCCAGTGCGTAACATAATAATATAGATGAATGAAATGAAATAAAACAAATGAAATACAACAATGCAGATTTTTGGAGGCAACAGAGTATGGAAGGGGGGACTGATTAAATATTTTACTGACATCATTGGGAAAGCAAAGAGTAAAAACACCCATCTTTGCACAAGCTGAATGAAGAAAGACTTAATATTATAGAAACAACTATTATGATATTGATGCCAAGCTGAGTCACAGAAGCAGCCATAATAGACAATGTTATGGTGGGAAACTGCACAAGAAGCATAAAAGGACAACAGGGAAATGCATTATCAAACTAAGAAATCTTTTATGAGGGTCGGGAAATGGAGAATTAGTTGAAAACAAGGTTTTCCTCCTACAACCTCCCGTTTGATGCAATTTAAGCAAAACCACCCACCAACTGCCCTTTCTAACTACCGGTATACAAATAATGCTCAAAGTGTTTTTTTTTTATATACACTTGCGTATAACCCCAGCCAACCCACTCAGTACAAATGTGATTATTATTATAATTCTTTTTAATGTTTAGAAGCAATGAATCACTCAATATTAGATAGTGACATAGTTCTGCATATTTCCCAATTTGGGAAACTGAATTAGGGGACCCTATTGTATACTTATCTTCAAATATAGCCAATCTACAAGCTTACAATGGTTCACATCGCAACACATTGTGAGCTTGTAGATCTGCTATTCTTTTCAAATCATCCAGCGATCGACTCAGAGGCTCGCAAAGAAATGTTTGTCCACCTCTGCTATAGAGCCAACCTCCTGCCTGTTTGAATAGATAGTTTGCTCATCATACTGTGAAATAGGAATGCTTTCAATGTAATGTGTGTGGGAAAAATCAATGGTATGGACCCAGTTGATTAAGTGAATGCATGTTTGTAAAGGGCAGGATGGAAACACGAGCCAGGATGCTATGTTGAACCGGTGAAATCTGCAGCGTTCGGTCTGTGAGGTTCAAAGTTGATGCTGAGGTTTGTGTTTCTTTGTATTGATCATGAAGATGTTTAATTGACTGTTGACTTTACTTAATTGTTTTATTTGTCCAGGACAATGCAAATTAAAGAACATTTAAATATGATTATGTGCAGTGGTGGAAAAAGTACTCATATTCTTTACTTAAGTAAAAGTATCTATACTGCAATGTAGATGTACTCTGTTACAAGTAAAAGTTGGGAATTCAAAATGTTCTTGAATAAAAGTATGAAAGTATTGGCATCAAAAAGTACTTAAAGTACCAAAAGTAAAGGTACAAAATGTTTGAAAATAGCCGAAAATAGCCGATCAACAAGCTCACAGCGCGTTGCATCGCGACGCATTGCTGGTAGATCTATTTTCAAACAGCCTGGTTATAAAATAGGGCTAAAGTGATTAATGTATCTTTTATAATATTACAATTTATATCTGAAAAGTAACGAGTAACTAAAGTTTTCAAATAAATGTAGTGGAGTAAATGTACAATATTTGGATCCGAGATGTAGTGGAGTAAAAGTATTGGAAATTGGAAATACTCAAGTAAAGTAGAAATAACTCAAAAGTGTATTTAAGTACAGTACTTAAGTAAATGTACTTAGTTACTTTACACCACTGATTATGAGTAACAGTCATGATCATGTTAAAATATACCAGATTATTTCCGCCCAAACATAAATCTGTCAGCATTATTTCTAAAGCTGCGTGTGCAGGCATGCGTGCGTGAGTATGTGTGTGGTGAGTATGTGTTTTCATTGTAGTTGGACCTTCCAGAAGAGTTCAGATTCAAGTTAACAATTGGCCAACAGGGCTGTAGGATGCAGTTGAAGGCAATCATAATACAGTTGAGTAGGAGAAGGGGTGTGGGCCTTAACCACTTTCAACCTGGCATGTCATTATTGGTGACACGTCTAAAAAATAAAAAAATAAATCCAGAAATCTTCTGAAAATACATGTCTGATCTACAAGCTAACATTTGCATTATCTTCGCGCGAAACTGTTATACAACAACGTATAGTAGAGAATCCTTTTTGAAGGCAGGGGTCACTGCGGGTCCTTGCCACTATAGAGACCCCCGCTGTTGATCAGTCGGCGGTCAACTCGGTCCTTTCTGACTTTCACTCTAATCCTCTTTTACAGTAGCTGCACCCCTACGAATAAAAACCAACTGTGTGTACCGTGAGTGCACACAGCCCTGCGGGTTCCCCCAATGGGAGTTAGACCTCTAGCCCGGGCTCTTTTCTCACCATGTTTCTACTCACTGACATAAGTGAAGGAGCATTAGGAGGCTGTAGAGATTCCTCAGGGAGATCAGTGTGGAGTACTAGGAATCGACTCGTGGAAGCCTTATTAAAGTGTTGCTGGCCGTCTTTCAGCAGGAACGTGAAAAGGTTGCTACTCAGCAACATCACACTTGCTTAACTCTTAAATTTGAGCGAACTTTAACCATAGTGTTGCTTTAGAAGTCCTTATTGGCAGGGGCGTCCTGGAGGCAACAGGGGTAAAAGTTCCAGTGGTGTAAAATAACTGTACATTTTCCTCAAGTAGAATTTTCTTTTCTTTCTTTAGATATTTCCAATTTTCTGTACTTTTACTTATATTCCATTACAGTAGGCTACATCTCAGAGGCAAATATTATACTTTTACTCCACTACAATTATTAGTAAACTTTAGTTATTTGTTACTACTACTAGTTACTAACTAGTTACTTGCTAGTATATTTGGATTATCATTACAAAACATACATTAACCTCTTACACCCTATTTAAACTATGGCTATTTGAAAATAACCGATCTACTGAGCTTTATATCTGCTGTGAAATGGGACCTTTTGCATAATGAGTACTTAGTAGGTTCTTTAAGTACATTTTGATGCAAATACTTTTGTACTTTTACTTTAGCAAATTTGGAATACCGGACTTTAACTTGAAACAGAGTAATTTTGCGTTTGATAATATTGATACTTTTACTAAGAATTAGAACACTTTTTTCCACCACTGAAAGGTTCCTGCCCACTACTGTGGGAGAGTGCAGTTTGATTCCTCCATGGTGCCTCTGGGCACTAAATTCTAAATACATTACACAAGCCACACAAAGGCAGTAAAACTAGGTCCTATACATCTTAACTACAGTACATAATAAAATATAGACAGCTCCTTATGGGCTCTGCCTCAAGATCACTCAAAACACCCTCCATTCAGCTTGATTCGGTTTCCCATATTGGGAAATATGGGGAACGGAAAATCACACTTTGCTTGATTCACTATCCCATATTGAGTGATTCATTCCTCCAACCTCTTTTTTCCCTTTTTTTTCTCTTTTTTTTTTAACAGAATCAAATTTGTACTGAGTGGGTTTTGTTACACATTAACAAGCATGGGTTGGGCTGGTGCTTGACCTAAGTGAGCATAATTAGAATGTGTTAGTCTGTTTTAGAAAGGGCATTCGTTGGGCGTTTTGTTTAAATTGCATCAAACGGGAGGTTGTAGGAGGTTTTTTTTTGTACTGGAGTAGAAAGTAGCAATGTTTGCCTCTGAGATGTAGTGGAGTAGTGAAATGAAAAGTATAGAACACTGTACATACAGTACCTTGAGTATGTTTAGTGTTCTATACTTTTCACTTCACTACTTTTCACTTCACTACTTTTCACTTCACTACTTTTCACTTCACTACTCCAAAAGTGAAAGTACCTCAAGTCAAGTACAGTTGAGTAAATACTAACTACTGTACTTAGTTACTTTCCAACACTGCTCTTGGATTTACTGCTTTCTGCTTGATTCCCAACGTCTGTCTGTCCTACAGTATAATGAGACTCTTTGACCCACCGTATTGTTTTAGAAATGGATGTGCATGTGCACCCTTTGCGTCACAGTGGCCGATGACTCCCAGGTTTTGGTGTGAGGAACCTGTTCACAAAGGGAAACAGAAGACACACAGCAGAGGCTCAGTGGGACATGGACAGTGGGAGCAATGAGTCGTGACCGCCAGCCATGAATGACATAGGGCCAGCCAGTTGATTGGTTGCCAACTGACCAAAAATAAAACAACCTCTTACCCTCCCGTGGCCTTAATCAAATCAGGATTATTATTGGTTTATTTCGTTTTTTTTTTACAATAATGGCTGGGCGGGTGTAAAAGGGTCAGATGGTTGGGCCATGTGCACTTTCAGAGCATGTTTATTTTAATGATCAATTGATTGTGTATATCAATGAAAACAATTTTTTCAATGAAAGTATATTTAAAGTAAGTAAGTAAGTATATATATATATATATATATATATATATATATATATATATATATATATATATATATGCTTTTTTCAAACTGTTAAAGATGATGCAGGAACACAAAATCCCAGCCTCGTTTCATAATTATTGACTCGGGGATTCCATTCATATTTAATGTTATATCTTACTGTGTGTTAGTATGATTAGTATGAGTAGCAGCCTACTCATACTAATAATACTAGTAATATGACTTAAAGGTCATATCTTTGGCTGGTACAGTAGGCTATACTGTAATTCTCTCCAGCCTTGGAAAAGGTCAAAGCCCCAAGGGTCCCACCCTCCCCCACTCTATAGCTTTCTAACCTGAGCCCCCGGGGGGTGTGCCTTCTACGAACACAGCCTCCATCCATGGCCCCTTTGCCCTGAAACATCTGCACAACCCTGCTAGACACTGCTAGACAGTGGTGGGAGGTAACTAAGTACAAAGTACTAAGTACTCAAGTAGTAGGCCAGTGGTTCTCAAACGTTTTTTTGTGCGGTGGACCCCCACATTGATATGTATTTGGCCACAGACCACCATCTGAAAATATATTGTGCCAGGGACCCCCAGAAGAGAAGATTTAGAAGATACTTTACTGGAGGATTTCCATTTCTTCATAATTCTACTCCACATGTCAGAGGCAAAAGCTGTGCTCCATGACATTTATTTGACTGCTTTAGTTACTTTGTAGATTATTATTAAGCAATTAAAGCCATATTTTAGACTTGTTGTGAGCTTGTATATCTACTGTTTTCGAAAGCATTTGACACGTTTTGAAGCAAAATATTCAGCAAAATGACTACCTGTACTTTCACTTTTGCCACTATAGGTGCCACTTATTTTGATGCCAATGCTTTTGTACTTTTGCTCAAGTGAAATGTTTAATACAGGAGTTGTACTTGTAAGTTGAGTGTAAAGTATTTCTACATTGTGGTGCACCTCTGCCTGGGGGTGCGTTGTGTTGCACAGTCCTGCTAGACCCCCTTGTTCCTCACTCCCATCCATCTCCATGGTAACCTGCCGGGCTCAAGCTCGTCTCTGCAGGGGCGTCACAAGGGGGGGGGGGGGGGGGGGGACTGAGTTACCATGGCCCAAGGTGGAGGGGCCTTAATTATTTTATACTTTAGCTACTGAAAAATAGCAGATATACAAGCTCACAGCGGTGCGCTGCAAGATTGTAGATCTGCTATTTTTGAAAAGTTGTGAAAATGTGTGCAAATCTTTGAATATATGTTTTTTTTTTTTGTAACTCAAATTTTTCTTCTGGGGAGTCCCTGGAAGTAAATATTTTGAGATGGGGGTCCGTGGCCAAATACATATAATTTTGGGGGTCCATCACATGAAAAGGTTTGCGCACCACTGACATAGAAACATAGTTTTTTCAAAAAACCTTGTATAGCAAAGATTTGAAATAGCAAAGAATCTACAATCTGTGAGCTTGTATATCTGCTATTTTTCAATAGTTAAAGTACCCAGTGCCCAGAATTTGGTGTGACACCCCTGCGTCTCTGACTTATTGCCCAGCTTGCATTTCTGCCAATGTCAATACACTAGAGAGAGAGAGAGAGAGAGAGAGAGAGAGAGAGGGTCGAAGGGAATTAGAAAGACAGAGAGGGAGCGAGAGAGAAAGAGGTGAGGAAAAAACATGGGCGGCTTTAATCTGCCTTTCAGGGCTTGGTATCGAACTTGTCCATTTTAAAATGTATTCATCAAGTCATTATTTATTTATTATCCATTTTGATAAACACCAACTGCCATTGATTTGGGAAGCACTTTCTCTTTCTCTCTCCCTCTCTCCCTCTCCCTCTCTCTCTCTCTCACTCTCTCTCTCTCCCTCTCTCTCTCGCTCGCTGTGACCGTTAGATATTCTGTGTCAGCTGAAATGTGAATAATTGAGAGCCTTTGGTGTTAAATAATATTTCTCACCGGCTATGATATACGAGCCCCACAAGTTCAGTAATCAGCTAATTCTGATATGTCTGCCAATCGCCGTCTCCATTTACCTGCCAGTGTTTCTCAGCCAGTCTCCCCCCACTTCGCTCTACTGGAGATGAGAAAAACTCCATCTCTTTCACTCATTTCCATTGTATTGACTTCATCTGATGTCCATCCATTTCTCTATCCCCTAATGGTGCTCAAACCATTTCATTTCAACAACCCCCATGACTCTCATTGTTGCAGACCTGTAAGGGTCCATTTAGAATAGTAGAAAAGAAGAGAAGGTTCACACAGTCTAGATGCTCCCCAAATGAACTTATTAAAGTCAGCGGAATAAAAGACAATGTTTTGGCCTACATCTGCCTTCTTCAGGTGTAAACTCAAATAGGCTATATATGCACAGCAGCCATTTTTGAGATAAGTTGTGTCTCTTCTCACTTCCTTCAAAGGTGTTACCAATAATACTAATGAAGGCTCTGTTCCATTCCGGTCAAACAGAGTCAGGGTGCTGATATTGTGCATGTTGGCTCACTGGAAAGCCTCTGCTACACCGGTAAGTGTGGTCCAGGGACCCTCATGGTTCCTTAGACTTGGACGTTCCTGGTTCTAAATGACCCTTTTAAAACGTGTGTAACTCTGAGAGTGTACAAATGGAACCAAATGGACCCGTAAGGGTCCATTTGGTTCTATTTGTACACTCTCAGAGTTAGCTTAGGTTTGAGTACCACTGTGCTACATAAAATGGAACAGAGCCTTCATTAGTATCATTGGTAACACCTTTGAAGGAAGTGAGAAGAGACCCAACTTCTCTCCAATATGTCGGCTATGCATAATAGCCTATTGTAGAACCCTGGAACCCACTTTGACAACCTGTCTATTGTCTCGGTCGGGTGGAAACTTACCGTACCCTTTAAATTGTGTGCTCAGGTGTAGGCCTACTGTTATTTATTAAAACTTAATTTAAATGAGGCTTCATTTCCTGCTACTTTTCAGCATTTAAATTAAAATATAGCAAAAAATAGCAGATCATAGATGCTATTTCTAAAAGCTCACAGCGCTGTGAGCTTATTGCGACCATAGGTCGCAGTTTACTGTCAGAACCGGCACAGCTTGTCCGTATGTATACGTGTAACGCCTGACACTGACCACACTGACACATCACAGGTGACATCACAGGTGACATAACAGTGATGTCAGATACTCAGAGCAGGGATAACGCCTGACACTGTGGTTCCCCTGACACATCACTGTGACATCACAGGTGACATAACAGTGATGTCAGATACTCAGAGCAGGGATCTCCATATATGGGCATAAACACATAAACAGGTGACATCACAGTGGTGTGGCTGGTTCAGACAGGGATCTCCATGTATGGGCATAAAAGGGATTGTATGTTGTGATGTCATGGGAACCACTCTATGCCCATATGGAGATCCCTGATACCCATATCTAACAGGACTTCATATCCATATGAGGAACTGGTCCGATATACATCACTGGCCAAACAGCCAAGACAGGGCGCGATCATTGTGGCTCGCTTACCAGCCCGGTGTTCACTTGTTCCGCTACTGATTCCTATCTACCTACTGTACCTGCATACCTACCTACCTACCTACCTATACCTACCTACCTACCTACCTACCTACCTACAATACCTACCTGCATACTTACCTACCTACATATGCAGCCGAACGCAGTACTTGTGCACTCTGCTGGCACAAGTAATAGAATATGGAGATGCAATGTTTCTGCCCGACAGCAACGCTATCCTCTCATAGGCTCGTTGTCATTTGGCTGAGTGGTTTTCCCTGCTTTGCTAGACAGAGCCTGAGACAGAGCAGTGCTCTTTCATAATCCACAGTGCTGGCCACTTTAACCCTGGCACCCTATTTTGGTCAAAGGCGAACATTTTCAAAAATGTCACGCAATGTTTCCACAGAATGTTCTGAACTCTTTCAAAATGTATTTCTAAAATAGCAGAACTCTACCCCACAGAGAGCATAGAGCATACTAGTGTACCAAACGGACCCTGTTTTTAGCACACATTTCTCTATAGATATGTGTCTCCAAGATGCACAAAATGAACCAAATGGACCCTTATGGGCAGTGTTGATGCTTAGTTGCAGTGGGCCCAAGTGCAGGCTATTATGACACAGGCTATTATAACACACGCACGCACAGTGCCCGCTAGTTACTAATAACGAAGCACAGATTCAACGAGGCAGTCTGCCCCTCAGGGCAACAATAACAAAAGTGTGCCCACTTTACAAAACACGCATAAATAATACCTCAGTCACATTGCCGTCGGCTATATTTAAAACCCACAATGCTTTTAAAAACCTACATTAAATGTAGAATGTAGAGTATATCTACATATATAATGACATGTTGGCAAATAAGCAGTTAACAGGCTGTAGGTACAGTAGCTACTGTACATGTGCTGCAAATACGTGCTCATGCCCAAGCACTGGTCACATAATGACACAACAACATTACCCACAGCAAACATCATTGCTTGTGACAGAACGGACATATCAAAGGAAATACAAAATGATTAATTTAATTGAATCATTTTAATAGTTTGTTTACGTGTATGTATTGGGTGGAAACCTCATACGTCCCTTTTAAGGATTCAAATTCAAAAGTACCAAAGTGTTGATGCTTTTGTGTGCCGCTGCGGCATGATCAAGTAGGCCATTAATTTACAACAACAACAACAAAAAACCCCACGAAAAGTTAGAATTTGGAGTAAGAGTATTTCTGCCCGACAGCAACGATATATATGTGGGTGGAAATCCCATTCTCTTGACTGCATGTCTGTCTCCACCTTTCCATATGTCTGGCTCTTTCATCGCTCTGTCTTGTGGATGGAAGGCATTTGATTTTGAACGTGCCCTGGGCCAGCAGTGCACAGCGTAGCTCCTCATTTGTAGCAACCCTGTGTGGCTGGGGGATATATTATGTCCTCTGAATTATTTAGCCTGTCACTTATACATATTTAATGCCTCCACTGTCCTTCTTCCCCTTTATGGTTCACTGAAATACTACTGTCTCTCCATCAGTGTGTCTCACTGTGTTGAATTTCAGATTTAGAATTTTTGTGTGTGTGTGTGTGTGTGTGTGTGTGTGTGTGTGTGTGTGTGTGTGTGTGTGTGTGTGTGTGTGTGTGTGTGTGTGTGTGCGTGTGCGTGTGTGTTGTTTATCTCTGTTTCTGAGTGTAGGGGCGTTATGTGTACATTGTATAATGTGCGCTTGCTGCAGTGTGTTAAGTGATTTATCACGGGCTCAGGGTGTGTGCTGGCACATGCACATGCAGATACTGTATGTCACGTCTCGTCTAGACTTACAACTCTTATATAATGGCATTTTGTTCTGCGGCTGCGGTTGCTTAATGGCATGGGAGATGGCTCAGTGCTTGATTTAAGCACAGCGCCCTCTGTTGAACAGCACTGTAACACTACCGCTGGCGTTGTTCATGTATACCCTTCTCCCACTTCCACCACCCAAGTTAATGCTGAAGTATGTGATTTTGATTGTTTGTTTGTTTTACATGGGGAAACCTGCAAAAATAGATTTCCTGGTGTGATTGAATTATATATCTCTCTCTCACTCTCTCTCTCTCTCTCTCACTCACTCACTCACTCACTCACTCACTCACTCACTCACTCACTCACTCAGTCTCTCACTTTCTTCTACTCTCTTGGGCGGTGTGTGCCGTCCACAGGCAATACACAGCTGCATCTGAAGTAAACCTTTGGCAATTATTGTTCTGGGATTGTTTGCGATTATGAAAAGCCCGGGGGCGGTGATGGGGGATGTGCTTTTGTACAAGAGTATTGCCATTGCAGAAAAGTTTGAATTACTTCAATGTATACTTTGCATAACCCAGTACGCAAATAGCGCCATCTTGGATATCGCACAATGCATTCTGCGTATGTGCAAAGGTCTCTGGGATTGTTTAGGTCCATGCACACCCAACTCTAGGGGGCACATCTCAGAGACGCTATTGGGTTTGATGATAGTCTTGGAGGATGACGGACGCAGATTACTAATTTTGTCATTTAATTGTTCCTCAGCTAAGACGTATTTATTAGACCGTGATATTGTTGTGTCAAATGCATCATTAAAGAAGGATTTAGTTGCCCGTTGCCGTGCAGCATGTCTTTTAAATAAAACCTAAAGCTATAAAAACAATTGCTGCAGAAATAGAGGACCAGCGGTCCAAACTACTTTTGGCTTGTGCGATGCGGTCGTACAGTAGCCTACCAATTAATATATGATTTGGGCTCTTACATCTCATTCAACCTTGATATGCAAAAATGTTTTGTTTTGTTTTATGCCATGATGGTGCAAGCAACTTGCCTGCATCGTGTCACCAACTTTCACCACTTGGCACTTGCTTGCGATCAGACAGTCACTGTGCTTGCTCGTATCCAAGTGATTCCACGACCCATTGTTTGTTTGGATCCCTGTTTTATTATCGTCAACTGGGTCCGGCTTATTTCTGATCACTCCTGGTTCTGCACCCAACAGTAAAGCTAAACCCCCGACTCCGAGCGAACCAAGAAGTCCTGTAGGCCTATACAGCGCTGATAAACTGGAGAAAATGTGCTTCGAGCCTGCGCCGGCCGTACGACAGTCTTTATGCATATCAAATGGCAGACATACAAGCATAACCTGGTGCGTTGCGACGTGTTGTGCGCCCGTAGCTCTATATAAATTTTTTTGTTATATATTTTACTACGATGTGAGCAGCAGCAGCAAGCTGCCAGGAACCAGTGACAGTGTCAGATCACGATACAAACTTTAAATGATTATAGGTTTTAATGGTTGTTCTACTTTATCCAAATAATAATGTCTTAAAGTTGCTATATGGATTTTTCTGCTGACATAAGCAGGAATTATGCAATTGCTTATTTTTTTTATTTTTTTTTATTGTATTATATTCAGATGGCTAACCGTGCTTCCTAAATAAATGTTGTCTCTGTGAAACTTCCTGGGCCCACAATCTGCCTCCAAAACTATTATTTTTATCTGTGAGAAGTTCCGTCATTGGTCGATAGACAGATAGCGGCCCACCTGGTTTTAACCAATCAGGGGGACAACTCTGATCTTGTTCGGATTGGTTAGACCTGTCTGTCAATCCTTTTAGCCCCGGTCGGCTGGTTCATGCACCAATGGGCTGCTAGTGACAGAGCTTTTTAAGATAAAATAATAGTTTTGGAGGCAGACTGTGGCTCCTAGAAGCGCCACGATGTTTTAGGGAGCATTGTTAGCCGCCTGAATATTTTAAAAAAAAAAGAAAGAAAAAAAAAGAAAAAGCAATTGCCTTTTTCCTGCTTATTTCAGCAGGAAACTACATACAGCAACTTTAAATTATAAAATAGCCTATTAGAAGCATTTTGTCTAGGCGGCCACAGTGGCTGTGGTCTTTATAATTAAGGGCCAATAAACATTTTAACACTCAATGGCATACAGTAGGCTAGGCCTATGTGTAGCCTACTATGCCTGTTTATTGCAGCAAACTTGATATGATTCTTATTAATAGACTTATTATTTAGCCTATTTGTTTGTTTGTTTGTTTGTTTGTTTGTTTGTTAAAAAAAATATACCACGATTTAATATAAAATGTTAAATGTAATCCTGGGCGCTACACTCCCTCTGCCAACCTGGAGAGACAATAACGGACTATTAGACTTACTTTTGTAAAACTACAATTCTATAGCACTTTGTAACAACTGTGGATAGCATGATGAGCTGTCTTCCCAGCCGTTTCGGTGGGTATCAGGATCGGGAAGTCAAATTATGCCCCCATCTAAAATGTGTTTGGACCTCTGGTCCTCTATTTTTGTAGCATATTGTTTTGGTTGGAGATTTGAAAGACATGCTGCTCGGCAATGGGCAACTAAATCCTTCTTTAATGCATTTGACACAACAATATCACGGTCTAATAAATAGCGTCTTACCTGAGGAACAATTAAATTACTAAATTGGTCATCTGCGTCCGTCATCCTCCAAGACTATCATCAAACCCAATAGCGTCTCTGAGATGCGCCCCCTAGAGTTGGGTGCGCATGGACCTAAACAATCCCAGAGACCTTTGCTCATACCTAGAATGCATTGCGCGATATCCAAGATGGCGTTATTTGCGAACTGGGCTATTGAAAAGATACTCAGCCCATGGTCACTTTATCTCATCTTACCCTCGAATCGGGAGGAGCTCTCTCTCTCTCTCTCTCTCTCTCTCTCTCTCTCTCTCTCTCTCTCTCTCTCTCTCTCTCTCTCTCTCTCTGTAGTTACACACTCATAGCTGACCAGTGACCACTTGCTTCAACCTGATGCCCCCGTTGTGTACGTGTCATTATTATAGGTATAGATAAATCTTTTTCAAGCATTTCAGAAAATAGCAATACAGACGATCTACATGCAACGCGACACACTGTGAGCTTGTAGATCAGCAATCTTCACTGTGCCGATAAGATCGTATGCCGGATATAAAATAGGGCTCAAGTGGATTATGTGATGCTGGGTTTTACTGAGAGGTATTAACAAGTTTCATAGAAATGCACTTTCAGTCAAGTCAATCTCTTGGAGGACATAATGCACTTGTATTTTTAACCGGCAATGCTCTCTTTTTCTCTCGCTCCACCCCCTCCACCCATCCCCCTCCTCCACCCTCCAGTCATGTGTGCCCAGGGATTGCAGGCCAAAGATAAAACAGGCTCCAGTGATCCGTACGTCACAGTCCAGGTGGGCAAGACCAAGCGCAGAACCAAGACCATCTTCGGAAACCTCAACCCAGTGTGGGACGAGAAGTTCCTCTTGTGAGTATACTGTGCTGAACAGCCTTTCACAACCTGTGGGGCCGCAAGGGTGTTCAAGTGGGCCCTCAAATAGTCGGTTAAACACTAACATTTGAATAATAATGTTGAAACATCTTTTTGTGTTTTTTTTGTAAATGAATGCCCTACCTGATTGATCATACTACAGCGTCACACAAAAGTATCAATTGTAGCAGCTAGGGCTTGTAGATCTGCTACTTTTGAATTTGAATCCTGAAAAGTAACAGTTTTGGATATATGAAGTTTCCACCTATGACATAGGCGATATGAAAAAAGAAAAAGAAAAAAAAAAAGGATAATACACACGCACGCACGCACGCACGCACGCACGCACGCACGCACGCACGCACACACACACACACACACACACACACACACACACACACACACATACACTGCCCACCCATCTGACCAACTTAACACGGCAGGCGAATGACTGCAGTGTTAATTGGTCAGATGAAAATCTCACCACTTGGTCAGATGCTCAGATGAAAATCTCTGTAGAGATGTCCAAGTGCTCTGATCCAGATAAGGTAGTTTTTTATTAATTTTTTTATTTATTTTTTTAGCTTATTTCCATCGTGATCCTATTCCATATTGGGAGCCGGTTTCTCATATAATTCTCTCAAATCCTACCAAACCTGGTATTATTCCTATAACTCAGACTATGCCAGATGGGTGGATTTAACCACTTTCAAGCTGGCGTCCACGTTTTCAAAAATGTTCAAAGATGCGGCCCATTGTGAGCTTGTAGATCTGCTTTTTTTTGTTTGTTTTAGAATATGGATTAAGTGGTTAATCCAATCAGTGCATTACGGTGCATTATCTATGCAAATTCACAATCACAAAAAAAATCTCTTGTTGACAAAATATCGCTGTGATTGTCTACAGCTTTGAGTAAGGCTTTTACTTTCCTATGTGATGCTTATCTGATAATGCAAGCAGGTTTCAACAAATGCAAAGGATTATTGTGTACATCTTTGTTCCAGGTCTGGGAACAAACAGCATTAGCAGAGAAATTACGTTTAGTTTTTATAAATTTGTAATAGATAAAGCTTTAAAGAACAACCCCAGAGAGATAGATATCTCACGCAGCAGCTTATTCTGTGATGCATGCATGCATGTGCTGGAGCAATTCCTCCCAAAACACGACATGTACAGTTTTTGAAGTGTAGTTGTAAAACCATGATTTTCTAATGTGAGTTAAACTTGTTGTTCATAGCATGTCTGTGTTCGTTTGTGTCTTTATTTAGTGTTGTAGTGTACACATCATACATCACAAATAAAATGCAGACATTTGAATAATTAATATGCAAATAACTTTGATGCTGAGTGAGAAACTTCAAGGCATTTTATGTTAGGGCTGAGATCCTGGAGATTGTGTGTGTGTGTGTGTGTGTGTGTGTGTGTGTGTGTGTGTGTGTGTGTGTGTGCGTGTGCGTGTGCGTGCGCGTGCGTGTGCGCGTGCGGTGCGTGTATGGTAGACATGCACACACAAACACAAGTGGTGGTTACAGACTTGGATCCATACCCGAAATGAGACTCTAGTGATGGCCATAATAAAACTCTTCTTCCCATCGAGCCGTACCTTACCACGCTACAGCGCTGTAGATTAATAGAGGCGATACATTACTTTGATGCTCGGCGCAGAGCAGAATGCCCCGACAAGTGCACCAGCAGCCAGCACTTAGAAAAGGATTAGTTAAAATAATACCGCAGAGTCTGTCTGTGTGTCTCTGTCTGTCTGTCTGTCTGTCGCACTCAAAGAAGTCAGATCAAAGTGTAATCTGTCAGGTTTTCATTTCTTCTGGTCGTCATTGCTGTTGAACGCAGGAGCCACTTAACCACTCACCAATTTTGTCGTTATGCCAATTATATCTTCCCCGCACACATTTGTGTGCTGTCGCTGCTGTTGTATGATTCACCTGCCTCCCATACGGTGGAAAGATCTCCCCATTGCAGTTAGAACTACAGATTCACTCCCAATTTCCCACCGTAATCTGAAGACTCTTTAGACTCCACCTCACCACGTAGCACTGGACCATTAGGTTAAAATGCAATTTAGATAGCATATCATTTAGACAGATGCTAGGTTAATGTGTTTACCTTGCTTCCTATAGTTTCTATAGTTTCAATGATTATTATTTTTGGACCTTATATTGTTTAGACTAGACTGCTGGGTTCTTGGTTTACGTATGATCCAAGAACCAAGAATACATACTACTGTATGTATTGTTTGTTTTTAGTTTTGACCTAGTTTTTACCTTGCTTAGTGTAACGTCAAAGCTCCACTGCAGGCATCGGGTGTCGCCCGATGAACCAGGGCGAATTTTGAGGTTGGATGTCGCCACCAAACGCAGCACAATGCAACGCAACATCGACAATGGAGCACTCTTCATTGATTAAAAAGGGAAGGGAACCCTGCGTTGATGATGAAGCGACGCCCGATGGCTGCAGTGGAGCTTTGTCCTAAGTCACTCTGGATGAAGAGTCTGCTAAAATGTAAATGACAACATATCAATCTGTCCGTGTGACGTTAAAACGTAAATGTCACCTCTGTCTGCCTGAGGTTAACAGAGCAATTACAACATACTGTATCATCTCTGTCGGGTGGAAATCTCATATGTCCAAAAGTGTTACTTTTCACATACGTTTCAAGCTTGAAGACTTTTCTGTGATGCTGTAGTATGATCAAGAAGGGCGTTAATTTGCACAAAAAACATGAAAAGAATATGGATATAAGAGGTTTCTGAAGGAACGCGAGCACAACTTCAGTATGACAAACTAGTTGCATCATGGCCCCAAACACTTCAACATTAGGAGAAAAATGACAGCACTCGCGTTCTGTCCTTTGGCACTTTTTATTTTACTTAAAATGTTAAAAGGCAACATGTCATGTTTTAAACTGACACGTTTGGGCTCTGTGCCCTCATCAGCGGAATCACATGAATCATTTACGCTGATGAAGGCATAGAGCCGAAACGCCTCCGTTAACCTGAAGGACAGAATCACCGAGTGGCGGCATTTTTCCCTGTAACACATCCCCCTGTCTGCCTGAGGTTAACAGGTAAATGACAAGTTGCAAGTGGCACCTGCCATTTAAATAAATGACAATGTGCTTCTGTGTGAATAGACAAAACAATGAATGGGTCCTCTTTACAGCGTGGCGACGAAGGCCTCAGGCATCTAGAGCAGCGTTTATGCTGTGTGTGAGTGTGTGTTTTTGTCAGGCTTGCCAACACTCCTGAATTTGGAAGGAGTCTCCTGAATTTTGACCCCATCTCCTGCCGCGCCCCTGAATTGTCATTTCTCCTGAATGTCTCCTGGATTTGGTATACAACTCCCCAAATTCACCAGAACACTGGTAATTACAGCGTCACACAAACATATCAAAAGGAGCAGATCTACAAGCTCAAAAAGAGGCGAAGCGTTCACGTGTGTGTGTTACAGTTTAGGTGTGTGTGTGTGTGTGTGTGTGTGTGTGTGTGTGTGTGTGTGTGTGTGTGTGTGTGTGTGTGTGTGTGTGTGTGTGTGTGTGTGTGTGTGTGTGTGTGTGTGCGCGTGCGTGCGTGCGTGCGTGCGTGCGTGCGTGCGTGCGTGCGTGCGTGCGTGCGTGCGTGCGTGCGTGCGTGTACTTCTCAGTGCCATATATCTTGTGCACGCTGCCAGCAGGCCAAGGAAGTACCTCCACATTGATTTTCACATATTTATGTTTTATAGTTTCTGAATTGAAGTCAAAGAGGGGTCAGATTGGGCTGAAAACCTTGCCCAAATATGGAGTTATACTTTATGTCATTGATGACTGCCATGGCCCCATGGAGTCCCAGATCCACATGGGACCTGCACCATTATTGTTTTTTTTTTTTAAATCAACTGTTAAATTGCTTTTTTCTCCCTACTCTAGTCGTTGCCAGCTCCCCCCATGTTTGTATAGCACCTGTCTCTGCCGACCCCTTGCGTCTTTGTCTTGGGGAGGGAGCCGACCATTGATTCCAAAGCGTCGGCCATACAGTTTGACATACACGCATTAGTTCACTGACCCCCATTTGATCAGAGTTTGATTCTTGGGAACCCATCTACACTGTGCAATTCTCAGTTTTTAATCTAACTCGGGGAGTGTACAAAAGGAACCGAATAGACCTGTGATGGTCCATTTTGTCACTGTCTGGACGGAAACCTTGTCAAATTTGTACGCTTTTTCATAAAGTAAAGTCCTGCTTCATCTAAAAGACTGTCGCAACTATTTTCAAAAAATTCTTTTTTAAATGATGAATACAAAACCGGACATACCAACATAACAACAATTTGGTTCCTTTTGTACACTCCCGGAGTTAATGACACGTAAAGGGTCCGTTTTGGACCTCTGATGGTACCCGTACCCCAACGTTGGCAGTTTATTTTCCCCTGAAAGTGAGGAGCTTCACTGGGGGAACATGCTCTCTCTCCAAGTTCCTCTCCTTGCTGTACAGTTAGTTGCCTTGTGATTTGTGATGATCTGGTGTGAATGGATGCAGTGGGAGCAGCTTGTAAGGTCATAGGCTGTGCGTCAGCTTGAATTTAACTACTGATATACGCTCTCACTCACTCACTCACTCACTCACGTGCACGCACGCACACACACACACTCACTAATGCTCATTATAACATGCTACCATTTTTGTCTACTCACTCTTTGGAGGAGGGCTGTGGACAGTTCAGAAACCTGCCTACCAGTGACTGACTTGGTAATGTACTGTAGGCAGGTTTGGACATTTCAAAGATTTTAAACGTTTTATTAATGCGTTGGCTTCTATTATAGAATGATAACTTTCCAGGAAGACAAAGGCTGCAGGTTCTATTAGCTACCAGTGGCCATCACTGATGGTCACTGGTAGACAGGTTTCTGAACTATCCACACCCCACCAGTGAGTGAATAGACAGAATTATGGTGCTTTTAAAAGCAGTGGTTCTCAACCTTTTCAGGACGCAACTCCCAAAATAATCATATTTTAACTGGGGACCCCCCCACCCTGACCAGCACTAAGAGTTGAGGCATTACATTTTGTATTATACGGTTCTATTGTGAAAATAGCAGTTCTATGTACTAAGATCTATGTAAGCATGTACTGTATCGGCTATTTTCACAATTTCTGCCTCTAATATTTGACAATTTGGCCAATGTTTAATTTGTCATTTTAGAGGTATTAAAAAGTCCTTAAATTGTCACTTTATAAATGTGCATACACTCTATACACTTAAACTTTATGTTGGTTTGTTTACTGTTGAGTGAAAAAACAATGTTGCACATTAAGTTAATCATCTGGGGACCCCCCAAAATAATTTGGGGACCCCCCTGGAGGTCCCGACCCACAGGTTGAGAACCAATGTTATAAAGAGCATTAGTCAGGACTAGTTATGTGAAGAAATTGGTGAAGTGCTCCTTTAAGGAAAAGCAGCATGTGACTCAATATTAACATATTGGTATTGACATCAAAATATACTTATACTGTATAACTTATAGTTATCAATTAAAGTGCTGTTCTTCTTCTGTTGTCCTCTATCGTCGCAGCGAGTGCCACAACGCCACCGACCGCATCAAGGTGCGTGTGTGGGACGAGGACGATGACATCAAGTCGCGGGTCAAGCAGCACTTCAAGCGCGAGTCGGACGACTTCCTGGGTCAGACCATCATCGAGGTGCGCATGCTGAGCGGCGAGATGGACGTGTGGTACAACCTGGGTACGTAAACAACAACAACATCAACAACAACATGTTTCAGGGTGCCTAAACCTAACCTTAACCCTAACCTCACAAACACTATGCCAAGGGTCTTCAACAGGGGTTCCGGGACCCCTAGGGGGTCCTCAGAGTTACTACAGGGGGTCCTCCAAATCTTTGAGTGATATATATTTTGTATATCAACCACTTGAACCCTAGTGTCCATATTCTGAGCTGCGAGGCGTTGTGAGCTTGTAGATCTTCTATTTTTGGCAAAGAGCTTTGGTGTATTGGGGAAAAAGAGCAGACTAAGTACAGAGTGAAAGGTCAAGTTTATCAAGTATTGACGGTTCAAGTGGTTAAATATCTGAAAACATAAATTGACATGAATCCAACATGCACTGATAATTGTGTCAAACAATGAAACAATATGGAATCTATGAAAAGGGCTGTGTGCCCCTGCGCTATGCCTAAACTTAACTTTAAACCTAACCCTTCACAAAAACAATGCCTAAACCTAACCTTAACCCTCACAGAAACTATAATCTCAAAACCACGTCCACCTGGGCTAAAAACACCAGGGAAAGAGAGAGTCTGCATGCTGTAGAATGGTGGTTATCAAACGTTTTCCTTTAAAGGTAGAGGAAGTGATATTTCTTTTTTGTTAAAACAAAAAGTATTTTTGGTAAAAAGTTAGAACTCTATATTCTGATAATAATTATTGCTATCGAGTGTTTGTTCAATAACAGGGGTCTCACCAGTTCCCCCAGTGCTTTAACAAATAGACAATAAATTTTCACGTGGGTTGCCAATTTCAACCAATCAGGAAAGAGTGATTGTCTTCCGGTCCGCAGTTCCAATTTTGTCTGCTCACTTCTTCGTGTCATCACTTCCAGTTTCACATGTTTATCCCGTATGAGTTCTCTCTCCTGATTGGTTAAAATTGGTATCGACCCGACTGAACAAACACTGATTACTATCAGAATATAGAGCTATGTGTTCTCTTAAACTCAGAGTTCTTTCAATGTCTGTTTTATGGTTTTCCTGGACAGAAGTATAGCTTTTCGAAGTACTGAGTCTGACATTGGTGTCCAATAATGGGGAGCTCATTTGAATCTCCCTCCGCCAACGGCCCAGATTTAGACGGACATGTCTGCCGTCACCTCAAGGCGCCGTCCTTCATTCCTCGCTCTTAGCAGCCTAGCCGGGCCCTCCTCTCTGCCGCCGGAGGACCATGCTAGGATAAACGGCAACATAATGGGAGTCCCACTTCTGTTGAACTATTATGACCAGCGGATGCAGTACTCTTTGTTTGCCTCTCCAGCTAAATGGGGAGCAATTCCCAGTAATAGTGACCCCTCCCTCACCCGTGCTGTCGCACAGGGCCTTTTAAAATGTCCGCAAATTAATGTTTAAAGAGTCCTCTCACTGACGCCCGGTCTATCCCTCCTCCTGTTGCTCTCTTCCATAAGCTACTTCAGTTCTCCTTCAATCTCGCCTCTTCTTTTCTCTTCTCTACAAAACCCAGTTCAATCATTTTTGAGTGTCATATTTCTCATTCATCTCTCTCTCCTTGACTGTAGTGTAGAATTTCAGTCAGTTTATTTTTTCTGTCACTGGAGAGATAGTCTCGCATGGCCGCCAGCCCTTGTCTTCTTACTCCAGTCTGGTCTGGAGGTCTATAATGGATAGAATGTGCGAGCAGCCTAAAGACACACATTATGAAAGGATATTTGAATTCTGTGAAAAGGAAGTGTAACACCATTATCTATCTATAAATGCGACAAATCTCTGTCTGTTTGTTTGTAATCCGCGTATCTCGAGAACCGTTCGTCCCACCGGCTTCAGATTCGGCACGCGCGTTCCCCGCCGCCGCGCGGAGTGCAGTGCCAGGCCTCGACCCGACCCGACTCGCGGTTTTCCGAAACCGGCGCGAAACGTTCGGAATCTCCTTATGCGGAGCTGATTGTTGACATCAGGCTGTTCCGGAGGAAATCGGCGCAAGCGCTGAGTCATTGTGACATCACTTCATAAAAGGCTCTGACATCACGTACGCCACATGAGTCAACACAAAATCTCTGTGAATGTGTATGTATGTATGTAATCCGCGTATCTCGAGAACCCTTCTTCCCACCGGCACGCGCGTTCTCCAGATATGGGCATAAAGTCTGACATCAGAGTTTTCCGCAACCGGTACTGTGTGTGCAGAGATCTTCATATATGGGCATAAGTGGACAAAGACAAACAGATGGTCAAAACGGGTCCTATGACAACAGGTATATTGGGGTTTGCATTAAAGGGTGGGGCATTCATGGGGTTTGCATTAAAGGGTGGGGCATTCATTCCCTATTTCAAATTCGGCACGTGCGTTCCCCACCGCAGCAGGTAGTGCAGTGCTCGGCCTCAACCCGACCCGACCCACGATTGTTTGAAAAAGCGTCAGAAATCTCATATATGGGCATAAAATGGACGCAGATAAACAGATATCTCCATATATGGCATATATGGGCATACAATGGATGCAGAATCACAAAGATCTCCATATACGGGCATAAAAGGGACACAGACAGACAGATACAGAGATCTCCATATATGGGCATAAAATGGATGCAGATAGACAGATATCTCCATATATGGGCATATATGGGCATAAAATGGACCCAGAACTATAACTGCAGTGATCTCCATATATGGACATAAAATGGACACCGACAGACAGATACAGATATCTCCATATATGGGCAAAAATGGACACAGGCAGACAAATGGTCAAAACGGGTCCTATGAAAACAGGTATAATGGGGTTTGCATTAAAGGGCGGGGCATTCATTCCCTATTTACATTGTTCCGAGTTGGCCAGGTCGCCGACTAGACGCTGGGCCGCCCAAAGGGCGGCCCAGCTTCTAGTCTCCTTAATAGGAGACAACTATTCAGGACAAAAAAGCTTAAAGGTGATACACCATGAAATTTCACTTTTCCTATTTTAAAACCTTTTTTTGGGGTCCCACTAGCACCTTCTATCCTCACAAAGTCCCATTTCTGACCGTTGTGTCTTTCTCTGGTTTTGAGAAGGCGAAGGTTAAAAGTATCCCACAGGTTCTCAAAACAGGATATCCAGATTTGCTGCCGTTTGTGACGTCATCTGCCGACTGTGACGTCATCATAAAAAAAATAATAATCAAAACATTTCAAAAAAGAATCTTTTTTCAAAAAAAAAAAAGATTGGCACAGTTCAGGTCAAAGGTGGTACTGCAGCTGAAATGCTCTGAGAGCCATTCAAAAATGAGAGAGGCTCTCTATTCAGGAGTGGTAATTTAGCCTCAAACCTTTTGAAAAACGTTTTTGGGACATAAACAATATGACATAAATACTTTTTAAATGCATGGTGTATCACCTTTAAAAGACAATAGAAACCAGGGCTACCAACCGTCCTGGAAGAGGAGTCTCCTGGATTTTATTTCCTTCTTGACGCCTGGATTGTCATTTCTCCTGGATTTGAAAAGATCTCAATAATTGCTGTTAATTAAAAGAGCTGAGATTTGTTGTGACCGTCATGTTGCAAGTTACTAAGTAAATCTCCACCGGCTGTCCCTCCGTCTGTCACGTCACACTTTTGGCCCTACTCTGATCTCTGGCACCGTTGGCCCTCAAACTTTGCACACGCACTCCTTGGATGGAAAAAAATCACAACATATGCGCCTGATATCTCACATGCCCCGTTTCTAGCGCCACCATCAGGCCAATTTTAGCTAACACATTTTTGGACACTGCTCCTACAGATTTTGGCCTAAAATCACGCAAAGCGGTACACAGTATCTCTGATTTCCCATTTTCCCTCCTGATTGGCTACGATTGCCTTCTAAAGTTTGTGTATGCTACCTGACGGTCGCTTATCTCCCGATTAGGGGGTCTTACTGGTAGTAGATGTGGAGTTTTCTGGGAGATCGCTCCAGATATGTGGTGCATAAAAACTGGACGCTGTGCTTCTCGACATTTTAGTTTAGATTCCATGGACAGAAAGCAGACCTTTCCCAGATGACCTGAGAGGTCTGGAGAGTTCATGATTTCGCACAAGATCACAGATGTGTCTTGGCACCGTGGATAAATCACCGTGGATAGAATGACCAGCGAACGTTCTATTCCACTTGCTCTTGCTTCAGAATCCCCCAGGCTTTCTTTGTGAGGGTCTGAGGTTAATGGAAACAGGGAGATCAGTGGGAGGGGGGTGGGGAAGGTGGGGTCACAGGGCACATATGTAGACTCGTGGAGTGTGTGTGCGTGCGTGCGCACGTGCGTGCGTGCGCGTGAGCGTTCGTGCGTGTGTGACCAAGGTTTACAGCAGCTGTAGTCCACACTCTAGGTCAGGAGGTTGCTCACAGGGAGTGTGTTGTGGGTGTGTGGATGTGTACTGTAGGCATATCACAATTATTACAGTGCGCGTGTGCCTTTGAGTGCGTGTGTGCATGTAAGTGTGTGTGTGTGTGTGTGTGTGTGTGTGTGTGTGTGTGTGTGTGTGTGTGTGTGTGTGTGTGTGAGTGCATGTGTGTTCATGTAAGTGCGTGTGTGCATGTAAGTGCGTGTGTGTGCCTGTGAATGCATGTGTGCATGCGGGTCAGAGAGATGCACTTTGCTATGAGAGCAGGACAGGATGCGGTCTACACTTATCGCTGACATTAATATGGTTGACCTCAGGTGGAAGCCTTGTACCGTGTGTCCAAATCTGTTACTTTTCAGTAGATGTGATAAAAAGGAACATCTTGTTCATATTTCTTTCATGAAACAAACCCTCCGGTCACATGCCGGTACACTTTAAACCACTTAGAAAAAAAAGGGAGAAATACTGCATCTATAATCACATCGCTTGTTGTGAGCTTGTAGATCGGCTACTTTTGTGCAACTTGTGTGACATGATGAAGTAGGGCATTCATTTATGGAGAAAAAACAACAATATAAAAACGTTGAAATATGGAGATTCCACCCAACAGCATTGATATCAGAGGTGGAAAAAGTACTACATTTTCTTTTTTTTTACCAAAGTAAAAGTATCAATACTGCAATATAGAAATACTCTGTTACAAGTAAATATCTAGAGTTCAAAATGTAACTAGTAACTAAAGTTTTAGTTTAGGATCTGAGATGTAGCCTAGTGGAGTAGAAGCAAAAGTATTGGAAATTGGAAATACTCAAGTGAAGTAGGTTGTGTGCTTGCAGATCTGCTATTTAAAATAAATCTTGAATCTTGTATGGGGGTCCCTGGCACAAAACATTTCCAGATGGGGGTCCATGGCTGAATAGAATACATAGCAATTTGGGGATTCTTGACATGAAAAAGCTTTAAGAACCACAGGGCTAGAGAGTCAGGCTATATAAAGTGAAGCTTTTTAAAGGAAAGGCAATACAAAGCAAAGCTAATTTATTTCCAGGGCTGCTCAATTAATCACATCTCAGATTAAATTACGATTTTGGCTTCCAATGATAATGAAAACAAGAAAATCCGTTTCGCAAAGATGCTCTCATTAGCCTTGTGTTGTAAATCCAGTGCAGCGTTTTTACAGCCGTGTGCTGTGGCCCCTCCCTCTCTAAAAGCACACACTCACTCTCAGATTGTAAGCTGTTTTTCAGCTCCAGACGGGATGACTGAGAGAGAGCCTTAGGTCAACAAGAAATGTAAAAACAATTCATCTGTTTGGAAACACTTACAAAATACATACCCAGAGTTGAGGCAGATCTCTAAGCTCTTCTGGAAGTTTATATTGTAGTATAGTACCGGTATGTACTGTAAGTAACTGAATGCTGCTTCTGTGTCTTGTTGTCTTGTTTTAATTCTACAAAGAGTCAATTCTATCACACAATGGCAGCCAATGTAGAGACCTAAGAACTGGTGTAATATGTTCAGCTTTCTGACAGCATACAGTATAGTACATACAAATAAGTATCTTTCATAATCTAAACTATCAATCAAACTATCAACCAAAATGTTCTTTTCACAAGATTTTCAAGAATGGTACAGTAAGTTGTACAGTATTTATAAAGCCCTCCATCACTGCTGACCAGTCCAGTTCGCGAGCAAAGCTGGCAGCATACCTCAAAAGAAGTTGAATCTTTTTTCTTTTTCTTCTTCCTTCTTTTTTTTTTCTTTTTCTTTTTTTCCGGTTTGCTGAAGCCGAACAAGTTCTCTGAGGATGAAATTGTTTTTCTACTCGATGCGGCTCCACTTTGAGTACTGAACCGTTAGACATTATACAGTGATGGAAGGAATGGGGATTTATTTTGCCACCTGACTTTCCGCTGTTTGTTTTCATCAAGCTCGGACTTGCTTTGACATAATTCGTAATTTTGTCTCTGAGATTTCTCAATTTCTGGTGGCAGACACTCTCTTCAGTGCAGAGTGTGTGCTACTCCACGAATGAATTGCCATCTGGTGTGTTTGTAGTCCCTCAGAGAGGGGCGTTTATAGTGGTGATTGTACCTTCTAACCTCCTCAGTCATCATATCTTCAAATAAAAACGGTCCATGGTACGTTGCATGCAGATTGCATTAATAAAGCAATATCTGGGACTTTTACTAATTAAAGTATATCTGCATCGTGGTACAGTATTGCTACTTTTACTTAAAGGAGTAGTTCACCACCCCCAAAATGACTTATTTTACTATTGATTATTCACGCCATGCAGACTTGAGTTCAATAATATATTTAGTTTTTTGTCGCATTCCTTTTTTTTAAATAATTTATATCCCACGATTTTGCAACCCATTTTCCCCCATTGCCAATTGCCTATGTAATCCTGGGCTCTGCTCTCCCTCTGCCGCGCCTGGGGAGACAACGGACTGACCTCATGCTTCCTTCAATGCATGAGTAGTCCAAGTTTCTTTTCACCTGACAGGGGGAATTTCCCTGGGATGGACGTAGCGCGTGGAAGGAACACGTTATTCCAACCAGTTCCTTCCCCCTCCATCAAGCGCCCTGGCTGGCCAGGGGGAGGCATTATTGAGACCAGGATTACTTCATGTTTTTGTGAGGGTATCAACCCTAGGAGACACGGGGAGAACATGCAAACTCCACACAGAAAGGCCTTATCGCCGACCCCACCTAGGGTGTGGGCGCTGGTTTTTGTCGCATTCCTAAGACAAAGATTTGATTACAATAAATGTACCCTCATTCGTTCCGGGTTGGGGACCCAAATGAATTCGAGTCCCCATCCGGAATCAATGAGTTCAAAATATTATTGAACTAAAGTCTCCATGGCGTGAATAATCAATAGAAAAAAAGTCATTTTGGAGGTGAACTACTCTTTAAAGTAAAATATATTTGATATAAATAATAGTAGATCTACAAGCTCACAGCGTGTCACTTTGTGCCGTGCTGCGAACATGTACATCTGCTGTTTTGAAAAATCTAGAATTTAGATTTTAGAATCGGCCTCAGGCCTAATGTTAAGTTAAAAAAAACACTGTACATCTTCCACCACTGATTGTCATTCTTGAATCTTGTCTCTCTTGATTGCTGCCATCTGCTTGTTCGGCTAGTTAGACAATCCTGGATTAGAAAGAAGTGCTGATAAGAACTTCGGCGAGGGAATGGGTCTCTTTGTTTTCTCCACAATTACACAATTCTGTTCTGATGACTTCGTTTCCCCAACAAGTATATGCTTTAGATCTCTGCCACCAGCATGCTGAATGAGCTGCAGCAGTATAGCCTCTGGGCATTTTAACGGAAAAGGCTATTAGAGAAGTCTAACCTGCTGGAAATGAAAGTGTGAATTAAAGGGGCAAAGAGACAAAGGTGTTCAGACAAGGCAAGGCAAGAAGCAAAAAATGAATGTGTGCACTCGCCTGACATTGGATTTCGTGCTTGTTAATGCTCCTGCGGTGCCTCGGTTAAACAAACACATCTTAGCAGTATGGGCCTTGTCAGCGTTTCCACACCGCAGAACTCAAACAGGCATGGCCTGTGTGTTGCAGATAAGAGAACTGACAAGTCTGCGGTGTCTGGCGCCATCCGACTGAAGATCAGCGTGGAGATGAAGGGAGAGGAGAGGGAGAAGGTGGCTCCGCCCCACGGCCAGTACACCTGTCTGCATGAGGTACGGTAGACAGGGGTGTCACACCAAGTTCTGGGCCCTGGGTACAAGGACTGCGGGCCTCCCATGAATGTTCTTCATAGGGGAGGGGGCTGCAAACGCATTATGTTGTGCTTTAACTATTGAAAAATAGCAGATCTACAAGCTCACAGTGCTGCGAGCTTGTAGTTCTGCTATTTTATGAAAAACTGTGAAAATTTGTGCAAGTCTTTGAATATTTCAAATCCTTCTAAGATTTTTTGAAAAACCTATGTTTCTACAGTATGTCAGTGGTGCTCAAACGTTTTTGTGAAGGACCCCCAAAATGATATGTATTTGGCCACGGACAGTCGGACACCCATCTCAAAATATTTTGTTCCAGCGACCCCCCAGAAGCAAAATTTGAGTTACAAATTTTCGCTTAAAAAAAATACATACAGGTATATTAACTCATTTAGTGCCACCCCTTTCACCACTAGAGGGCGCCCAGTGGCCAGAGAAAATCCCATAGAGATATGCTGGTATATGCAGAAGCCCTGCAGCCATGACTTGCCTGAACACTTTCCTTTGTGCATGACTGCATGTACAGGAAGAGGATGAAGTTAGCTTGAAGTTAGCTATTGGCTACCAAGCATTTTAGAAGCCTTATTTTCGTCAACTTAGCCATGATTAAACCTTGCACACCTCATGCATGGGAAAAAAACAGAGAAGAATGAGCTCTGAAAAATCCAATGCAATCCAGAGTGGATTTGTGCAGTTTGTTCACAGCTTTCAAACAAAAAAATCCGATTGGAAATCCGTTCAGGCATTCTTGAGATAATCGCCCTTATGTTTTACATGTAATGTAAACAAAAATGGCTGCCCTGTATGTTAGATGGGGTTGTATGGGGGTGGAACATGCAAAATCGCGATTGAAATCATGTTCACCAGATTTGATGGGGTCCAAAAAAAAAAAAAAAAAATTCAAAAAAAATTTTTTCAAAAAAAAAAAAAATTTTTTTTTTTTTTTTTTTTTTTTTTTTTTATATCCCGAACTTGTTCGGGATAGGCACCCTGTGATACGATCATATATCCCGAACTAATTCGGGATAGGCACTCAATGAGTTAAAAGATTTGCCAACATTTTCACGACTTTTCAAAAATAGCAGATCTACAAGCTCGCAGCGTGGCACTCGGTGCTGTCAGCTTGTATATCTGCTATTTTTATAAAATAATGAAGGCCCCTCCACCTTGGGCCCTAGTAACTCAGTCCCACTCCCCCCTTGTTTTATTGATGGTAGACGTAGGGATATCTGTGGGTGTGAGGGAAGGCTGCACACGTATCCATTCATCTCTGTTGCACCATCCTCCCGAGGAGTTGTTTTGAAAATTCTCAATGTTTAGTTCTCTTTTCAGCTGTCAGAAACTACAAGGATATACTGTATATATACTGTATAACATCCATGGAACAGTTGTCCAGGTTCACTGCAGGACAAGAGGAAAGGGAGAAGTAGAGGGGAGATAGTACTGCTCAAATACCTGCAGAGATCTTGCTCCTGTGTACAGTATTGGCTCTCCATTTTTGAACACATTCAAAAGACCATGCCATTACTGGAGACATGCTCTATCCTATTTGTCATATTCCAAACTATTAAGATCCCATTTATCTTGTTTTCTTGTTTGTGAAAGGCACACATAATAATAGAGACTTGTTATATTGTCATTTCAACATGTCAACATTTGTTTAGGCGATTCAGGGTGACTCTCTCAATGGAGAGGCTTGCTCGCTTCTGAGCAGCAGGGGTGGGATTTTCCAAGA
The DNA here is from genome assembly GCF_963921795.1 of Nannobrachium achirus. Taxonomy (NCBI): domain Eukaryota; kingdom Metazoa; phylum Chordata; class Actinopteri; order Myctophiformes; family Myctophidae; genus Nannobrachium; species Nannobrachium achirus. Next base: position 31,787,942 of record NC_137816.1, on the reverse strand, counting down.
ACTCATGTCCAAATAACGCAGCGCCGGACCGTACCGCACATTCCCAAACACAAACAAAAGCAGCGTCGCCCACCGTGGTAACATGTGATTGTATCAATCTCACTATGAAACATCAGTAGCAGACATGTTTACTGGGTTTGATTACTAGTTAGTAGCGCTCCTATTCTGTCAATTTCTTTGATTAGCAAGTAGCAACAGGTTAGCCAGCCACATACAGTAACAACAACAATAAGGGTCGCTTAACAACGACATCATCTGCTTTGCTACTGTTGTGATTGATCAGGCGGTGAACCAATCGCAGAAGACTGCCACTTTGGCAACGCCCATCCCAGAAACGGCTGTAGTAGGAAGGGCTTTCAGACTGAATAATTGAGTGAAACGAAATGAAAATTCAGGCTGAGTGTCAGGCTAATTGTCGCATTGTCACATAAAAAAGCAAAATAACACTTTTGTTTAATACAAGCGTTACTCAACTGAGATTGCACTGAGAAGTGTCTCCCTGTCTCATTTGACAAAGCCGCGTGACGCTTACATCACTTATCATCCTAACAGCCGGTACGGGCCGGGTCCTTATCTTTCAGAACCTGTTCCACCACCTGACGGAGGTGAAGAACGGCGGCGCGGTGAAGATCCCCCAGGTGAAAGGGGACGAGGCGTGGAAGGTGTACTTCGACGACGTGTCCCAGGAGATAGTGGACGAGTTCGCCATGCGATATGGCGTGGAGTCCATCTATCAGGCCATGACGTGAGTACCGCCCTGATCCATGACCCTCCTCCACGCAGCCTCATCCATCACTGTCTCGGAGTGGGAGGAGAAAAGAACAGGAGATGAGCAGAGGAGGGCAGGAGGAAGAGGAGCTGTGAAAGATGTCTCCTCAGCACAATCTGCTTTTGGAGGAGGAGGGAGGATCGAGTCTTGGAAGGGTCTAAATTTGATCGATCAATCGCATACAGGGGGGAGAGAAGAACCTCTTAACCCCCTCTGGGCCCATTGATTACAGGGATACAATCTCTGACCCAATAAACCAGGCCTAGTTAACACTTTGTTGACCGGGGTCTTCCGGGGGGACTATTTGGCCCCTCCTGTTTTCCCTGTAGATCAGGGGTCTTCAACAGGGGGTCCGGGACCCCTAGAGGGTCCTCAGATTTACTACAGGGCGTCATCCAGATCTTTGTGTTAACCACTTGAACCCTAGCATTCAAATTCGGAGAACTTTAGCCAAAAATAGCAGATCTACAAGCTCACAACGCCTCGCAGCGCGAGGCGTTGTGAGCTTACAAGTAGATCTGCTATTTTAGGCAAAGAGCTTTGGTGTAGAGGAGAACAAGAGCAGACTAAGTACAGAGAGAAAGGTCAAGTTTTATAAGTATTGACGGTTCAAGTGGTTAAATATCTGAAAACACAAATTGACATGAATCCAAAATACACTGATGATTGTGCTGTCAAAAGATGAAACCATATGGAATCTATTAACAGGTTTGTGGGGGTCCCTGCTTCATCTCTCTCTCAACTAAGGGGTCCTTGGCCTGAAAACGTTGAAGACCCCTGCTGTACTGTATATCAAATAATTTTTCAGAAAAGGTGCATGCTCACAACACACGCGCTGTGTTTCCATCTCGACTATCCTTCCAGAATAGGGATGTGAATGTGTTTGATAATCTCTGATACTCAACACCTGTGTTGTTGTCTGGTCAACCAGGTGATCATATACTGTAGCGTGACCTGTTTCACATCCATGCTGGAGACCATTCTACCCCCAAATTGATATGTACCATCTTGAAAAGGATTTATGCCAGGGATCCCCAGAAGAGAGATTTATGTAAAATAAATCCAAAAAGCAGATACAAGCTCGCAGCGTGGCACGTTGTGACTATATGAGCTTGTAGATTTGCTATTTTGAATAGCCAACATATAAATGGATAAAGTGTTTAAGATGATTGTGATGCTGTATTAACTACTTTTGCTGGGGACCCCCTGGAGCCCCCCCAAGGACCCCTGGGGTCCCCAGACCACACTTTGAGAACCACTGCCTTAACATTGACTGGAAAGTATAACCTTTAGTTTTTCTCCTGCTGCTGCATCTACTCACTGTTGATCAGGGGTCTTCAACATGTTCAGGCCAAGGACCCCCTTAGTTGAGAAAGAGATAAAGTAGGGACCCCCACAACTTTTTCATAGATTCCATATGGTTTCATTATTTGACAGCACAATCATTAGTGTATTGTGGATTCATGTCCATTTGTATTTTTCAGATGTAACCACTTGAACCATCCATACTTAACTCAGCGGGTGCCCACGCGTCAAACTCTTTGATGTCGCTGGAGGCCCACGACGCGTTTGCCGCGTTTACTGTATTTACAGTAACAACTTTAAATCTCACCGTAAGGTCGGGGCTACGCCGGGATGTAGCCCATTCACCGCGGGTTGCTTCGAATGGACGCTGAGAGCATCGCACGGCCGGTTTTCTCCATATACCTGTACTCCAATGCATTTCCCCATCTTTAACGCCCTTTATCTCTGATGTTTTTTTTATGGCTAAAACTGTGGCAGACTGTGGCAAAATGACCAACTTTTGATCGGCAATCAACAGCTATGATCAACACTGGCCCATACAGTATGTTACACAACAACATCCTGTCTGCGGACATGTGACCAAGTGACGTCATGACGCATGCATTGACGCAGCAGGGCCGTGTGCAATACAATGGTGGCTGGTCTGGGCATCCAGAGGGGATAACTCTGGCTCCATCTAGGGGCAGCCAATGTGTTAATAAACGTGACCTTTCACTCAGTACTTAGTCTGCTCTTTTTCCCCTCTACACCAAACCTCTTTCTATCACACAAAGATTTGGAGGACCCCCTGCAGTAACTCTGAGGACCCCCTGTTGAAGACCCTTGCTGTGGACTATAGTAGTTGTTGTAGTTGTAGTATTAGCTAAGGACATTTCCATCTACCCGGAATTCAGCGCCACCCATCCTAACTATTAGGAGCAGTGCGTGGGTGGCTATTTTTAACGGCGCCTGGGGAGTGGTTAGGGGTTAAGTCAGTCTCTAAATGCTTCTTTCAGCTATAAAGACTTCAAGTACCCCCCCCCCCCCCACCACCCCCCCACCCAAACCTTTGGCCAGAGCCATCGAGCGATTCTCAATGGCTCAGCATCCGGGGACCTCATGCTAGAAAAGCAGTCCCTCAGGGCTCTGTAGGCCTACTAGTGTCTTTTCAGTCCCCTGTTATTGTGGGGAAAGCTTTCATGAAAATAGACGATCGACAAGCAATTTTCTGCGAAAGCCTTAGCATTGGGACATTATGTAGTCCATCGCCTGGAGCAAGGTAGTTTACAGGGGCTAAACGTCTCAGTGATAACCACTTTACTCTGTAAACAATACATCTGTGTTTGCTGCATGCACATGGGCAAACACGTTGTGGGTTTGCTTTCTTCTTCCGAAAATGCACCTGAGTGGACACCAATTAAAAAATGAAATTGTGTGAGATTAATCTTTCATGGCCCTTGGTGTTCCAACAGCTCAAGGCGTGTGCCCTGTGTGCGCAGTTTGGCAATCTATTAACCCATTTAGTGCTCCAGACATGAACGGGTTAAATGTCTAGCGTGCCACTCGCAGGCTCCTATACGCTCCATTGTCTTATTTTGAAGGCCAGAAGTCCATTGCGTAAACACTTCCGGGTTGACGTCATGGCGTCATTCAACGGGAGCGGTCGTCATCCCATGCCGTTTCTAAAATGGCTGATCGATGCCTTTGTTGTTATGTTTTTGTAGCGAGAATCTAATGCCATCCTTGGCTTTAAAAGTGTTGTTTGGAGAAAATGGACATTAACACAATGCCTGCCAAGGGTTAAAAAAAAATCTATCTTAGTACTGCCCGGCTTTTTACAAAAAATGAAAATGAAAATAAAAAAAAAATTAAACATTTTTTGAAAAAAAATAAGCTCTCAGAAGATGTCCATTGCCCCCTTGCAGTTGGCAGAAAAATATAATCAACCCCAAGAAAAATCTATTTTTAGATTAACACACACAAACAATTACAGCATGTGGATGGTGGCCATTTTGGCAGCCATCTTGAAGAAGGTGTGCAGAAAGCTGATTACATGAATAACATTTTTATAATTTTTTATCAGCATCACAGGCTGCCCAAAGAGCTGTGAACACATTGCTGTCTCATATATTAGTGAACAGTGCCCCCCAGTGGCCAAAAACGGTAGAACGTACAGTAACGTGTAAGGCGGTAGATAGCTGGGCAAAATAGAACGTTTATAAACGTGTAAGGCGGCAGATGTGTTAAAGATGAGATTCCCCGTCGGCCTCCATGTTATGGGATTACTATTTTGTGCACGTGGATCCTTGATGATGATGAATCGGCGAGGCCGATCGTGCCCAGACCTTCCGCCGGGCTATTGGGTAAGAACGCCAGCGTTACTCTATATACAGTATTTTACGCAAGTATACTCGGGATCGGCACTCTAAATACTTGAGTATTTTTCACGAGTATACTCGGGATCGGCTAGAAATGAGTTAACAAACAAACAAACTCAATATGAATATATTCAAAGCAGAATAGCAGCACTGCAGCCAGTTGCTGCTACTTGCAATAAACAGAAAGCTGTTATGGATTTGGAGACACAACCGTATAACGAGACACAACGATAACGGTGGTTGCCATTTTCAATTCATCGCTAATTGGGAAGAAACCTTGTATTGTATCTCCATATTTCATCAATTTATGTTTTTAGTTTTCATAAAATTGATTAAATTAATTATTGCTCTTTTTTTTTTACTTCGTAGTCGTAGGTGCAGGCACCTGCACACATCAAAGGGGGCTTGAGCCCCTGCTCTTTAATCCATCTGTAAAAAGTGACCTCTCCAGACCATGAATGCAGTTCTTTTACTATGGTGAAAGAAATGCAAATGCACCTCTTTCCCTGCCATACCTGAAGGCAGCATTCAAGAGAATTGGCTTGTCAAAACTCTCCTGAACTTAAATGCAGCATCTTATGTTGAAAGAATTGCCCTCCCTGTGTAGAAATCCATGCCGTTACGCCACATCTCCAGTATTGACTTGATTATGCTTAGTTCAGTGTGATATCAAGCACTGAAAATAGCCGACCTCTAAGCTCGGAGGTCTGCTATTTTCAGCATTTTCACCTAAATGCCCTTTTAAAAATCAGCCCCTGCCTCTCTAACATTCTCTGCACGTAGGTGTATTGCAAAGTAGCAAATATTTCCAATCTAAAAGCTCACTATCACCTTTTTGCTACTTTATTTTAGCATTTTTTACTATAAAATGACAAAGTAAAAAATAGGGTTGAAATGAGTTACGTCTGTCTTTGTGTTTTATCGTTGATACTTAACCAACGATAAATATTAACAGGAGTTTGTGACTAAAACAATAAGTACATTGGATGCATTGGAACACAGGTGATTTATTTTCCGTTTCCTGAAAAGTAACAGCATTAGACATGCTGTACAGCACAAGGCTTCTGCCCGACAGCAATAGATTGTTCTTTGCGATGGGAGCCGGAGTGGCGTTTTGCTACGTGACGGCCTTGTTACAACGTGAGAGCATTTCACAGACAGCGTATGAGAGGGAATGTGTTACCAGCCAGCCAGCCGCCAGGTTATGGGAGTGCAGACATGCAGAGCTGGATATAAGTGGCTGCTATTACCAGCTAGCAGAGGTGGAGTTAATGCTCTCCTCGCCTCGCCTTGCGTATTAAGCTTCACCAGGATTGTATAAAAGGATTCCTATCTTTCCTTCCCTGCACCCTCCATCATGGAACCTTGACTCCCAATCGCTCCTGACATGATGGGCTTGGATGCATCTCTAATCGGCTACAAAGGCAACCAGCACACAACCAGCACACACCCAGTATACCTATATATCTAGAACAGGGGTGGGTCTTCAACGTTTTCAGGCCAAGGACCCCTTAGTTGAGAGAGAGATGAAGCAGGGACCCCCACAACCTTTTCATAGATTCCATATAGTTTAATCGTTTGACAGAACAATCATCGGTGTATTATGGATTCATGTCAATTTGTGTTTTCAGATATTTAACCGCTTGAATCGTCAATACTCAATAAACTTGACCTTTCACTCTGCTCTTTTTCCCCTCTACGCCAAACCCATTTGCAGAAAATAGCCAATCTACAAGCTCACAATGCCTCGCAGCGCAAGGCATTGTGAGCTTGTAGATCTGCTATTTTTGGCTAAAGTCCTCAGAATAGGGGTCCGCTCACTATCCCGACGGGCCGATGTTCCGACTAGCGTCGGCAGGTTAGTTACTGAGGTACGGTTACTGAGGTTAAGTTTAGGGTTAGGGGTAGAGTTAGGGTTAGTTTTAGTGTCGGAATACCGGCCCGTCGGCACACTGATGCGGACCCCTCAGAATATGGACGCTAGCATTCAAGTGGTTAATATAAAAAGGGAGAAACAAAGTTTGTATCACTCAAAGATTTGGACGACCCCCTGTAGTAACTCTGAGGACCCCCTAGGGGTCCCGGACACCCTCTTGAAAACCCCTGCTCTAGAATATGTCGTCGCTGTCAGGACAGAACCTCGTATCTCCATATTCAAACTCAAAAAATTAAAATGAAATAATCCTAATACAGCGAGTGTCACGCAAAAGCATCAGATCCGCAAGCTTGAAAGCTCGTTTTGAGAAAAGTAACATCTTACGACATTTCTTTTTTCTTTTTCTTTTCTTTATTTTACAGTAATTTTAGCAGTGCCACAATATAAATATACTCTGACACAAGTAAAAGGCCTGCATGTGTTCAAAATTAGTACATTATTGGCATCAAAATATACTCTTTAAAAAATAGCGAATAGCTGTTCTATAAGCTCACAACGCTTTGTGTTGTGGTTGCGTTGAGAGCTTGTGGATCGGCTATTTTCAAATATAAGTAGTAAAAGTAGCTCAGATACCATCACACACCCAGTACACATCTACACTACCTATCCTCCACTCTTCCTCCCCCTTTCTTTGTCTAGCTCTGCTTCTCAGTCTCTGCTTTGCATTTCTCTTTTCCTCACGTTCACTGTCTCCCTCAACCCCCCTGGAAGCACAAATTGATGTCTGTCTGTGTGTGTGCGCGAGCGGGGGGTGTATATAGTACACGTGCTGAAGCGTGCATGTGTGCACTAGCACGAGGCTGAAGGCAGCAGGAAGTGGCGTTTCTCTTTTTGAAAATGAGCTTGGGAGATACAGCAGCGCTCTGAGAGCACCGCGGGGATTGAGTTGATGCCATCACTGCTCTCTCTCTCTCTCTCTCTCTCTCTCTCTCTCTCTCTCTCTCTCTCTCTCTCTCTCTCCCTCCCTCTGCTCGCCTCCCCCAAGTGCTCCTGGGTAATTTGGAGTCTGAAAGCAGAGTAATTAATTAGGCCTCCCGATGTGTGTGTGTGTGTGTGTGTGTGTGTGTGTGTGTGTGTGTGTGTGTGTGTGTGTGTGTGTGTGTGTGTGTGTGTGTGTGTGTGTGTGTGTGTGTGTGTGTGTGTGCGTGCGTGCGTGTTCGTTCACGTGTGCGTGTGTTTGTGCGCACAATACTACAGTATACTGCATGTGTGTGCATAATGCTTAATGCATGCACATGTGAGTGTGCCTGTACATTTTTGTGTGTGTGTGTGTGTGTGTGTGTGTGTGTGTGTGTGTGTGTGTGTGTGTGTGTGTGTGTGTGTGTGTGTGTGTGTGTGTGTGTGTGTGTGTGTGTGTGTGTGTGTGTGTGTGTGTGCGCGCGCGCGCGTGTGTGCGTGTGTGCGCGCGCATGTGTGTGTGTGTCCCTTTGGTTGTTATTGCATGGTGAGGACTGTAATAAATCATTTACCAAACAGTTTATGTTAATGTACCACACAGGATTTCCCCCTCTCTTGTTAAAATGGACCATTCAGCATCTTGGTCCCATCTTCCAAGGACCTCTGGTGCATTGAACCGAAGCAAAGACAGCACTCAGTTGTCATTTCTAACAAGCTTTTGTGCAATATTTATCGACTGAGCACCTCCAAAACCTCATAACAAATGGATTTTGGTGTCAAAATCAGCAGGCAGCATTATTAGTACCGCTATAGCAGCCGGGCTCCAAGGATGCCGATGTTGGCCCTTCAGTCTGTCATTCCAACACTTTGGAAGTTATCTTGAAGACCATTGACTGGATTTTAATGGAATTCCCTATGCATTCTCCCCTGAACCGATGTATTGATTTTGGCCACCCTGCGCCTCTTTTCCTCTAGCTAGCACCACCTCCAGGCCAAAATGTCAACATTTCACACCAGAGATCGAATAACAAAAAAGGCAGAATGAACTTGCAAGATACCTAAAAATATAATGACTAGATGACAGTTGTCCATCTAACACTAGCAAATTCCATATATTTTCATTGTGTTTGATTTATTTACATTCTATAAAATCCGTATGCAATGAACAGATATGAATGTGTATAATTCTGCCGGATATATTGTTACTTATAAGTCACTTTACTCACTTTCTATACTGTTCACATACTGTTCATATGCTCAAATTAATTAAAGCAGTCTTTGCATCCATTTGCTGTGAGGCTCATGTGGTTGTGGAAGTCCCAGTTTACAGAATTGAATATAAAATGTACTCTAGGCATTTTGGTTGTGGTACATGCATATGCACGTACAGTACACACATCTTATCTAAGTCAAACATGCATGCATGCACACACATGCGTGGACTCACTCACATACAGTATGTACATATGCGCGTGGCTGCACGCATGCACACGCACAACCACAGGCTGTACCGTATGCACACATAGCTGAATGAAAGGTGTTACCATTACCAATGATAATCATCATTAAGACGTTGATTGACAGACTGATTGACCATTCAGCACCATTCAGTACAAACGGGAGCATTGAATGAACCACCTCAGACGAAGATGCAACAACATTAAGAGAACTTCTAACAGGGTGGTCTCCATCTAAGGAGGTTTGTCATTTAATCTGACATCTTCTACGTCTGTCCATGGGATATGATCCCATTAAAATCACCCACGTGTACCCATACATTAGACAAATGTAGCTTATCTACACAATCATCCCATTGTCTGACTATATCAGCGGTCTAACAGCCCTCGCCCTCTCCTCCCATCCTGTCATTGGCAGGACAGATGTATATTCCATGTCTTGTTATCTCATTTATTAGTGTCCCTATCAACTGTGACCCTAGGTCAATGGTTCTCAATGTGGGGTCTGGGGGCCGCCAGGGGCCCTTGTGGAGGTATAGACCATACAGTCACTTTGTTTCCATTTATACACACTCAAGATTTTAAATTACACAGAGCGTTATTAAAGCATGATTAATATAGCGTTATCAAACTGGAGGTCTTTGCAATGACAAAGGTTGAGAATAACTGTCCTAGTTGACCCACCCTGATGAGAGAAATGGTTTGATAAAGACCATAACTCACATCGTTGCATACCCTTGTGAGGAGGACATACTGTAGGTAAAAAAACCCTAATTGGTCTGCTAGGAAGACTAGATACCACATCCCTGACATGCTACTGTATATACATTAATAATTAAATCATACTGTCCAGATACATAATGCATAACATCGTAAATGTATACCTGCATGACGTTTGAGGAACCTTTTTTAGATGAGCCCACAAGTCTTCATGCGTGTCAACTTTAACCAGTTTAAGCCCTATTTGTATACCCTTTTAATGTCTGAAAAACGTCTTCCTATAATGACACGCCCAAAATAGGGACACCAGGTTGAAAGTGGCTAACCCTGGCAGTGCTCCCAGACAAGCCTCATACTGAGCATCCTTCCCTCACATCTCAGCCACTGAATACATGGTGCCCATAAACACAATTACACACAAGAACACAAGGAAAACTGTCATTCCAGTTATGGGGACACTGACATTAGACAGAGACAGAAATATCTGTTCCGGGATCAGTTCCAATGGTGTATGTGTGTACACTCCTGTCACAGTGATAGATGTGCAGAGGATGAGGTTGAAGAGGGCACAGATATGTATTATTAAAAGTAAGGCAAGTAAAAGTCCTGCATTCGAAATGTATTTGAGTAAGAAAGTACAAAAGTATTGGCATCACATTTAAAGTACCAAAGATAAAATGACTCCTGGCATTCTTGATCTGTCTCTATAGCTACTGTAAGGTCATCATGAATATCCACCTGGGGATCAGAGAGCCCATGGAGACCCTTGTCATATGCTTTAATATGCAATTCAAATAAATAATAAATAACCTCTGAGAAGTAATGAGCATGTGATTATTAAGTTGATATGTAAAGATCTTAGTATCATATGACCGCAGCTACACAGCCACATGCCTTTGGTCCACCTCTCCTGGGGCGGCAGTGGCTCAGGCGGTAGATCGGCCGCTAGGTTCCCAGTTCGATCCTGGGCTCCCCCAGAGTTGGTGTCAAAGTGTCAAGAGCAAGAAACTGAACCCCTCATTGCTCCCGATGAGCAGGTCGGTGCCTTGCATGGTTCCCTCCGCCATCGGTGTGTGAATGGGTGATTGCAATGCACTATCATTGTAAAGAGCCTTGGATAAAGGCGCAATATAAATGGACCATTTACCATGTGAGGTTTCAGTGACGCGTTTCAGTGAGATCTTTTGTTTCCTCTTGAATAGGAATCGTGTTGGCTGCCACCAACTGTTGATATATGAGCTGTAAATGTATTAGTGAGTTATAATGGGAAGAAGTCTCTCCCACATTGTTTGGTGAAGCAGGAACATGCAGTGTTACAATGAGCATATGCTGCTGCTCGCCGCCTCTCAGCCTCCAACAGTTCATTACTGCTAGGAAGTTATTGTCACAGATGGTGTGTGTGTGTGTGTGTGTGTGTGTGTGTGTGTGTGTGTGTGTGTGTGTGTGTGTGTGTGTGTGTGTGTGTGTGTGTGTGTGTGTGTGTGTGTGTGTGTGTGTGTGTGTGTGTGTGTGTGTGTGTGTGTGTGCGCGTGCGTGCGTGTGTGATCTCAGCGAATCAGAAGTGTCAACCCACGCAGTCACGCACCATTCTTGCTGTCTGCTGAGGCTGAGGTAGAGAGGGAAGATGTAACCCTTTATGCAAAGAAAAGTTTCCCTTTCTTGGCCCAGTTTGAACTTGAATTGAGCACACAGATCAATGTGATATACGGATTTATTTAAAAATGAAAGTGAAACATAGCCACCTTAACGTGCCGCTTGTACTGAAGTTAAAATTATAGACTATGTGGTGGCAAGCAACATTGGATATTTGATGTCAGGCAGAAACCTCTTATCTCTCCATATTTTATTTGTGTTGTTGTTTTTTTTTCGTAATTGATTGCCCTATATATCATACTACCGTGTCACACAGAAATAGCAGATCTGTAAGCTTGAAACATATTTTGAGCTTGTAGATCTGCTACTGCTACTTTTGCTATTTTTGAATTTGAATACTGAAAAGTTTCTTCGTTCCTGATCTCACCTATGGCCGTGAAATATGGGCCAATATGCCCAAAAGTGCGAGATTTCAGATTGCAAGCAGCCAAAATGGGTTCCTGGCAGGAGGGTAGCTGGCATGGTGAGAGGCTCATTCATCCGTGAGAGACTCTGGGAAGGGCCACTTCTCCTTTTTGTAAGAAAGGAGCCAGTTGAGGTGCATCTTGTAAAGGATGCCTCCTGGTCGCCTCCTCTGGGAGGTTTTCCCAGGCACATCCAGTTGGTTGGAGGCCACAGCACCAGGTGGAGGGATTATATCTCCACGCTGGTCTGGGAAACCATTCAGGATCGTTCCCAGTCATAGCTGGCTAATGTGGCCAAAATTAGTCTGAGAGGTCCCCTGCTGGAACTCTCACTTCGGATAAGCAGTTGAAGATGGATGGATGTTGGATAAATCCAACATGATAAAGTTAAAATTGCTGACCATTTAGGGTGGTTTAGCAACACTGCTAAATGGTACTAGGGATGGGACGATACGCGATATTATCGTTTATCGTGATAAAAAAACACTCACGATAATCGTATCGTGGAGATTTCATTTATCGTGATATCGTCCTCCGTCATGCTCTGGGATCAATTCACCCTGTATTTGCCGAGCTGCATATGTGGTACCACTTAAACCCTCTATAATTCGTAAAAGCTATTTATAATATTCCGTACTTACTTGATACAGTCTTTGCGACGTGTTGTGAGCTTGTAGATCTGCTATTTTTTGGCGAATGTTCTGCCCCAGGATAATAGATGTTTGGGATTATTTTGATTATCGCGATAATATTGTAAATCGCAATTTCTTTGGTCACAATAATCGTGATATGAAATTTTCATATCGTCCTATCCCTAGATGGTACCACATTCAAAAAGCAGTGTGTGTGTGTCTATTAGAACCAAGCAGAACTAATGGTGTTAAATCCAGTCTGGGTAATCATTCACCAGGGGGAAAGGTGTGTGGATAACATCAGCACAAAACCTTTTTGGTTTTATTTCTTTTAGTAAATCCCTTCACATTAAGACAAAACACTTGGGGAGCCTGTTGCAACCGCAAGCTGCAAGAGGCGAGTAAATGGCTTTACTCAAGGGAAACATTAACGGTAGAGATTAGAGACCAGGCCATGCTTACTCATACACTCTCCCCTCACAAATTGTGCCATTTATTTGGTGGGATTCGACTCAGCAAAATTCATGGATTAAAGTTCTCAGTCGCCACGATTTCAGTCTTTTGTATTCCATAGAAGAAGCATGTTAAGCAACGAAAATAGCCTTTCAACAAGCTCTCGCTTGTAGAAAGGCTATTTTAAAGGAGCTATAGTCAACTTTTTAATTGTAGGGCCGACACTTTGTTTACATCCTAGTCTATAGACTAGAATGTAAACAAAGTGTAGGTCTGACAATGGCCAAAATTATTATTTTATCATTATTTTACGCTTGTTGTGGTCATTTTTTTTTTTTTTAAAGATTTGTTTTTGGGCTTTTTGCCTTTATTTGATAGGATAGTAGACTGTCAGGAAATGGGGAGAGAGATGGGGAATGACATGCGGCAAAGGTCGTCCGGATCGGGAATCGAACTGGCGACGCCAGCAGGCATCATTGCCTAGTATATGATACGCGGCTTGACCACCAGGCCAGCGGGCGCCCCGTTGTGGTCATTTTTGAATAGAAACACATATATGAAGCTTATTTTTTTATAAAATATTTTCGAAACCTTATTTTTATTTTAGCATCCGTTTTTCAAGAAAAAGTTGACTATAGCTCCTTTAATGTTAGAGCATATGAAATGGTCAAACTAGCAATAGGGAATTTAAGGAGCCCGTTTCTACTACCGCGATGTGAGGCGGGAGCCGCGGGACTGCGGCTGCTATGGCGCAATCACCGCTGCGGTCCAAATCATTAAGCAAACAGCTGTCGGCGACGGGGTCCCACCCCTTTTACTGAACGCTTTGGTTCCCGTGGTGACGCGTCTATACAGCAGTCGTGGCTGCAGCGGCAGCAGGTTGATCTATCGAGCGCTGATCATTTCCGGTTACCGTTGTCATCTGCCGTAGCCGTCGAAAGCTTAAATAGCCTAATATGTTCAGATCAGAAGTATCCATCATAAAAACCCTAATGGTCTCAGATATTTCATAAAAGCAAAGGTTAAAGCCTCAATCTGTGATGAATCCAACTGGTTGGCAGTGGAGCAATGTTACTAAAACATCACCGTTTTACATATTATTGTCTTCATTGTTTAGGACAGGAAACAGCACTAGTGTCGGGGGCTCCTTTGACACCGTTTCACATATCGCACATTAGTTTTTCAGCGATTTTATTTAGCTTGAATCCATGAAAACTCCAGCTGTGTTTCCATGCTACCGGCACCTGCTGTGGTGTTCAGCACGTTGACCATGCTGTGCTCTCTGCTTCTTCTCCCTTGCAGGCATTTCTCCTGTCTGTCCTCCAAGTACATGTGTCCTGGCGTGCCGGCGGTGATGAGCAACCTCCTGGCTAACATCAACGCCTACTTCGCCCACACCACCACCACCACCACCACCACCGCCTCGGCCTCCGACCGATTCGCCGCCTCCAACTTTGGCGTAAGAACCTCACTTTATAGAGGGGGAGGCAGAGATAATTGAAAAGTTCTGTGTTGAAATGTAAATGTATTCATTCATTTATTCTTCGCTCTGAAATACGGATCATTCCATTCAGAAAAGGTTGGTGTTTTTGGTAGGAAACGGGCCTTAATAATGCAAGGAGTTTTGCAAAGCTTTGTTGGTCAGATTTACACTATTTCATTCAGTGCTTGTAACCCAGCTTGAAATTCTGTCTGATTTGCTCCGTTCAGCAGATTTCCTTTTTTCTCACAGTAGCAAAGTGAGAGAGAGAGAAAAAAATAAAAAAATAAATCTGTTGAACTGAGCGAGTCAGTCTGGATTTCAGGCAACTTGAAAGCTGCACTGTGCACATGTCCAAATATTTGGAACAGAGGATGCCTCACTTGTTTTTTTTCTGTAAATTATGAACCTAGTGAGTTGATACTGCACACGGGCCTAGCTGTGCACATCAAGGACCTTGGTGTGCCAAGTGGTGTGGCAGTGTACAGTGTCAAGGTGACACTTAAGCTGTGTGTCACTGACCTGCCGTTAGAGTGAAATTGAGGTGGAATAAAGTAGAGTGTAACATGAATTATTAAAAAAGGGGGGGAAAAAGTTAGTCTGCCCCAAGAGCCACCTGTCTAAAAAAAGAGTTATGCTGTTGAAATCACTGAAGTCCCCGAAGTGCTCAGTGGTCCCTGATAGAACGTTTAACAAGCTTATGTAGCCAGGCGTCAAAGATATTCAGGCCAGCAAATCAGCATTTTCAGCATTTATGCTTAAAAAGTTCTTATTCCAGGTAATCGGAAATGAATCACTGGAGGCATATTACATGGCCCAGGGACTCAGTTTACAAAATGTTTCGTCTTTCTTAACAGAGGGAGAAGTTTGTCAAACTGCTGGATCAACTTCACAACTCGCTGAGGATTGACCTCTCCAAATATCGGGTATGTTTCACTCTGTTTCTTCTTATTGAGTGCATGCCTTTGTGCCCTGGAACAACCCACATTGCACAGCAGCTATGGTAAACCTCCCAACACCCAACAGAAGAAGTGTGGAGGAGTACGCCGTCACCAGTTGCCGCTAATTCTTCAAGAATCAAGAATCTACTTTGTTGTCATGTCACATGTTTGTAAGGAAGTGTGTGGGCGGGGGTGAAAAAAATATAACGGCGAAGAAGTGTGTTGTAAAGAACAAAATCTAACCTCATTATGTCAGGATTCAAATTCAAAAATGGCTCAAATAGTAGATCTACAAGCTGTGGATCTGTTATCTTTGATGCTTATTTTTACGCAGAATGTGATCAAGTAGGGCATTAATCTTTGAAAAAACACAAAATAAAAAATATGGAGATAAGAGTTCCCTGCCCGACAGCAACAATACACATTACATAAAAAGAAAAGCATGTAGGCTACAGTACAGTGTGTTTAGGGAGGTGAAACATAAGGTTCAAAAAGTGGTCGGCACACATCGGCAGGTCCATGTACTTTAGCAGCAGGTATGTCCATGATTATAAAATAAATGCATTGGCAGGGCCATATAATAATGGTATAGGCCAGGGCAAAGACTTCACTGGTAAAACAAAACTTGGCAGATCCACAAGGAAAGTAAAATCCAAAGGAAATGGTTCCAGTTGACAGGCCAGCCTGGTGACAGGCGGTGATCTGGTCTTATTTTGTTCAACAGGCTGATGGTAGCTGGGTGGAAAATGTGGGGATCTTGCCATGGTTGTAGCAGAGGTGTGAACAGATTGTGGCTGGGGTGGGGTGGTGATTAATTCATTTTAAGATGAATGTCTAATCCACTTCACGATGAGGTCTCCTGCCAAAAAGGACAGATTTTCAAGCTAACAACCTAACGCAGAGCCAGACTCTTGTGGTTGTCCTTGACCTCCAGGGGAGCCAGGGGAGCCCGGCAGAGTCATTGACCTCCAAGGGAGTCAAGGGAGCCTGGCTTTCCAGGCTGTCCTTGACCTCCAGGGGCCAGCGACAGCAAGCAATACCGTACTAATGAATATGCATTAGGCTTTAATTTGTTACACAGAATGTACGAGGGTGATGCTTGTGTGTGTGCGTGCGTGCGTGCGTGCGTGAGTGAGTGAGTGAGTGAGTGAGTGAGCGAGCGAGTGCCCAGCGAGTGAGTGCCCAGCAAGCCAAATGACGTCATGATGACGTTAATGATAACATCCTCTGGTGACTCCGGTGACGTTCAGAACTAGGCCAGATCATAGCCCATATGGGGAAGATCTTGACATCAATACCAGGACTTACAGTAATGGATTATTGTTATTGTTTGTAATGTTAGTTGAAATATTAGCATGTAAGGTTATATTCTGGGACATATCTGACTAGCCTCGATTAGACCCCCTCTGATTAATCCAGGACGTCCGTTTTGGTGGGCAGGATTTATGTTGATTGAAATCAGGTGATATTCTAGGGTTAGGGTCCTGACCGTGCTTGCTGGGTGAGTGAGTGAGTGAGTGAGTGAGTGAGTGAGTGTGTGTGTGTGTGTGTGTGTGTGTGTGTGTGTGTGTGTGTGTGTGTGTGTGTGTGTGTGTGTGTGTGTGTGTGTGTGTGTGTGTGTGTGTGTGTGTGTGTGTGTGTGTGTGTGTGCGTGCGTGCGTGCGTGCGAGCGCGCGCGCGCGTGCGTGCGTGCGAGTGCGTGCGAGTGCGTGCGTTCGTGTGTGTGTGTGACAGCGAGAGAGAGAGAGGCCATGTCGAACCTATGTCGGTCAAAGGTCGTGCATATTTGCTGTATAGATCTCTAATGACTTTGTGCGTCCTGGGGTTCTGAGTATTGTTGTGTGGAACGGTGCTGCTGCCACGAGAAGAAACCACTTTACTCTCATTAGAGTGCTCAATGGACGGCAATGTATAAGCAATACTCTGTCACGCACACTGTTCTTCAACATGAAGAAAATGACAACGACAAAAAAAATCTAATTTAATCAGTTATGGATGGATTGAGAAAATCACTAGGCTATGTGGCTGTTAAACAGAATGCGCGCGTGTGTGTGTGCTCGCGTGTGCATTTGTGTCAGAGAATTAGGAGGTTTACTATCCCCACTGGAACCCTATTCAGAGAATGCAGTATGATTGCCATCTGCGTCCCTCATGGCTAATTTATGCTCACATTATCGAACGCTGGAAATAGACGATCTACAAGCCACCGGCGCGGTGCGGACGCAGTGCCTCGTGGGCTTGCAGAGCGGCTATTTCCGGCGAGCAACACTGACGTACGATGAACATATACTGTATACTGTAAATCAGGCTTCAGTGTCTGGAGGAGATGGCCCTGTTGTCTACTCAGGAAGATTGAAATCACTTTCTCCCAAGAACAAACCCATGGGAGTTAATCCTGTTACAAACACCCTCCTGTGTCCACGCACGCATACACACACGCATGCATGCACGCACGCACAAAAGTGTACACACTACACACACAAAAGCACAGACCTAGCCACAAGACACATACTGTAGACACACAGATATACTACACTCAGTGGCACGCACATTCAATCTCCACTACACACGCACCCACTGTACACGCCTATATGCGTGCGCACACACACACTAGGGCATTAACGACTTGTGATTTTAGCAAGTCGACTCGACTCAGTAAAAAGTTGAGTTGAAGTCGACTTTATCGGTTGATGGCGTCATCACATTGACCGGGGGATGAACGGGGAACAAACCCCGAAAATGACTTACCTCCGGACGTCATAGAATAGTCAACAAGCAATCCTACAGTTTGAATGCTGTACATTACACACGCACACATAGAGCAAAAATAATGATAGAAAAAATACAGAGCACCTTTTTGTTTAAGTTCGACTTTTCGACTTTCCCTGGTGGGAGTCGACTTGTCTAATGAAGTCGACTGAGTCGACTTGTCGACTTTTTGGTTAATGCCCTAACACATGCACGCACGCACACACACACACACACACACACACACACACACACACACACACACACACACACACACACACACACACACACACACACACACACACACGCCCATGCACACATTCACACATAGTTACGGTACTGTGCACATTTATTGTACATACACATACAACACACTAGATTTCAATCAAGGAATACTAGTAAGATGCCTCAGGGCGACATGCGACCAAGGTCGCGACAATTCTTGGCCATCTGGCCAGTGATGTATATCGGACCAGTTACCCATATATGGAGACCCCTGTTAACCATATAGGGAGATCCATGTACTGTATATGGTACATCCCCTTTATGCCCATACATGGAGATCCCTGTCTGAACCAGCCACACAGATATGGGCGTCACGTGACGTATTGTCCTTTAATTAGCTTCCTTGCCTTGGTTTCATTGAGGAAGATTGACTGTCTGCACTAACACAGTTATTTCTTAGATTTAGAATATTCTCTTCTGGGTGGCCCCTGTCACAAAACATTTTCATATGTGGGGTCCGCAGCCAAATACATCACTTTGGATGTCCTTCACATTATAATGTTTGAGAGCTACTGCTTTTGATGGTCTCGGTCTCGCCTGCAGTTTTACTCAGTCTTGACTGGCTTTAGGTGGTCTGGAATACAGCACCCGTTGCTATGCAACTAGATTTTATTTCAGGTTTATCAATCTCATCTTTCATTAGCTCTGCCAGTAATCCTTTTTATGTTGAGTTGTTTGTAACCAAACATTTATGTATTAGTTTGTTCTTAGAATGATATTAAACTGTAGGCTTCAAAGGCATTACGCTGCAGCCACAAAAGAGACAAAGCTTCAAAGAGATGCTGCAAATCTGTTGCCCAGTCGTTGTTGAAGCGTAGATCAACACACGTGTTGACCTCAAGTGTGCGTCCGATGAGTGAGGAAGATACAAAGGAAATAATACTGGGCTTAAAAAAGAACACAGAACTGGCTGACAGAAATAATTTGTCCCTCCCCCTTTATTTACAAGCAGGAAAAGAGAGAAGGTGAGTGGAAATGGTTAAACAACAATTGGTCGTTTTGCAGGTTTGTATAGCTGCAGTTGGAGCCAGCTCAACTAGGACTGTAGCTTTGTAGATTTTATAGCAGCTCCAAACTTCGGGCGTTGCTTTGTGTCTTCATGTCTTCATGTCGCTGGCTTTCTATGTAAATGAATGGTGGACTGTAGCTTTGTAGCTGCTGTGTGGACGCAGCATCAGACTTCATAGCCACGCTGTATGGTTACTGAACAGATTATGTATTTTGAACTATCCGTTTCAAACACACATAACTATGTGTGAGTTATGTACTACAGTATTGTTGCTGTCGGGCAGAAACCTAGCATCTCCATATTTAAACATTTCATGTTTTTTTTTTGTTTTACAGATTAATGCCCTATAGTTTATTGTACATGAGTGCCACGTCAAAGTCTACAAACGCGTAGGTCTGCTATTTTCACTACTTTTGTGGAAGTATTGAAAATAGAACCCATTTTGAAAGTCAAAGTGAAAAAGGTAAAGTATATTTGTGGGTTTTATAAACATTAACCAATTAAAATTATTACAAGATCTCTTGTAATAATAATTACATTGGATCCATTGAAACTAAGGTTTTTTATATATTTTTTACATTTTCTGAAAAGTAACAGTTTTGGACATACTGTACAAGGTTTCTGGCCTACAGCTACAATATACTGTATGTTTAAACACTTCACTCACTCACACACACACACGCAAGCACGCATGCATGCACACATACACACACACGCACGCACACACACACGCACGCACGCACAAACTCACACACAAACACACAAACAGGGAACACTGCATTCGGCTGCTGGGCCTAAACGATGAACTCTGGCTGACGGATCACACACTCACCTTTAATGTGACACAAAAGGCAATGTTGTCTGTGAGCGGCCTGATTGCTTTGGTTCCCCCTCTGCTCTCCAGCAGCGAGCTACATGTGATTACAGTGACAACACACCCCGGCAGTGACACCCACGCTCAGCCACAGAGGACGAGAGAAGGAGAGAGAGAGAGAGAGAGAGAGAGAGAGAGGACTTTGAAGGAGACGGGGATGTTGTTTGGCAGGGGAGCGGGGGAGAGGGAGTTTTGTTCAGCAGGAGGCTGAGATATACGGAGGGAACGAGACAGGACTTAACGGAGACACTAAGAGACAGATGGGAATTGGAAAGAAGAGTGAATGAGAGAGAGAGAGAGAGGAGAGGGGATTCGGAAGAAATGGTGGAAGGAAGCTGGATTTGGACAGCAAGAGACTGAGCGGCGACGAGAGAGAGAGGAAGAGGCTGAGAAAAGAGAGAGACAGCCTTTATTCAATGTTGTCCTTTTTTCAGTGGGCTTGGCTGTCTGCCGATGACACGTTGGCAGAGAGCTTGGTCACAGTTTGGCTTCACCTGCCAGCTTGCCTCTCCCCTGTCAACACTGCCAAACACTCCCAGACACATGGATCAATCCATAGGCATGCTGTATAGCGCTGTGGGGTGGAAACCTTGTACTGTATGTCCAAATCTGTTGCTTTTCAGGAAATAGGGGGGCAAAGAACCTGTGTTCCAATGGATCCAATGTGGTTATTATTTAATCACAAGCTCAACAGACACAATTAACAAGGAAGCGAGGGAAGATTTATCCCTTTCTATGCAGAGTGTCCCTTTCTTGGCCCGGTTTGAACTTGGCACATGAATCAATGTGATATACGGATTAATATCTAGAATTATTAACCACAACTTGACATTGTCTGTATGTACTGTATATCCACACACACACACACACACACACACACACACACACACACACACACACACACACACACACACACACACACACACACACACACACACACACACACACACACACACACACACACACACACACCTGACAGACTCTCTCTCTACATCCCACAGAGCTAGCTTGCCACTAGTGGACAGTAATAGGATTCAGACCTGGCCTGTCTTCCTTCTGGGTTGTATGGATTTCCCTATAATTATATTCTGAGCCAGATTGAGTTTGCTTTTGTTGTATTTGGAATGAGTCAGGAGCGGCTGGGAGTGGAGCTGCCACTCTGCATTGTGCTACGCTGGCATTCTTTTTTTTCCTATTTTTCCTCCTCATCCCCTGGACTTTGTGCCGGTATAATCAGGATGAATGGTGACACATAGCAACAGCCTGCCTGTCCCATCTGGCATTTGCTGTTTCCTTCAAGTTTGATGGTAAAGTTCAGCATTATTCAAGGCAGGCATTGAGGGATGCAGGCTGTTGGTTTAGTTTTGACACTTTGTTTACTAAGCACCTTCAGGGTGTGTGTGTGGGTGTGTGTGTGTGTGTGTGTGTGTGTGTGTGTGTGTGTGTGTGTGTGTGGGTGTGTGGGTGTGTGGGTGTGTGTGTCACATCGCAACGCATTGTGAGTTTATACTGTATATATATATTGGAAATTTTTGAAACATTTTGACACATTTTGAAGAATTTTTAAAAGAAAACATATGAAATGGGACATTCTGCATAATGAATCCTTTTACTTTTGCTACTGAAGTACATTTTGATGTACTATTATTTCTACTTTGTTGTATTGCTACTTTTACTTAACACTTGAACCCCAGTGTCCATATCATGGGGGGGAACGTTAGCCAAAAATAGTAGAGCTTGTAGATCGGCTGTTTTGGCAAAGAGATTTTGTGTTGACGCTAGACCAAGGGTCTTCAACAGGGGGTCCGGGACCCCTAGGGGGTCCCCATAGTTACTACAGGGGGTCCTCCAAATCTTTGTGTGATAGAAACTTTTTTTTGTCCTCATTTTTTATATTAACCACTTAAACCCTAGCGTTCATATTCAGAGAACTTTAGACAAATAGCAGATCTACAAGCAACGCGCTGCGAGGCGTTGTGAGCTTGTAGATCGGCTATTTTCGGCAAAGAGATTTGGTGTAGAGAGGAAAAAGACAGACTAAGTACAGAAGTTAAATATCTGAAACTGTCATGAATCAAAAATACACTGATGATTGTGCTGTCAAACGATGAAACTATATGGAATCTATGAAGAGGTTGTGGGGGTCCCTGCTTCATCTCTCTCTCAACTGAGGGGTCCTTGGCCTGAAAACGTTGACGACCCCTGCGCAAGACTGTAAAATGTATCAAAGTACAGTTAACTTAAGTCCAACTCCCTGAGACTACAGGGGTTTAAGTGGTTAAACTAAATCTTAGTACTTCTTCTATCACTGCTGCTAAGTTGGTGTGACTCTTGCTGTTATGCTGTGTTGAGCCATGTGAGGCGCGGCGGAAAGCTGGCGTGTTTTCACACACTAGCACATCGTTCCCTTTGTTTATCGCTGGTAACATCTGGTCGGACCTGGTCCCTTGAGGATACAGATACTTAAAGCCCTGCTGTACCTGCAAGCCCTTCATTTTTCAGGACCCGACAGACACTCATGACTGCCCCTCTGCACTGTGACTACTTCACTGTGTGTGTGTGTGTGTGTGTGTGTGTGTGTGTGTGTGTGTGTGTGTGTGTGTGTGTGTGTGTGTGTGTGTGTGTGTGTGTGTGTGTGTGTGTGTGTGTGTGTGTGTGTGTGTGTGTGTGTGTGTGTGTGTGTGTGTGTGTGTGTGTGTGTGTGTCACACACATTGAACAAAAGCCCAGCTTGTACTACAGAGCAGTGGTGGATGAAGTACTCTGCTTGTTTTTAAAATAGCAATGCCACAATATACAGTACTGTACAATTGATCCTTAAGGGATCTAAAGTAAAACTACTCACGTTGTTAAGTGACTTAAGTGACGCAATGCGTGAACTAGTTTTTTCTAATCATTTGCAGTGGAGTAAAACTTCAATATTTGCGTTGTAGTGGAGTACAGTTCTTGTAGGGACGCTAGAGTTCTTGTGAAATGGGACATTCTGTGTAATGAGTACTTTTACTGGTACTTTAAGTATAGGCCTATTTTGATGTCATTGTATTGTCAATACTTTTGTACCTTGACCTCAAGTATATTTTAAATTAGAGACTTTTACTTGTAACAGAGAAATTCTGTATTGTGGTGTTGATACTTTACATACGTTGTGTGTGAGTACTTCCACTATGTCCATGGAGGGTAGTGTTTTCCTGCTGGCCAGGGGAACAAAGCTGTGGAAGAACAAAGGCAGAGTGACATTGTTGAAGAACGTGGGATAATCTGCTCTTCCACAGAGCAATCCCCATAAGCTCCAGCTAACGCCTTTGAATGTTTTTTTCCTTTTTTTTACAGACAATAAAAAAATAAGTAAATGAATAAATCGTTGTTGTCGGGCAGAAACCTCTTATGTTTAACTTTTTGTGATTTTTCGTGAATTATAGTCAGATGACACTACAGCATCACACACAAGCATCAAAAAGTAATAGATCCGCAAGCTCGTAGTTCTACTACTTTTGCTTTTTGAAAAAGTAACAGTTTTGGACATAATGAGGTTTCCACCCGACAGAGACTAAATAAAATCCCAGCAGAGCGATGCTACACCCCCTTTCTCGGGGGCACAAACAATGAGTAGGCCTCTTCATCTTTCTGAAAGTTTACATTTTAAGAACATCAGAGGGACACAGCCATAGTGCACAGGCTATAAGCTGAGACACAAAATACCAACTCAACAATGAACTGAGAAAGAATGCTAATGCAATCCAGTTGAAGTGAATTCGTCTCTATGCAGTGGAAATTAAACTGCCAAATGCCAGGCCATTTCATACTGAATAAAAAATAAAACGAAAAAGCCATGTCACAACGACTTTATAAAACTTCAAAATGATCTGAACCTGCATGTTTTACTGAGATGATAAAAATGGCTTATTAATGTGGCTGTCAATGTGTGCACTGGGATCAGATAAGATGCCAAGGTGTTTGGCAACAGACCTGACACTGCTGACTGGGGCACCTGGTGGGCATCAGCTTGGTACAGGGACCATATGGTCTTAGTGAGTGCCAGGCCCTGGTCTTAACTTCTTAAGTGCCGTTCACATCCAAGCACCATAGCTAGAACGATAACTATAAACATGTTCATTTAAAAAACGCCCATAACTGAAGTGAATGGCACAGTCCACATCACAACTTTAACAACGGACAATGGTTGTAAACGATATTGTTTGGATCGCTGTCAGAGTGATTTATGAGCAATGGAAATGTTGACAGCCAATCAAAGTCCTTCAGAGGATGCAGTTGGTCCCCACTCACCCTCGGAAAGTTTAGATACTAACGGAGATGAGGAGAGGAATATGAAACACTATCTGGTAGGCTAGCTGGCATTACCTCATGGTATACGGTATATATATGTATACGGCCTCCTTTAATTACAGATCATCAGATATTATCCATGCATTCTCTCTCTCTCTCTCTCTCTCTCTCTCTCTCTCTCTCTCTCTCTCTCTCTATGTCTCTCTGTCTCTCTCTTCTCTCTCTCTCTCCCCCCTCTCTTTGAAAATTGCAGGTGTGCTGCAAGTTCAACTCTCATTTCTTTAAAATCACACCTAAAAAACATTCTTTTAGCTGCTTAATTATTATTCTGCACTTTTAATTTTACTGTATTAAATGTTCTCATTTATTTTCTTTTATATTGTGTCCTGAGCAACAAAAAAGTCATTCATTTTTATTGAATTCAAATGTCATTGTATAATGAGTTTCCTTTGCTTATGTAAAGCACATTGAATTGCCTTGTTGTTGAAATGTGCTCTACAAATTAGCTGGCCTGCCTCCAGGTGGGCTCCACAGAAGCAGGCAGGGTTTGGTGCCACCGTTTACAGAAAACTATAATTGTGGATGCTCACATAATTATCCTTATAGTTATAATTATAGTTATATCATGATTATAGTATATTTGCGTGCCCTTTATGTCCCTCCTCCATCTCCTTGGATGTCTGTCTCTACACACTTCTTCTTTTGTGTATCATCATCCTTGATGATTGGTTGACGACATTTTATTTCACAAGATTTCTCTCATCTGTCTAAAATGAAACAGAAAATAAGACCATGCATTGTTCAAGTGATGCATTTTTATAAGTTCATGTTGCCTTGGAAGTTTGCCATATAGAGGTTTGCCTAGTTCATTACTTAATAAGAACATGCACATCTGTATATCAAGATTATCAACTCCGAGCATGAGCATTCATTGGAGGCTCTGTAGTAACAAAACAAAATCAATCTTCTGCAGTTGTCGCCCACCTTTTTGGGATCAAGGCCCACTTGAAAATCTTGAAAGCGTTTGCTTGCTCAGTTGCCCAAGTGGTCAGATGGGTGGGCCGTGTGCATTTTCAGATCATGTTTATTTTAATGATCAATCAATCGATTGTGTTCTGGCTTGGATCAATGAAACTAACATAGAATACTTTAAGTTCCTATTTATCGGTACGTCCATGAAAACAAAAATTTCAAGGTTTTGGCTGTTTGCGTTATTTTACAGAGTTACCATACATTATCATTAAAATATTAGTATTTTTCCAGTTTTTGGGGGCCCGCTTGCAATATCCTCACGGTGCACCAGTGGGCCCCACCCCACCCTCCTGTATTTACAGAGACAGGACAGGACGTGTTTGAGGGAGAAACTGAGTGAAATAGAGATGAATATCTCTGATACATGGTGAGAAGGTGGGCACCATAGATAAACCAACATTCTTCCAGTCACCAGCTCACAGCTGGTCCCCGCTGGTGCCCAGCATCAATCTTTTAGTAATTATTACCCTGTCTCCGTGCCTCTGTTATAAAGTCATTACGAATCACATACATCATGCAGTCGGGAATAGCTATCATTCTTGGATCAATGCGATGCTTCATTGCTACATTGAATAAACAAAGAGCCATTAGTTAAAGCCTCTACTTATGCTGATGAAGCCCCCATGTTTTGTAATCTGCAGCATTAGTGCTGAAGTGCATGGTGTCATATACAGTGCATCAGAGAGGTCACTGGATCACCACACCGTTTAGCAGACTAATGGCTGATATCATGAATGAGGACGTGGTTATGTCTGCGTTGAGGCACTTTTAACAGAACATATTTATCATAGTGTTATCATAGTGTTTTAGACCAGGGGCCTTCAACGTTTTCAGGCCAAGGACCCCTTAGTCGAGATAGAGATAAAGCAGGGACCCCCACAACCAATAGATACCATATACTTTCATCGTT
Source organism: Nannobrachium achirus (assembly GCF_963921795.1). Lineage (NCBI taxonomy): Eukaryota > Metazoa > Chordata > Actinopteri > Myctophiformes > Myctophidae > Nannobrachium > Nannobrachium achirus. Next base: position 31,761,797 of record NC_137816.1, on the reverse strand, counting down.
TGACAGCATAATCATCAGTATTTTGGATTCACGTCAATTTGTGTTTTGACTTCAGATATTTAACCATTTGAACCGTCAATACTTAATAAACTTGACCTTTCACTCTGTACTTAGTCTGCTCTCTTTCCCCTCTACACCAAATCTCTTTGCCGAAAATAGCCGATCTACAAGCTCACAACGCCTCGCGCTGCGAGGCGTTGTGAGCGTGTAGATCTGCTATTTTTGGCTAAAGTTCTCAGAATATGGACGCTAGGGTTCAAGTGGATAATATAAAAAAGGCTCTATCACACAAAGATTTGGAGGACCCCCTGTAGTAACTCTGAGGACCCTCTAGGGGTCCCGGACCCCCTGTTGAAGACCCTTGTTTTAGAGAACCTTGTTCATAAGAACCTGGGAAAGCTTCAGGGAAAAGTCTTGTATGTTCTGGTATAGTCTGGTATAACTATTGGTCGAGGATAGTACTTTTAGTGCTACACTTTATATATTCAATCAACTATATTGGACGTAATTTACACAAAGTTCTGTTGCATGTGAGTCTTGTATGTCATTTTAGGGTTTTGGCAGTCTTTCATAAATTATTTTACGGTAGGTTGTCATTTATTTTAAGTAGCGCAGCAGCAGTGCCCTTTCAGGGCGACAGCCATTCCCCATTCGGAGTGGGATGATTTCATCCAATCAATTTCACAGTGTGAAGTCGATTGGATGAGACAGTATGCGAGCCATAGACAGACAGCCAGGCAGAGATTCCATGAATTTAATTTATAAATAGATTATGCTTATTTATAATCAGTGCTCAGCATCATCAAATGTATTTAAAAAACGCTTTTTTACGGTCTATGGGTTTGCCGCTCTGACATCACGCTCTGACATCACTGTGATGTCAGGGGAACCACACTAACAGAATCCCTTTTATGCCCATATATGGAGATCCCTGATGTCATCAATATTAAACCCATATTTAACAGGACATATATGGAGGCCACGTCGGCCACATACCACACTAACAGAATCCATATATGGCCAAGACAGATGGCCAAGACAGCCCATATCTGTGTGGCTGGTTCTGCAGACAGGGATCTCCATATATGGGCATAAAAACATTATCTAAAAATTATCTAGGGTTAAAGCGGACATGACATCCTCCTCCCCGCTTCGGCTTCCTCTTGACAGTCGCGCAAATTCGTCCGAGTATAAGCCCAAATAATTGTAGCATATTATAGCTTGCTGCTAATCAGAAATGGAAGTTCTAAAATAAAATTTAAATATAATTTAAAATATATTTTTGTGAACAGAAATGACGAACAGATGACAGCTTCTTTTCTCGGCTTTCGGTATATGTAGTTCCAGACTATATATAGCATTCAGAGATTGTAGAATAGTTGTCTGGCTACATGAGACTAAAGGTGGTTGCACACTGCTGCGTTTTTCGGGCCGAATATCGGAGTGAATTTCGGAGCGCGTGAATAAAAAAATCAACCTCACGTTATGTCAGTCACGTTTGCACACTGCCGCTCGTTTCGCGCACCACTCGGTCCCTTGCTCTCTCTATCTCTCTCTCTCTCCTTGCCCTGAAAAACGCATTTCGCAACGAAAAACACAGCAGTGAGCAACCAGCTTAAGGCTCCTTTTCCACCGGGGTTGAACCCAGCTCTCTTTTTCCCCCGCCTAATATTGAACCAGTTCAGAGAGTTTCCACTGAAAATGAATTGGTCTGGAACCCTAAAAGTTGGTTCGGAACTGGAAAAGAGAGAGCCTAAGAGCACAGTAGTGGAAAAGCCCTTTCTGCGTTCCTCTGTGACCTTGTTGGGATGGTCTGCTCGTGCCAGTCAGACAGCAGCTGATAGAAGTTCAACAAAGAAACTACAAATTGGTTAAACCTCATTTTAGAAACACAAAGCCCGGGCTCAGTGGATTAACCGCCCTGCGTTTTCTGGATTACATGTTTGAAATGCAAAAGGACACAGTGCAGTTGATTCATACAGACTGAAAACAATATAATAATACAGACATAAATGCAGTACAAATAATGTGGGTGTATTCTAGAAAGAAATATAATTAACTTTTTTTTTTGTTTTGTTGATGAGTGCTTCTACATCTGGGTCAAATAGCATCAGCTAATCATAATTAGTTTGTTTTAATCATCATAAAACCCACTAATAACAGCAAAACAAATTAACACATTAACATCAGATAAGTGTTGGAAAACATCACAGGTTAAAAGGTTCATATCGTTATTAGTGGCTTAGTCTAGTTCATGTTTTTCCTCTGTCACTGTATATAACACTATGTTGTTCAAAATGTCTTTGTGAATTAGTGGTGCATTCAGGGCATTCAACACTATTTGAGGGCCTATTGTTAGAAAATACTAAAGAAACACAAACCTGAATGTAGTGTATAGATCGACCAACTGATGGTACCACTGATGGCCTTGGCCAAGCCAGACAGTATACTGTATATTCTGGCTAAACCCATTCAGGAAAGGAAAGAGATTATATTTCTTTAGAATACGAGTATTCTGTGGTATTCAGATAAGACAAGATAACACAATTCGTTGCTGTCGGGTGGAAACCATGTATGTCCAAAACCGTACATTTTCAGGTAATGGCTGTGTTTCAACCCAGAGACAGACCGAACCGGTTTCACTTTCAAAATGTTTCTAAAATAGTGAAAAACAAAACATAAATAAATGTGGAGATACAATGATACAAAATCAAGGTTGCCTTTGAGGGTCCTATATCCATGTTATAAAGAGGCAAATGCTTCTGTGAGGGCTAAGTTACAGTGCATACGATAGCATGAGATGAACGGCTATAAAGAGAGACAAGCTGAAAGAGTCAGATGGCATTTAAGGGCCTATTGACGATGCTGTTTTCTATAAAGAGTCTCCAGTGATAGCTGTTATAAAACTCCTACCCTCTAATACAAAAAATATATTGTCGTGATATATTATGAGCATTCTGGTGTTTGGAGGAGATTGGAGCCTGGAGAAGAAGCTTAGTATATAACATTATTAAAGAAAAAAAATGCTGAAAAGGTAATAGATGATGAAAAACTATTTAATTCATGTAAAAGACACTGATGATAAAAGTTACTGTATGTTTTATAAGCCAAAGAAAAGCCCAACTGAAACAAAAACATCTTACTAAAAGCAAAAGAGCAAACTAAATGATTCCACACCCTATTTGCCGTCGCATCATACCTTCGTGTTCGCCACAACACGGTCACTCCTAAATTACACCTGTCCCCTTAATCATAATGTCTAAGGACAAACCAGCCCCCAGTAGATAGTGGTCTTGGCTGTGTGGTTTTGAATCACCAATCCTAAAGCCACCATCCATATCCACTCTCGTTCTCCTCAACAAGGCAATGCTATAAAATTCATGCACTGTATACTCTCTCACTCTTGCTTGATATCTCTTATATTAAAAAGAAAATCTCCCTTTTTTTTCTCGGTTAGGGCATGACATGTCATCCTTAAAAAGAACAGGCGGTGCCATTTTTACTGTAAAACCGATGAGAAATTACCAAAAAGGCAGCCACTTTTTTTGAAAGGTGCTGGCCCGTGCATTTTTTTTGGCCAAGCGGAGCACATTCAAAAGTTGAGAATAGTTTTTTTTTAAGTTTTAGGAGAAATGCGAAAAAATGACGTGGGCCACTCTTTATCAGCTGACTAATCATGATAAATCATGTCTGCTGTCGGGGGAGGGTGCTGGCTCAGCAGCCCTCTGCAACAGGTCCTCAAAGTGCCACTTGCTTCAGCCTGAAGTAATGAGCTTTAAAAAGCACTCTCATCCAAGCTCCTAGCACCGCCGTGTGTCGCCTACACTTGCCACGTGCTATAGGCCACTGTTATTACATCAGTTCTCAAAATGGGGTCCGAGGTCCCCCAGGGGTCCCCCAGGGGTCCTTGGGGGGGCCAGGGAGTACCTCAGCAATATATACTGTATATATATAGATACATTTTTAAAGCAAACAATTTGAACTCAAATCTTTGCTTCTGGAGGTCCCTGGTGCCAAATCTTTGTTAGATGATGGGGGTCCGTGGCCAAATACATATCATTTTGGGGGTCCTTTTGAGAACCACTAATCGTAATGATTTAGCATAATAAGGTTGGATACACTTGTCTGTATCAGCCAGAATCGTTTCCATTCACATGTTTAAATTCATCTGTTGTAAAATGTCATGGATATAAGCCCTACCACCAGCACGTTCTGCCGAAAAGAAATAAGAAATCCACAGCTATTGCAATTTCTCTCCTTCTCTCTTGCTATTGGACATGGTCATGACCACGACAGAACAGAAGACAAAATACAAGGCTAAAATACAGACCAATGCAGAGCTACTAGTCCGAGCCGATGATCTCTCTAAATTGTGTGCAACGTTATGGAAACTAAATGTGTGTCGCACAATCCCCCTCCTTTTTTTGTCTTTCTTTTTGTTTTTTTCTGGGTTTTTTCATGTTCAGCAGAAAAAGCACTAGACCAGGGGTCAACAGGGAGGCAAATCTTTGTGATAAATTAACAACTTGAACCCTCGCATCCCTATTCTTTAGCCAAAAATAGCAGATCGGCTATCGGCTAATGGCATATCGGCTATTTCCGGCAAATAGGTTTGGTGTAGAGGTAAGAAAGAGCAGACCAAGTACAGAGTGAAAGGTCAAGTTAACTAAAAACACAAATCCAACATAGACTGATGACAGTGCGAGAGACAGCCGCTGATACGAACGACCTACGGCCTGGTCGCGACCTAGGCCACGACCTGGAGGTCGTAGGTCCCGGTTCTGGAGGTCGTAGTTCGCGGTACATACTTGTTAGGTCGCGGCCGGTCTAGTTTCGCGACCCCCGGCCGTGGTTGCGCCACCTCGGTCGTCCCCGGGCCGTTGTTGCGCGATCGGGCCGTTGTTCAGCGACCTGGGAAGTCCGCGGTCGTATTTAAAAGGTCTTTTTGCAGAATATTCTAGAGCAGCAGCGCTATTCAACCTTTTGAAGCTTGTGATTGGCTGAACCGGAGGTAGGAAGCGCTCCATTGTAGTCACTTGGACCGCGCGAGGTGCACCAAAACCTATCCTTAACCCTAACCCTAACCCCAACTCTAACTCTAACCCTAACCTTAACCCTAACCCCAACTCTAACCCTAACCCTAACCCTAACCCTAACCCTAACCCTAACCCTAACCCTAACCTGCCGACACTGAGTAGCTAACCTGCCGACGCTGTTGAAAACGAGCGCTCCTTCCCTTAGCAAGCGTAGAGTTTCTAAACTCGCGTCCCTTCCCTTAGCAAGCGTAGAGTTTCGATCGCGGCGCTCCTTCCCTTAGCAAGCGTAGAGTTTCTAAACTCGCGTCCCTTCCCTTAGCAAGAGTAGAGTTTCGATCGCGGACTTCCCAGGTCGCTGAATTACGACCGAGATCGCGCAAAACCTCCAGAACCGGGACCTACGACCTCAGAACCGGGACCTACGACCTCCAAGTCGTGGCCTAAGTCGCGACCAGGCCGTAGGTCGTTTGTATCAGCGGCTCTTGCTGGACAGTGCTGTCAAACAAGTCCATGAATCTATCTATGAAACAGATCTCCATCACACATTTATACAATATCTCTCTCAGCTAAGGGGTCCTTGGCCTTAAAACGTTGAAGGACCCCTGCACTAGACAGTGCTTGTCCATACCAGGGGGACAGAGTGAAAATACCCTCAGTCAACCCCCTCTCCCCTCCCCCACCACGGCTCCTCCGTTGCACTCAAGCAAACACTGTCCGGTGCCGACTGACCAATACCCAGAATACAGCTCTCCTGTTGAGCGATGTCAAACACAGTGGCTGTTATTTTTAACGGCCCTATTTTCCACATGTGTGCTGCAGGTTCCTCTGCTCCCCTCTCTGCTGTTGACAGTTAGTGGTAGAAGGGAAGGGGGTGGGGAGGTAGAGTGATTTTATTAGTGTGCTGTCCGGAGTGTCCGCTGAGAGAAGAAGAGGGATATATATCGTCGTTGTCGGGTGGAAACCTTGTATGTCCAAAACTGTTCGTTTTGTATTTATCATTTTAAAAATGATTTAAACTAGTGAGAACAGCCGATCTACAAGCACACAACGCCTCGCACCGCGAGGCGTTGTGTGCTTGTAGATCTGCTGTTTTCACTACTTGTATGATGAAGCAGGGCTTTACTTTGCGAAAAAACATACAAATTTGAAACTTGGAGATACAAGGTTTCTGCCCGACCGACAGTGACGATATATATATCATGTGTAGGGCCCTGTGATGGCCTTTCCTCGGGCCCCTGTCGGCGTTTATATGCCCAGGCCGTCACGCGGCTCTGAGCAGCCTGATGACTTCATGGCCCTGGAATGGAGGCCTCTATCAGCGGGAGGAGACCAGGCTCTCTTGCCCCACTTAACGATTAAGACGGACGCTCACTTAGTTATGATGGCTGGGACGTCGTCGCTCCCCTAATCAATTCCAGGGTCTTTTGGGGACGCTGGGTGACGTGATGCCGGGGTGGTGGTGGGGGTGGTGTCACCGTGACAAAGCTGCTCTCTCTCGGTCAGATATGTCCGCTCTGTCCTCCAACTCTATGCATAGTATAGTACCGTGGTTCTCAACCTTTTCAGGCCGCGACCCCCAAGATAATCACATTTTAACTGGGGTCCCCCCCTCCCTGACGAGCAATAACAATTACATTTTGTATAACACGGTTATATTGTTATTATATTGTCATCTGGGGAACCCCCTGGGGGTCCCAACCCACAGGTTGAGAACCACTGCTATAGTACAGTATGTATCTGTGTAACTCTCTGGACAGTATATCGTCGGTGTCGGGCAGAAACCTTATATATCCATATTCTAACTCTTTGGTATATCTTTTTTTTCTTCTTAAATGAACGCCCTACTTGATCATACTACAGCATCACAAAAAAGTAGCTGCTCAAAACACGGCGCGAAGCGACACGCTTGGAGCTCTGCTACGTCCGATGCTTTTGAATTTGAATCCTGTTCCGTTTCCACCAAGTCTCTATACATAAGTATACACTAGCTCTACTGTACTGTATATCTGTGTGATTCAACACGGTATTCATACAGATGTGCCAACTCAAAACGTCTGCATTTCCTGTACTTTTCCTGCATTTGTTTCTGTAAATACTTGTTTTCCAAAGTTCTTTTCACTGTTTAGCCCTGCTCATTCTTCTCTTTTGTTAATGAAAACAAAAGGCACTATTCGACAAAAGGCACACTATTCATCACTTCTTTTCATTAGAAACTAGAATCTGAACAGCATTTACATAACAACACCTTTACAAATGCCCTCCTTTTTCACTGTCAATGTTCTAACAATTACTGACAATCCACCGTCTTGCCAATGACATGATGTTCGAAATTCTCAAGTGGCACATCTGTATAACATAAGTGTGTGATCTGTCTTTCCCTCGCAGGATAATTTCCCAGCAGGAAATCCTGAACGTCTCCAAGACCTGAAGTCCACCGTCGACCTGCTGACGAGCATCACCTTCTTCAGGATGAAGGTAGTGTGTGTGTGTGTGTGTGTGTGTGTGTGTGTGTGTGTGTGTGTGTGTGTGTGTGTGTGTGTGTGTGTGTGTGTGTGTGTGTGTGTGTGTGTGTGTGTGTGTGTGTGTGTGTGTGTGTGTGTGTTGCAAGTTATTATCAGCACATCGTTCTTGGCAACAGATTAGAGAGTAATAAAAGACTAGCAGCTATCCTTCCTGTTCCTCAGTTCCGCTGTGTCCTTGCGTTTTTGCATCACGTCGTTGCTGTCAGCCTGTAACCTTGTTGTTTTTTTTTTCTTCTGTAAATTCAAGCCCTACTTCGACGTACAAGAGCCGAGCGCCACAAGAGCGTCTGTCTGTACTTACACCCTGCATCGTTAGTCCCTACGTGATCGGCGGACGGACGGACAGTGGTGGAAAAGTAGTCATAAACCAATATAAAAATATATTAGTACATTGAAAGTTTGACTTGAGTAAAAGTACAAAAATATTGGCATGAAAATATACTTAACTCAACCTCTGCCAGAAAAATACCCCTTAGTTTGTACCCCTTCCCTGCCATGCCCGAGGAACCCGAAGATTTAATAAGCTTTAATTAAAAAGAAATAATTTATCGAAGCAGAACTAAAATAGGCCGGAACTAATGCTCCGGGATCGGTTTCTACACGGACACATTATTGAGCGGACCGGTTAACATTGAGGCCGTAAACCGGAAGCGGATGGTCCGTCCTCTATTTTGGCCCGTTAACTTTCTGTGTAAACACCGCGGCTTACAGACGGAGAACTTATTGATCAATTGAAAGGATTTGAGAAGCTGATGGAATACGCGAACACACGATGCATAGCAGTGTCCGATCACGCACGATGGGAACTGGATGAGCACCCGCGTTAACAGGTAGGAGAAGCCAGCAGTGAAAGACCTAGAAAAATCTTAGGGTATCGGGTTGGGTCGAAGCCGGGCACTGCACTACCTGCTGCGGCGGGGAACACGCGTGCCGAAGTCTGTGTAATGCAAACCCCATTATACCTGTTGTCATAGGACCCGTGTTGACCATCTGTTTGCCTGTGTCCATTAATGCCCATATATGGAGATATCTGTATCTGTCTGTCTGCGTCCATTTTATGCCCATATATGGAGGTCTCGGCAGACACAAAAAGTTGGAATATGGAGATGAGAGGTCTCTGCCGGACAACAATGATGTTCTCTACCTCTGCTGACTGACATCATTTATGAGTGTTTTGACTGTGGTCAATACTGGTCATGGCCATGAAATTCTCCTTTGATCAATATCAAGCATATGAACCCAGATGGATTTTGTTTGGAACCTTTCATTTGGAAGAAATCAATCCAACACCATCACCACAAGCACAATAAACTCTGTCACTTTCAACACCCCGCTTAAAATATGGACATTGATCCTGTTTATGATCCCCGGTGTCCGTAGACTAAATGGAAATTATTATCGTTTGTTGTTGCACATTCTCTTGATTGGGTGAGAGTTTATCGTTGCTGTCGGGGAGAAACCTCCTGTCTCCATATGTTTACCTTTTGTGTAATTCTTTTTGAAGCGGTGAAAACCGCTTCCTATGAGTGGCTTTGTGTGTCCCACACCCATATATGGTGATCTCAGTCCAGAATGAACAGGGTTTTTCAAAAACACAATGTATGTCACCTCATGTCCATATATGGTCACTCCAGGCCAGAATGAACAGGTTTTTTCTGTCCCGTACGTCCAGAATATCAGTCCAGAATGAATAGGCTTTTTCAAAAAGCAAAATGTGTGTCCCATGTCCATATATGGCCATTTCAGTTTAGAATGAATAGGCCTTATCTGTCCTGTACGTCCAGAATATGTGTGTATTGTCCCTCCCGGTCAGATGAATGGATACTTTGAGGATTGGTCAAGCTTCACATGATAATTCAGCCCTCCATTCTTTATATATTCATTCAGAATATATAAAGAATGTAGAATTCAGAATATATATAAAGAATGAATAGATCACAGAGTCCATAACTGTATAGATGTATAGATCACAGAGTTCATAACTCTAGAACACATAGAATAAAAGTTCACCGCTTCACTTCGAACCGAGGTTTGATTTTTCATAAATGAACACCCTACTTGATCATACTACAGCATCAAACAAAAGCATGAAAAGTAGCAGAACTACAAGCTCAAAACAATCTGCTACTTTTGCAATTTTTTTGCTATTTTAATCCTCCTTTTGGAGATATGAGGTTTCCACCCGACAGAGACAATATTTTGATGAATTATTGAGGTTTGCTGTTTTTGCTGCCGTTGTCCCCGTAATATAATGCTTGTGTGTGTTGGATGTTCACACTGCATTAAGTCTGCATTATGGGTGCAAGGGTTAATCAAACAAATTGATTAAAATAAAAGATAATTCATAATAAATCTATTGATAATTGATCCCTATTTTGGTGAGAATAGTTTTAAAATAATTCCAACGTCATAAAACCCAGACGTAATTACTTAATTGATTCGCTGATCTATAATAATGAAAGATATTTATAAACTAGAAAAGAAAATTTCTAAGAAATTTTAAGTGTGCCTGCAGCTCGCTAAGTCTGTGCAACCTTGTGAGAGAAAAAAAAATTGAGAAAAAATTTTTTTGAGAAAAAAGAAATTGAGAGAAAAAAAAATTGAGAAAAAAAAACTTTTTGAGAAAAAAGAATTTTGAGAAAAAAAATGTTGAGGAAAAAAAAATTGAGAAAAAAAATTGAGAAAAAAAATTTTTGAGAAAAAAGAAATTGAGAGAAAAAAAATTGAGAAAAAAAAACTTTTTGAGAAAAAAGAATTTTGAGAAAAAAAATGTTGAGGAAAAAAAATTGAGAAAAAAAATTTGAGAAAAAAAAAATTGAGAAAAAAAATTTTTGAGAAAAAAAATGTTTGAGAAAAAAATGTTGAGAAAAAAAAAATTGAGAAAAAAAAAATTTGAGAAAAAAAAATTTGAGAAAAAAAAAATTGAGAAAAAAAAATTTTGAGAAAAAAATTTTTGAGAAAAAAATTTTTTTAGAAAAAAAATTTTTTTTAGAAAAAAACATTTTTTTGAGAAAAAAAAAATTGAGAAAAAAAATTGAGAAAAAAAAATTTGAAAAAAGAAATTGAGAAAAAAAAATTTGAGAAAAAAAAATTTGAGAAAAAAAAATTTGAGAAAAAAAAAATTTGAGAAAAAAAAATTGAGAAAAAAAAATTTTGAGAAAAAAAAAAATTGAGAAAAAAAAATTATGACACCAGCCGCGAGTCTGTACGATAAACGGTTCATGAGATGTAGAGGCACTTCCTGTTTGGCAAAGGGCACTTCCTGTTATAGTGGGGGCGGGGCTTAATCAATTACAGCTCATCCCTATTGGCTGGAAAAAGACCAAAGTTGTGTGTGCATTTTAAAGTTTAAATCACGTTGCTAGGCAAAAGTATGGCAGAGTTATGTGGCGCCAAAGTTTCTAGTTTTTTTTCAGAGTCCCCCATTCTAAGTCAATGGGGTTTTTGGGCGTCGTTTTTTGCGAATTACATCGCAATCGTATCGCGGATCGGAAAGAAAAGTAATAGCACACCATTCCCGGCCGAGCCGCACATTTTGATGTATATATTGCGGGGGTGGCGTAAATCGTGCGGCAGTTATTACGTGCCGAAATTTCCCCCATTCTAAGTGAATGGGGTTTTTTGGCGTCGTTTTTTGCGAATTACGTCGCAATGGTAACGCGGATCGGAAAGAAAAGTAATAGCACACCATTCCCGGCCGAGCCGCACGTTTTGATGTATATATTGCGGCGGTGGCGTAAATTGTGCGGCAGTTATTACGGCTCCAAATTTGTGGCGTGATTATCATTAAGTATGGCGGATTACAATAAGTGTTTTGCCATTGCTTTGCATGGCAGGCACACTTAAGGCACACTTAAAAAAAGAAATTGACTTGAATCCGTTGATATTTTTTAGTTTTTCTCGCATTCCTAAGCCAATAATCTGATGACCAGCAGTGGTTCCCTATGGAGACACAGAGGAAACGCTTTGTGTCTCCATAGGGATCGTTAGAAAATATGTAATTATTTTTTGGGTAGACTATCCCTTTAAGAGGTTTGTGCCTGCCAGTAACGACATGCATGTATGTACAGTATGTACAGTATGTACAGTATGTGCATTTTAAATGCCCTTTCACTGCACTCTGTGCTCCTTCTCGCTTTCTTCTCCTCCTCAGTCTCCTCCTTCCTCGCAGTGGGTATCAGGCACGTGCACACACATAGACATCAAAGGGGGCTTGAGCCCCTTCCCTTTTATCCATCAATACAAAAGTGCCCTCCCCAGACCATGAATGCAGTTTTTACTATGGTGAAAGAAATCCAAATGCCCTCTTTCCATGCCATAGCTGAAGGTGGCATTCAAGAGAATTGCCTTGTCCATACTCTCCTGAACTTGAATGCAATCTCATGTTGAAGGAATTGCCCTCTCTGTGTAGAAATCAAGCATCGAAAATAGCCGACCTCCGGCCTGCTATTTTAGATTTTTCACCAAAAGACCCTTTTAGTAATTTCAGCCCCTGCCTCTCTAACATTCTCTGCACGTCCCTGGTGGGTATAGGCGAGACTCTGGGCGTTGTTATCTCCTCTCTCTCTCTCTCTCTCTCTCTCTCTCTCTCTCTCTCTCTCTTCCAGAGGAGAGAGAGGGATAGTGCACGTGACGCGTAGGAACCAGAGCACTGAGGCGTAGCTAAGATGTCAGCTGTGAGCCTAGGAATGAAAGCCGTCACTTTGCATTACCAGCGCTTTCCCCTTTGCCCCGTTACACCCGTGCATAATTATGCACCGCACCGCTCACTGCTATGGGGTCGCTCATATATGTACCACGCCGTAGTAATATGCCGTAAAATGTGTGGAAATACTTGAGCAAGGCTACATGTGTGTACATAATAGATGCAAGAGAAGGCTGCGTTTCCACGAGGTGGTAGTAAGATGGCGGATCAGTTTTAATATGAATATTTCAGACGCGTGGAGTTAAGGAAAGCTCTCAGGCGGTGGATTTGGCACACAAATGTTAGTTTAAGGGAGTGGATGGTGCTCTTCCGAGTGCGTTTGATGCAAATGTTTTTGATTGAGTGTCTTCGGGTGTTAATGCTTTACACAGTTTTAATGTGCTGCAGTACATCGACTGTGTGTGTGTGTGTGTGTGTGTGTGTGTGTGTGTGTGTGTGTGTGTGTGTGTGTGTGTGTGTGTGTGTGTGTGTGTGTGTGTGTGTGTGTGTGTGTGTGTGTGTGTGTGTGTGTGTGTGTGTGTGTGTGTGTCTGTACTTGTATAACTATACTAGTGAGGGGCATATAAGACTGTACAAGAATGTGTTTGTTTGTTTCTTTTTTTTCTCCTTCTTTTTTTTAAGATTTGTTTTGGGGCTTTTATACCTTTATTGATAGGACAGTAGACTGACAAGAAATGGGGGGAGAGACGGGTTACAACGTGTTACAGTGCAAAACATTGTGAACTAGTAGCTCAGCTAATTTCTGTGTTAGGTACAGTATTCTTCAAATTCTTGGCCACCTGGCCAGTGATGTACATCGGACGAGTTACCCATATATGGAGACCCCTGGTACCCATAAATGGAGATCCATGTACTGTATATTGAGATATGCTGTGAGAGCCCAAACATGCTTACTCAGTTATTCGTTATGTGAAAGTCCTATGATGTCTATGACATCTGACATCATACCCTTTCATGCCCATACATGGAGATCCCTGTGTGTAGAACCTGCCACACAGATATGGGCTGTCTTGGCCATCTGCCTTGGCCATATGGATTCTGTTAGTGTGGTATGTGGCCGATGTGGCCTCCATATATGAGCATTCCCATATGAAGTCCTGTTAGATATGGGCTTAATATTGATGATATCAGGGAACTCCATATATGGGCATAGAAGGGATTCTGTTAGTGTGACATCACAGTGAAGCCAGAGGGTGATGTCAGAGCGGCAAACCTATTCTGTTGAGAGTGGTTCCCCTGACATCAAACTGATGTCACATGTGATGTCACAGTGATGTGTCAGGGGAACCACAGTGTCAGGCGTTAGAGAATGACAGAGATACGGTCAAGCTGTGACCGTTCACATATTAACAAAAAAATAATTTGACAAAAAAAGGTTTTCAAAATGAAATAAAATTGTCGTCCTACAGTAATATACAAACGTGTGTGTGTGTGTGTGTGTGTGTGTGTGTGTGTGTGTGTGCGTGTGCGTGTGCGTGTGCACGTGTGTGCGTGCGCGTGTGTGTGTGTGTGTCCAGGTACAAGAGCTGCAGAGCCCTCCCAGAGCCAGTATGGTGGTCAAGGACTGTGTGAGAGCGTGTCTGGACTCCACCTATAAATACATTTTTGACAACTGCCATGAACTCTACAACTCTCTGCTGGACCAGGTAAACAAGCTGTCTGTCATTCACTGCTGTTCCACAGTGACCGAACAAGTACTCAGGTCCAGGCACGTGCACACACAGACATCAAAGGGGGCTTGAGCCCCTGCCCTTTTATCCGTCTGTAAAAAGTGCCCTCTCCAGACCATGAATTCAGTTTTACTATGGCGAAAGAAATTGAAAAAAGAAATTGATTATGCTTAGTTCAGTGTCGTATCATGTACCGAAAATTGCAGAGGAGGTCGGCTATTTTCGATACAGTATTTTCACCAAAAAAACCTTTTCGAAATTTCAGCCCCTGCCTCTCTAAGATTCTCTGCACGTCCCTGCTCAGGTCTGTTACAGCTAAAAAGGCCTGTATTCAGCATTATACTTGAAAATATCGTCGCTGTCGGGCAGAAACCTCTTATCTCCGTATTTTAACTAGTTTTTTGTGTTCTTTCGTAAATAAACTCCCGGCAGCGTCCCACAAAAGCATTAAAAGTAGCAGATCCGCAAGCTCGAAACAAGGCACTTGTAGATCTGTTCTTTTTTATGTTCTTTTTTCTTTATCCTGACAGAGACGATATACTTGCAGTATCAACGTAGAAGTACTCAAATCTTTCTGAAATGTGTCATAGCTTTTCAAAAATAGCTGATCAACAAAGCTCACAATGTGTGTGCTATTTTCAAATGGCCCGTGCATAACACAGGGCTGAATTGGTTAACGCATGTTCTGTAATAACAATCGTCGATAATCGCGCTTGACGCAACCATAGTTTCCTGTTTGAAAGTCAACTTGCTTTGTTTCATGCTGGCCACTTGGTTTGCATTACAATGTCCTCCTGTAACTTTGTGTTGAAAGTCATGGAAAACAATCATGGGACGTAATAATATTGCTGCACACGTCTGTCTCCTTCATTCTTTGTATCCTCTGTGAGTGTCTTTCTTATTTTTTTGGTGTTCTGTAAGAAAGTTTTTCTAATCATGCAAGAGTGTGTGCACAGCATACCAAATGAAGAACAGAATAGAATGAACCACCATAGAATGCCAGGGGCGTGTCTCTCCCTCAGTGCCCACCGAGAGCTGTACTGCACGCTCACAATCCCACTCAGAACAACAACAACAACAACAAAACAACACATAATTACACAGTCATTATGTTTTTTTGCAAGCACACACAGTCACGCAGCCCCACAGATTATTCACAGAGCTCCTCCGCAACGGAGAATGGCCGCCGCGCGGGGGAGGAGGGGGGGGGGATGCTAATGTCTTTCTCAGGTCGTAGCCAGGGGCGTCACAAGGGGTAGGAAAGTGGGACTGAGTTACTGGGGCCCAAGGTGGAGGGGCCCTAGTAACTTTATCTATTGAAAAATAGCAGATATACATGCTCACAGCGCGGCACCGAGTGCCGCGCTGCGAGCTTGTAGATCTGCTATTTTTGAAAACTTGTGAAAATGTGTCTTTTAATATATGTATTTTTTAAGCGAAGATTTCTAACTCAAATGTTGCTTCTGGGGGTCCCTGGAACTAAATATTTTGAGATCGGGGTCCGTGGCCAAATACATATCATCTTGGGGGTCCTTGACATAGGTTTATTGCAAACATTTTCACGATTTTTTCAAAAATAGTAGATCTACAAGCTCACAGCGCGGCACTCGGTGCCGCGCTGTGAGCTTGTATATCTGCTATTTTTCAATAGTTAACATTCATGGGGGGCCCGCAGTGAATCCTTGTACCCAGGGCCCAGAATTTGGTGTGACGCCCCTGGTCGTAGCAGTGCTGCGATCCGCTCACAAAAGTTGAATAATAAGCTTCCTCTGTTTAAACAGCCTGAGGGGCTGTAAGCAATTAACTGGCCGGAGAGATAGATGCTCTCGCTAATTAACGTCCCCCCGCCGTCCACTGCAGCCCCGTCCGTCCGTCCGTCCCAGCCTGCCTCTCCATCAGCATTCCCCGCCCCCACACCACCCCCACCACCACCACCACTCCACCACACCCCACCCAAGCAAACCTCATTCCAACTGATCGTTATTAGATTCCTAACTGCAAGGTAGCCAGAAGAAGAACTACTCTGATTTTTGTTTTACTAAAGCAAAAGTAAGCAATTTTACAACGTCAAAGTAAAAAGGCCTGTATTAAAAAAGAATTACCTGTACTTGATAAAAGGACAAACAAATTGGCATCAAAATGTAATTACAGTACCTAAATTGAAACTACTACCGTTTTCAAAAATAGCTGATCTACAAAATCAGTCTCCTGGTGGCTCTATAAAGGCAGATGTGAAAAATGCAGTTCTTCCTTGGCCTCTGTAGTGTGTGTGCAAAGTTTCACGCCGATCGGTCCAGTGGTGTTAGAGATTATCTGTACCCGGTGTTGGAGATTATCTTACACGGATGGATGGATGGACAGACGGACGGACGGACGGACATGGGGCAAAACATAGTGTCGGCCACACCTTTGGCTTGGCGGAGACAATAATTGTAGTGGAGTAAATAGTACAATATTTGCCTCTAGTGGGGTAGAAATGTAAAGTTTCAAAAAAGGGGAAATACTCAAAAGTGTACTGAAATACAATACTTTTTTATGTACTTTCCACCTAACACCACCCCCACGGGAGCAACCCGCAGTGAACTGATCATTATTATATTCATACCTGCCAGGTATATACAGTACAGTACAGTACCTGTGACATTGGCAGACGTATGACATTCAGGACCCCCTGAGTGGATGGAGAGCGTTGGTGTCACTGGACTTGACGGGGTCAGGCCAGGCTGACAGTGACAACATCCCCGGCGGCCGTGACCAGCAGTGACTTACATAACAGAGCGTTCTCCATCCCTGGGCTTAAGATGGGCTGGGGTTATTCAGCTTAACCACTCGCCTTAAATCTCCTGGCAGCAACGGAGCTGGATTTTAAATGTGCGGTGGTGGTCTGGGAAAATGTATGGAGGGAGAAGAAGTAGACCGATTTTAGTTCTTAACCCATTAAGACCTGAGGCCGATTCTACAAATGCCTTCTAATTCAGTAGTTCTCAAACTTTTTCTTAATTCAACATTATTCAACTTAAGATTCTTCTTTTTTTAATATTTAAAAATAAATAGCAGATGTACAAGTGCTTATTTCTAACCTTAAATGTTTTCAGATAGACAATTGAGTGTGCTGATTAAGTTTAAAAGCACAGTGTGGACAGACAAGTGGACATCATCTTCAGAATATACAACAATCGATTTCTTTAAAAAAAGGCATTTAATGATTATGTCCTCATTATGGCCGTGGGTATACCCTAAAAGTGTGAAAAACGTATTTTCTTTTTAATTTCAACACATCTTAAGCACAGTACTTTACAGAGTACATATTAAATATGGAGACGAGAGGTTTCTGCCCGACAGCAACGACATACTTACTGTGGTTAATTTCCACCACTGCAAATGCGTCAGGAAAGATGGGAGCGGTGGAACACGTGTGTTGGGATGCGAGAGCAGTTTAAGTGAAAGGATATTGATGATGATGATGACAAGGACTCACCCAGTGGAAACACTCTGCATCTATGCATCCACGGACATGCTCACATGCACCCTCATGTATACACATTATGGAAATGTATAAGCGCGTGAGTTGACAGATGAATAGAGGCAATTGAGTTTTGAATAGTGTGTTGTGGAGGTAGTTGGGTGGGAGTCACAGGCACGCACGGGCATGCGTCAATGCACATAAACATGCATGCATGGTTGTGGTTCAACCATGCTTGCCCGAGTATTATCTACATACGCCTCAAATCCTTTGCGTTTTCCCTGCGGGAAAATGCTGCCGATGCCAAATACCCTGCTTGGCCTGGTGTGCTGTAGGTTGCTTTCAGAAGGAAGATCTCTGCAGCACGCAGTTTGTGTTTCGCCTCTGTCGGGTTGAAACCTCATATGTCCAAAACGTACTTTTCAGGATTAAAAAATAGCAAGCGTTTCGAGCCTTTTTGGATCTGCTACTTTTGATGCTTTTGTGTGACGCTGTAGTGTGATCAAGTATAGGCGTTACTTAATGAAAAAAACACAAAAAGTTAACATATTGAGATAAGAGGTTTCTGCCCAACAGTAACAACTATACTTAGCTACTTACTACTGCTCCACAGAAGCTGTGGCTCCGACTCACCCTGACTCGCCCCCGTAGCTTTTAGGAATTTGCTCACGTCGACACTCAACGCCATTCATTGTACGTTCAGAGTTTCGTGCACACCGCCACTGCGAGAATTTATGAGCAAATGCTAATGCTTCCCCATCACCGCCAGTCCGCCACCCCCATAGAGACATGGAATGATGAATGATGACCGCTAACTGCTAGCATCTCTATGGGGTGGTCGTCATCACTGTGGTAAATAATACCCAACCTCAATACTCTCTGTCGGGTGGAAACCTCATGTCCTTAACTGTTACTTTTAAGGATTCAAATGAAAAAATAGAAAAAGTGGCAGATCGACACCTTTTATGCTTTTGTGTGACACTGTATGATCAAGTTGCACGCAAACTAACGAAAAGAAAAGAAGAAGAAAAAGAACATGGAGATAAGAAGATTCTGCCCCGACAGCAACGATTTATACTCCGTCTTATGACGCGGTCACTCGCCAAAAAATAGCAGATCTACAAGCTCGCAAGGCGACGCGTTGTGGGCTTTTTTAGATCGGTTGACATTTTTGTACTTTTACTTTGGTACCGTTTTGACACCAATACTTTTTATACTTTAAACTCAAGTGAAAAAGAAAAAAACTACTGCACACTGTCTTCAAATGCCAAAAAAGTGTTTCAATGGGAAATCACAACCTTTCTGTGTTTGTTAGACCTTCATCAGTCTATCTTCATGACTTTCTTTTCACTTTTACACTAGTACACTTTTGAATGCAGGCCTTTTACTTGTAACAGAGTATTTCTGCCTCGTGATGACTCCTTTAAGTAAAAAAAAAAAAGATTCAGAGTACTCCTTCCAAAAGTGAGGGATGTGAGTGGTGCTGAAGTAGGATCGGGGTTGGAGCCCATGAGGTTGATTTGTTGACTTGTTTGAAGACGCAGCGCTAGTAGTTAATCACCTCTAACAATGAGTCCACGTGAGGGGAATACACATGAGACCACTGGGAGGTACACAGTGTTGGCTGAATGCATACCTCATATCCTCCTTAGCACTGTAGGACGCAACCTTCACCAACCTTCACACACACACACACACACACACACACACACACACACACACACACACACACACACACACACACACACACACACACACACACACACACACACACACACACACACACACACAAACACACAAACATGCGCAACACACACACACACACACACACACACGTTTCTATACTTGTGAGGATATCGCTTTATCGCTTTATTGATGATTCAATTTTTGTCTCCATTTTCAACCCTAAGCCTGAATTCGAAAATATCTGATCTACAAGCTCACAATGCGTCACCCGGGTTGAGAGCTAACCATAAATCAGACACGTCTCCAACCTAAACCTGACCTCTAAATGTCTGTTCCCATACCCCACCCTGGATCTTTTCCACTCTACAAATCATTTTAACCATAAAACATCCATTTATCTTGTGAGGCGCAGAATTAGTTTGTTCTTTTTCTCAACTCAATTCAACTATATTTGTGGGGACATTTGTTCCCCACAAATATAGTTACACAGACACACGCGCACGCGCACACACACACACACACACACACACACACACACACACACACACACACACACACACACACACACACACACACACACACACACACACACACACACACACTTTCCATATAGGGACTTATAGGGGTTTTGCATAGCTGACTCACCCCCTGCTGTGGCTTTTGTTTCCATTATTCATATCTCCAATTAAGCAGCCTGTCACCCTCCCACATCCACACATCACCAGGCCTGTGCACTGCCATCATCATCATCTGTGCATCTCATTCCCAGCACCAAGGTGTGACCTTCCTCCATACGTCAGCACGCATCCTGCTTTCACGCTGTACTCCCAGCGCGCTCTCTACCGCTTTGCTTCCATTTGTTGTCTCCCCTAGCCGAAGGCAAGGGGAGAGTATGTTTTCTGGCTTTTCCCCTCCGTCCGTCCGTCCGTCCGTCCGTCCGTCCGTGCGACCGTCCCTCCAGTTTGTTACCAGCTAATCTCCGGCGCTGTTGGCCCGGTCGCTGCCAAACTGAGCACACACACTCCCTGGATGCCAATTCAGAACCTCTGCCCCACATTTTTCACATGGTCCGGTTCTAGCGCCACCAGGAGGCCGTTTTTTGCAAAACTAACTATTGCCAGTATTCCTACAGATTTTCTCCAAAAATCATGCAAATCACTACACAGTATCTCTATAGTCATGAGATCAAGACAGATCTGTCTGATATTTCATATTCCATTCTAATTGGCTAACATTGGCTTCCAAAGTTTGCAGGGTTGGTCCATTTTGAACAAAATCACTTAAATCATGAACGCAGCTTGTGATTACAGAGGAATTCTGCACGCACATTCCCACTAGGTCAAGGAACAAATGCCACTCTTTTCACATTGACCTGTTATAGCGCCACCAGCAGGTCGACTTTTTCCAAACACATTTTTGGAACAAAATGCCTCAAGTCATGCATGCAGGGCCACATTGCCGTTAAAGGCTAAAGAAGACATGGCAGCCTTTTCACATTTAGCGCCACCAGGACCTACCTGACCTGGTAGAGACCTGTGCTCGGAAGAGCACTGCTTCTAGTTTCTATTTATTTTCATTTTAGCTGCATGTCTTATTGAAACATACAACTCAGACCTCTCCACTCAGCGAATCAGCCATCATATCGTCGTTGTCGGGTGGAAACCTTGTACCGGTATATCCAAAACTGTTCGTCTTGTATTTATCATTTTAAAAATGATTTAAACTAGTGAAAACAGCCGATCTACAAGCACACAACGCCTCGCACCGCAAGGCGTTTTGTGCTTGTAGATCTGCTGTTTTCACTACTTTTGTGCGACAGCCTTGTATGATGAAGCAGAGCTTTACTTTGCGGGGGAAGAAAACATACAGATTTGGAGATACGAGGTTTCTGCCCGAGAGTGACGATATGCAACATACACACGAGGAAGAAGGGGTATACGATTAGCCATACACATTATTGTAGGCAGGTGCGCGCAAACACGCACACACACCCCCACACCTGAATTATGTCGTCGCCTCAAATCAATTCATCACTCGTCAGCCCTTATCCGTCTCGTAGCTTGTTTTCTCACACAGTGTGTGCAATGTAGTGTGAAGCGGCGGGGTAAATGTAAACCATAGGGTAAATAGAAAGCTCAGGTGTAAAGCATGGGGTAAATGTAAAGTGCTGGGTAAGTGACAGACAGCCCACAAACGTGCGAGTCCAGATATGCAGCTGCTTAATGGCCCTGTTTGCTGCCACCGTACAGCGTGCAGCCGCCAGTCACATGAATCATGGAATTCAAAGCGCTCCACGACGTGGCCACTGAGCGGAACAGGGCTGTTAAAGCTCTTGAGCAATCCACGGGGCTTGTTCCAGATTTACCTTTTCACACAGACCTCACATGACACCGACGGTGATTATGTTTTCATGAAGCTGGCTCTGACAGCAGAGGGAGCAGCTTTGTCGCGCCGAAATGAAATGTCTGCTACAGCGCGTTGTGGATTGTCACCAGTAAAACATTGCGGTCGCGTGGAAACCTTGTATGTCCAAAATCCTTACTTTTCAGGAGTGTTCCAGTGGAGCTAATTCAGTTATTATTTAGCCACAAGCTCTTGTTAATACCTTTCCTTGGTTCAATATTTATACAACCCACAGACACCACTTTCACTTAAAAAAATATACGCATCACGATGCGTTGTGAGCTTGTAGATAGGCTATTTTTGCTACTTTCGAGAGACAAATGCCCTGCCAATAGCCATCAAAAAGTGTGACTCCTTACCCTCCTTCAAAACCACCATGAAAGAGCACATATCTTCTAGCTTGGTTAAAGGAAATGACCCCCCTCTGTTTCTATAAATACGGTATACTTTAATTGCTCATAGTATTGTTTATTTCTTGTATAGTATTGTATGTCTTTATATGTCTTGATCAATTGAATACACAGGACCTCAACGGAAACAAGCTCTCAGGGCTTTTTGTATTATCACTTTAGCATTAGTATATAACTGTACATCTATACGTTTGGCAAACTGTTAACAAACACTGTAGTATGACAACAAAAAAAAACATAAAAAGTGAAATAGGGAGATACAAGGTTTCTGCCCAGATAGCAACGAAATGCAAAGTGATACAAAGTAATCCCCTGTTCCCACAAGATGACATTCTTTAGTCCTCCCAGTCGCAACATTTGCATGACAAGTGAAAGCTCTTGTGTTGCCTTCCATCGCTGGGATATGTCCAATGAAGGAATGTGTTTTTTTTGTGAATCGGTGGCGGGGGCACAAGTTGTTTTGCTTTTTGCCCCCTGAATGGATTACCTTCTAAAGCCCAGGGTTGAGGATAAATTGCCTGGTGTTGCGTGTTCCCTCACCCCTAACTCTGGATGCAAACGTCCCTCCAGTGACACGCCGCAGTCATTAGTGGCTCTTAAATAATTCAGCTCAGAGTTATCCAATACCCAATAGGAACATGCTTCATTTTTAACACAATTTTCTATTAATCAGGAACACATTTTCTCACGGAGGGAATGCGTGTATGCGTGCATGTGCACGTGCAGGGTATACACTGAAATACTGAGTGTTAATTAATCTCTTGAAAGTGTGCCTTTACAGGTCAATTTGGTTACATTTGCATACTTTAACTGAGTTGACATGAACCCTGAGGACTTTACTGTGTGCAGATTAACGACAGTTAATGTTATTAGTGCCGGTGTGTGTATGCGTAAAGCATGTCTTTGTTGGTGCGAGGAGCTGGCATACGTACTGTACATGTACTGTATGCACAGATAGTAACACAGCATGTGTCAATGGTACCTGGCTGTGTTTTGTGTGTGTGGGTGTGTGCGTGTATGTGTGTGTTTGTAGTCAATAGCACTGCTCGTTCCAATCCAATCCAAATACATTTATAAAGCACATCTTAAAGCAACAGCCGTTGGCCAAGGTGCCGTATAATGGAAAATGTAAAGAAATATAAGACAACGCAGTAAAAACACCAGTACCATTTTAAAAGACAAAAAGGACATCAAAATGACAATAAAATAATGAAAGCAATAAGACCGTGAGATGAAGAAAAAGAAAGTAAACTTGTGCTGTATAGTGAGTTAAAAGCCAATCAATAAAGATGTGTTTAGTCCAGAGTTGTTCTGATACGCTTTCTGTATTATTCACATGATTATTGTATTAACTTGTGGCTGCACTTGAACAATTATTAATCGAATGATTCATAAGTTGCAGGAAACGGAATTGGAATCGGGAAGGACAAAATGATTTTCTGCTATGTGCATCAGAAATCATCTCCACCAATTAGACCTGAAGAAAATAGCCGTCGATGATATAGACACTGATGACACGGTTGGATTGTTTTTTAAAAGCTTGAGATGTGAACACTGCAGGCTCAGTTGAACTAAAGATCAATTCAGCCGTTGCCATGCGAGAAACAATTCTTATAAGATCCACAGCCTTTGGCCGTGTGCTAAAAAAATATATTAATTTTTTTGGTCCAACTCCCTTAGAGAAGTTTAATCTCAGAGTCTCGCTTTCAGGCCAACTCTGTTCAAGTAAATCAATTACTGCAGGAAGGCATTAAAAACCTGAATAACATTGTCCGCAGCAAGACGCTTTATAACTAATAATGTACAGTAGGAAATATAAATGCATGAATAACTGTATAAAGATGCCCCTCAGCTCCTCTTTGTGTGTGTGTGTGTGTGTGTGTGTGTGTGTGTGTGTGTGTGTGTGTGTGTGTGTGTGTGTGTGTGTGTGTGTGTGTGTGTGTGTGTGTGTGTGTGTGTGTGTGTGTGTGTGTGTGTGTGTACGCAGACATTTAATTTTACCTTTCACTCTAGACTCAACATCATCTCTTTTTAGGCGACATACCCACACCCTCCTCCTAATCTCTCTCTCTCTCTCTCTCTCTTCTCTCTCTCTCTCTCTCTCTCTATCTCTCTCTCTCTCTCTCTCTCTCTCTCTCTCTCTCTCTCTCTCTCTCTCCAGGCTAAGAAGCAGGACATCCCCCGTGAGGAACAGGGCCCATCAATAAAGAACCTGGACTTTTGGCCGAAGCTCATCACCCTCATGGTGTCTGTGATCGACGAGGACCGGACAGGCTACACACCCGTCATTAACCAGTACGTACCGTAATGTGTCACTAAATTTCAAATCATTAAATAGCAATAACTGAATTCCCCTTTAAACAAGCTTCAAACAACGTTCCTCTGCAAATAAAGACCTGCCATGAGACAACCTTTCTGTCTATCTCAGAAGGGCTTCCTATCGTCGCCTACACGAAGGCTGAGTCAGTCTTTCAGTCTCTTCTGGTTTGCCATGTCATTGCTATATATATACCCTGTATATATACTTATTGAAGCATATTGACTTGCCATGTAGCTGGTCATTGTACCATTTCAAAACTTCTCACGTCCTGCCATTGGCAAAACAGTAGATTTCCAGTGGATTGGCAGAACATTGAGCTTGTAGATCAGCTATTTTTGTTATTTTTATGACCTTCTCTGACTCGAAGTTTAAATCATGAAGGTTTTCAATGGGAATGGAGTAGTTTCTTACCATTTGCGGGTTTTTGTAAAAAATACGCTCCAATCTCCATAAAAAAAGGAAAGGCAAATCATGGAAAGAAACCTGTGGAAAAAATCCATTTGCAGGACATTTTCAGGAAACGAAAAAACGTGAAATGGCACATCTCTACATGAACCCATAGGGGCCTTAGAAAGTTGTGGTTAGAACTTAGAATATAGGCCTGTTTGACAATATGTGAATGTGTCCTAGGGGTTTGGCTTAACTCCAACATGAGAGCATTTGGATGAATACACATTATTAGTTCACGGTTGGAAGTTTCAGGTTTCGGTGCAAAACACTGTTCTATGGGAGTATGGGGTCATGGAAGTTTCCTGTCAGCCAAGCCTGTCCACAACTTTCCCACGTCCCATCGTACATTGCGCAGAAGGTGTGCGGCAGTTTCCGGCGTCGCAGCCGAGAACGATCTACAAGCTCACACCGGTTGCATCTGCGACGCGACGTGAGCTTGTATGTCTGCTGTTAACCGGAAGTGTCCCACAGATAATGCTACAGTAAATTCTCGCGGAAACAGGTGGATAAAATTCAGTGCTAATTCAAGCTTTAAAGTTCACACTGGAAAGGTTTGAGGAAGAATATGAATACATATTGCTCCAGTCGTTTTGAGACTTAGATGTATGTATTTATTATGGATGGAATGCAGGCGTGTTGTGGGGGGGTGTTTGTGGGGGGGTTGACTCATACACCGCAGGGGAGGAGGACTTTGGGGGGAAGTATAATCAAGCGCATCACATGACAGGATGAAACCTGAGTACTGCTTGCCTCAGCAACATTTTATAGAGGTGTCTTTTACTTTCAGTTTTTCTCCCTCGATGTCTTTCTGAGCCCACTGCCTTTTTCTTGCTCTTTCTTTCTTATTTGTTCTCTGCTCGGTGTAATTAATGTAATGCCCAAAACACACCCATGACCAAGTCAGGGCATGATGTTGCGCCAGGCGCTAACATGTTGCGCCCACATACACGTGTCCCGTAGATAGACAAAATGGCGTGGACACCCAAAGCGTTAAGTTAAGACCATGCGCCATGGTGCAAACTTCCGCTGTTAAAATAGGGCCTTAGCGGTGCTCATAGCAAGGACAGCCCCAGTAATGCTCAGGGGTGTCGCACCAAATTCTGGGCCCTGGGTACAAGGATTCATTGACTGGGAATGCATTATTGCGCATTATTTTGTGCTTTAACTATTGAAAAATAGCAGACATACAAGCTCACAGCGCGGCACCGAGTGCCGCGCTGCGAGCTTGTAGGTCTGCTATTTTTGAAAAATCTTGAACATTTGTTTCAAATCCTTCTAAGGTTTTTTGAAAAACCTATTTTTCCCATCTCAAAATATTTAGTTCCAGGGACCCCCTAGAAGCAAAATGTTCGCTTAAAAAATACTTGCACACATTTCCAAAAATAGCAGATCTACAAGCTCACAGCCGCGCTTGTATATCTGCTTTTTTTTTTTTTTACCTAACCCAATAGCTAAAGTTTATAATAATTAAGGCCCCTCCACCTTGGGCCCTTGTAACCCAGACCCACTTCCCCTCCCCTTGTGACGCCCCCAGTAATGCTGCCCTGTCATCTCACAGTAATGTCTGTGACACAGCTCCACAGCAACTCTCAACCACCGCCTGAGAAGAATGCCTGTGAATGTGTTTGTTTTGTTTGTTTGTTTCTGCCATGGTGACTCTCCCGCTGCGGATGATGGTTTAAACCCCTTGGGCTCTGAAATGTTGTGTCACTGTATGTAGGTCGATCGAACAAAAACGGGTTTGATTAGTTCTTAGAAACACAGAGAGGGGAGGCATTGCTGTCACATGTAAGCACTTTTCCCAGCGCGAGCATCATAATAATAAGCTCACGAGATGCAAATGGAGGTTGTCGCAGTGTGCTGTCATGACATACGTTTAGGGTTCGCTCCAGGCTGTGATTGTCTAGCGAGCCTTGAACACACCGTGGGAGTATGAAGGAAAGAACACAAGACAATAGGGGAAGGGAGGGAGGGAGGGAGGGAGGGAGGGGGAGAGCAGTGGTGGAAAAAGTACTCACATTTTGTACTTAAGCCCTGTAGATGTACTCCGTTACAAGTAAATGTGCAGAATTCAAAATGTACTTGAGTAAAAGTATGAAAGTATTGGCATCAAAATGTACTTAAAGTACCAAAAGTAAAAGTACCTAAATGTTTGAAAATAGCAGATGTACAAGCTCACAATGCGTCGCATCGCGACGCGTTGTGAGCTTGTAGATCGGCTATTTTCGAAAAGCCAAGGTATAAAACAGGGCTAAAGTGGTTTATGTGTGTTTTATAATATTATAATTTGTATCTGCAAAGTAACTATAGTAACTAAAGTTTTCAAATACATTTAGTGGAATATTTATGGAGTAGAAGTAAAAGTGCTGGAAATTGGAAATACTCAAGTAAAGTACAAATTACTCAAAATTGTACTTAAGTACATTACTTAAGTAAATGTACTTAGTTACTTTACACCACTGGGGGAGAGATACTGCAGACAACAAGAAGAGAAAGAATATTGTTTACTGGGCGCTTTTTTTCTGGTTTTGTTTTTATTTGTCGCCAGTGAGGAGGATAAATCTTTTTTAGTTGTCACAGAGTTGGATGTTGTTCCACCACATAAAGGGCATTCCAGAGGTGGAGTTGGAACAAAGCGCAGGTGCTGAGTTGTATATTGTGTGTGTGTGTGTGTGTGTGTGTGTGTGTGTGTGTGTGTGTGTGTGTGTGTGTGTGTGTGTGTGTGTGTGTGTGTGTGTGTGTGTGTGTGTGTGTGTGTGTGTGTGATTGTTTGCCCCGCGGTAACGTCCGCACTGAGCAAATGATTACTGTTCCGGACCAAATGGTCCCGGCGATTGTGTTTGACAGGGGTGGTCTGTGTGTCGGGGAAATTGACCTTCCTGTGGAGCCGAGGCTCTCGTCGCCGCTGTCGTCTGTAAATGTCCGCCCATCACCCACCATGTGAGGGCACGGATAATTAAACCATTGATGTAAAAGGTTTGACTGGTAATCCATAGGCCTTCAAAATAGCAATTTGCTCACCAAATGAGTCACCGCCACTCTCCCCCCTCCCCCCTCTCTCTCTGTTGTATCTCTTGCTGTCATTAGCTCTCGTGCTCGGCCACTCTTTAAGGTTGAGTTATACCAAAGACGACGGGAGAAACTCTGACTCTCACACTTTGATTGATTTCCTTGATTGACCAGAAGTGCAGTAGCAAGCCTCTTAATTTCAATAGTGCAGTGACCATAGAGTGTAGTGAGTCTCTTAATTTCAATGGACAAGTGACCATAGAACTCAAACTACGACCGATCCCTTTCGCTCCAAGGATCCAAGTAATTATTGGATCCATTATTCACAAGCCTCATACTTATGTTCCGGACACTCACATTAAAATGGCCCCTTTTCAGACGGAACAAATCAGGAGGAAAACTATCTTTGTTCTATGCTGCCTGTGTCTGCAATAACAACACTCCCGAGGGATCTACAGTAGCAATGCTGATCATAGGACTTTGTTGAGATCTGATGTTTGTTCAACCTGAATTGACCACGCTCACTTCAGGAAAGCTGAAATATACACCTCTTACTATTGGCGAGGCATTGACTTGGCTACCTTGTCAATATATAAGGATTGTTCTTAGTTAGCTGCACTGTGCATTTTGAGCTTGTAGATCTGATGCTACCAAGCGAAATATAAATCAATGGTTGTCAAAGTGTGGTCCGGGGGTGGGGCTGGGGGGGTGCCCCAGTAAAATGTGTTAATATAGCAATACAATCAGTACCCTATGAGCAGTGGTGTGTTCTATAATTTTTTGGGGGGCATACTATAATCTACAATCTGTGTCCATTCCTGTGGCCAACCCATACGCCAGTGCATAATGCCTATCAGATTCGCTACTTTGAAAGGTTCACGAGGGCATACGCTTTTTGAATCTTTTTTTTTCTTCACAGCATACAGCGTATACCCCCGTATCACGTAGAACACGGCACTGCCTATGAGGGTCCCTGGCAAAAATATATTTCCACCACCACTGTGAATCACGCCTTAAAGTCTGTCCCGTTTTCCCCGCCTCTCTCTCCCTTCTCTATTGAAATAAAAGACGCATTGAAATGGTGAGGAATTATAGTCAGATTAGGAAGGTCGCCCGCTGCCTTCCACATCCGTCCTGCACATCTGGTAAGTGGTGGGGTGTTGAAGGAGCCATCAGGCTGCCCAGCCGAGCGTGCTATTATTATGAGGGAAGGCTCTTCATTTCAATTGTTTCAATCTTCTCTCTCCAGGTTTCCGCAGGAGCTGAACATGGGTAAGATCAGCGCCGAGATCACATGGAACCTCTTCGCCCTGGATATGAAATACGCCATGGAAGGTCAGTAATGGGAACGCATTGGGATTAATACTGCATGTGACTTGTGTGCGACCGTGCGTATGCTTGTGTGTGTATGTGTGTGCGTGTTCCTGTGCGTGTAAGTGCTCGCTTGTCGTCACTGTCGGGCGAAAACCTCATTATGTCGTGTGTGTGTGTGTGTGTGTGTGTGTGCGCGTGTGTGTGTGCGTGTGTGTGCGTGTGTGTGTGTGCGCGCGCGCGCGCGCGTGTGTGTGTGTGTGTGTGTGTGTGTGTGTGTGTGTGTGTGTGTGTGTGTGTGTGTGTGTGTGTGTGTGTGTGTGTGTGTGTGTGTGTGTGTGTGTGTGTGAGAGTGATAGTGATTTAAGTGCACACATGTGCGTGTCATACTTGGTGTGTGAGTGGTGTTTATGGGCTGCTATCTCAGTGTTGTTTATGGGCTATCTGCCGTGGGCTGTGTGCTGCTGCCTATCTGCATTACACTGCCATGTAATGTCTCTGTATTGACCACTGCACGGACCCGACAAGTTGGTTTTAATCAAGCTAAACCATTGATCAAGACTTCAACTACCCACCAGAGGATCTGTACAAGATACTGCATGTTGAGTCCTCTGCACGTGCGCGTGTTTGTGCGAGGGAGAGAGAGACATATTGTGATTTAAGTGCATGTATACATTGTGTGTGTGTGTGTGTGTGTGTGTGTGTGTGTGTGTGTGTGTGTGTGTGTGTGTGTGTGTGTGTGTGTGTGTGTGTGTGTGTGTGTGTGTGTACCCGCCTCATGGGACAGTTTACAGTGCAGTGCAATCAGGCTGCACTGTGACACTAACAGTAATAGGTATTGATAACAAATCATTGCCACTGTAGATTACATAAGAAGGGGCGGAGCTAGGCTCTCAGCACAGGCCCCATTCTGGTTAATTGTATAAATCACGTGTAGAATAGCTACTTGTTGCGACCGTAGGTCGCAGTTAACTATAGTTAACTATGAAAACCGGCACATCTTGTACGCGTATCTCTGTAGATCATGCCTGCCACTGTGGTTCCCCTGACACATCACTGTGACATCACAGGTCTATGGGTTTGCTGTGATGGCAGGGGAACCACTCTTAACAGAATGGGTTTGCCGCTCTGACATCACGCTCTGGCTTCACTGTGATGGCACACTAACAGAATCGCTTCTATGCCCATATATGGAGTTCCCTGATGTCATCAATATTAAGCCCATATCTAACAGGACTTCATAGGGGAATGCCCATATATGGAGGCCACATCGGCCACATACCACACTAACAGAATCCATATATGGCCAAGACAGATTTCTACAGGCAGGGATCTCCATGTATGGGCATAAAAGGATATGATGTCAGATGTCATAGATATCATAGGACTTTCACATAATGAATAACTTAGTAAGCATGTTTGGGCTCTTACAGCATATCTTTAATACAATATATAGATCGCCATATATGGGTACCAGGGGTCTCCATATATGGGTAACTGGTCCGATATACATCACTGGCCAGATGGCAAAGAATTGGCGTGACCTCGCCCTTTATGTGGTGAATGTTCCAGTACCATGGACAGCACCCTCTACATGCATCATGTGGTGAATGTTTCAGTACCATGGACAGCACCCTCTACATGCATCATGTGGTGAATGTTTCAGTACCATGGACAGCACCCTCTACGTGCATCATATGGTGAATGTTTCAGTACCATGGACAGCACCCTCTACGTGCATCATATGGTGAATGTTTCAGTAAAAAAAAAATAGCCGATCTATAAGCTCTGCGATGCGTTTTGAGCTTGTAGATCGGCTATTTTTGCTTCTTTTGAATTGGAATCCTGAATTATTTTTTGTTATTCTTTAATTGGAATCCTAAATTTAACATTTTGATTCCATTTCAAACGCATTTAGTGATATACTCATGTTAACTTTATGAATCTAAATACAAATACATTGGACATAAAAAAGACATTTTAATACTACTATACTAGTCATTAAGCTACTAATATAGAATGACTGAATTAAAGCAGGTCATGTTTGGAATTGTAACAGCTGAAATATAATAAATATCAGTATTCCGGTATTAACCTGCGGGCCGCATTAACTGAAGGTGGGGGCCGCATGTGGCCCCCGGGCCGCCAGTTGCCCATGTATGCTCTACATGCATCATGTGGTGAATGTTTCAGTACCATGGACAGCACCCTCTACATGCATCATGTGGTGAATGTTCCAGCACCACCTCTGGTGGACAGCAACATGCACATAGTGAAACATTTGTAAATACTCTGTTACATAAAGTAAAAGGTTACATTCAAAATGTGTACTTGAGTAAAAGTACAAAAGCATTGGCAATTAAAAATACACGTACAGTAGCATATGTTGCATATAGAATGCGACGACAGAATGACAAGCTACGTCGCCGTTGACAAATGAGCTTGTGGTGTTTTAGAACACTCTGTCTTGTCACGACTCATTTCTCACAGTGAGAAAGAAAACTTTGTATCCGTCTCGAATCTCGCCAAATCCAAAGTACTCTTTAAACTCTAGACATTAAAAAAACAGATAAAGTAAATGTGGCGGTCTGCAACATTACAAGGCCTATTAAAAGATAAAGTAGGCATCGCGGTACAGTGAGGGGTATCGCTGCAACACAACTTGGTGAAATGAGCAACACAATATCAGATTGATTCCAGGATACAATTAAATCAAATTATTTATCCATTTTGGCATGTTTTTTTACAGTGTTGGAGATAAACACTGTGAGCCATGGGACATCATGGGAGCTCAGAGACTGCAGCTAAGTGTCAAATATGTACAATAGACAAAATGGCCTCTTACACATTAACATTATCAGTGTCACTTTAACTTGGAGAGTGTACAAATGGAACTTAATGGATCCCATACCATTTGTAACTATTTACTCTAATTTAATGTGTACTTAGAGAGTCCACCGGTCATCAAGTTATGGGCTTAGGAATGCGACAAAAACTAAAAGATCTCCATGAATTCAAGTCTTCGTGGGGTGTGTAATTGATAATTGATTGATTTTTGGTGAACTACTACTTTAAAGACCCATTCGTAAATGACATGAAGTAATTTTTTATTTCATTTACGCCAACAAGTCAAACAAAGTATGTCCAGCTCAGACTTGGTGAGTTGTGTTTACATTGGCAGATAGGCTGGTAGGGGTCTGCATCTCTGTCAGAGCTGCGTTTCCCCCCGCTCTGTTATTGTATCAGTTCCACCCAGCATCTGCCATCCATCACTCCCTGTCAGCCATGCCTCTACGCTGCCTCCAGTGAGAAGGAGAGTACTGTTACAGTACCCTGAGACACAAGTACTGTCTTCTGTCTGTTGTCTGTAATCCAGTGGTTCCCAAACGTTCTAGCTCAAGACCCAAAGACAAATGAGACGTTTGCTCCGGGAGTGAAAATGGCAGATCTACAGGCTCACAACGCTCATTGTGAAATTGTACATTGGGACTTTGGATTTCCAATCCAGTTCCAACTTGAATTGATTGATTGATGGATGGATGGATGGATGGATGGATGGATGGATGGATGGATGGATGGATGGATGGATGGATGGATGGATGGATGGATTGATTGATCATTAAATAAACAGTCACTTTCAACCTGGTGTCCTGATTGTTGGCATGCCATTCATGGGGATTTAGTTTTTAGTTTTTAACATTCATATATTTAAACTAGCCCTTACCCGTTCAAAGATATGAGCTCCAAAATGATGTGCAGTGTGTGGGCTATGGGATGTGCACTGTGTACACAGTATATGAGGGATGGAAAGTAACTTTAACTGGTGCTTGCATGATGTAGGAGCATCAATGTAAGAAACCCGTTTCGTTTAATGGCTACAGAGATACTGTTCCCCCACCCCCCCCCCCCCCCCCCCCCCCAGCCCGCCCGCCCGCCCACCCGCCTGCACACACACCCGCCTGCCTGCACACACACACACACACACACACACACACACACACACACACACACACACACACACACACACACACACACACACACAGAGCTGGTTAAACATTTTGCCTCAAGCTAGATGCAGAATAGATGTGCCTCATGCTAGATGCAGAATAGATAGTAGATACACCATAAAAATGCTAATATACAGCATACGATTTGTGAAAGTGACAAACGGGCTTCACAGTTATGTCAGGTGTGTTCATATGCTGATGGTGATGCGATTTCAGATCAATTGCTCCAGCCACTGAGGAGAAACGCTGTTTCAGACAGACAGACACTCAGACAGACATTCGCAAAATTATAGTATAGATATTTCAATTGACACAAATAGAGGAAATACCATATCTAAAAGCTTGCATTGTGATGAAATGTGAGCTTGTAGATCGGCGAGGCAGCTCTAATCAGACAACAGTGGGGATTGGATTGAGGTCATGGTTTGGGAATATTCCTGATACCTGCTTTGTATATGTACGGTTAGATCGAGAAACAGTTAGATCGAGAAACGGAGCGCCCGTCGTGCAGCGCGGGGCAGAACAATTGCGGTCGCTTTGATCCACAATAACAACAACGTAGCGTCGGCAGGAATGATAGCGCCTCATCCCACGGAAGTTAGGGTTAGGGTTAGGGTTAGGGTTAGGGTTAGGGTTAGGGTTAGGGTTAGTTTTACTGAGGTTAGGGTTAGGGTTAGAGTTAGGCATAGTAAGCTAATGGCTAACTACATCTGAGCTAGGCTGCTAGTAAACAACAGAGAAGGGTCGCAAACAAGTGACGTCGGGCGACTACACAAGTGAATGGCTGTTGTCGCCATCTCATGGGGACTACGCAGAATTACACAGGTGCGCTGATAAGAGACTATCAAATGAATTGATCCAGGTGGTGGTAGGGGTGTGTGGTGAACTACAAAACGAGCGCTCTTACCACAATCTAACTGAGTTACCCAATCTAACTGTAACATATACATTCGTGTGTATGTGTGTGTATGCAGTATTTGCATGTGTGTGTGTATACCATAGACTGTAGAAAAATATGGACGAAGCGAAGCCATTGGTTTCTATGCAGCGCAAATTGCCCTTTCTACTCCTTGGAATGGGTGTCGCCATCATAGAATTGTAAAGGCATCAGAGATGCTATCGGCTGCCAACGGTCACGTGCAACGCAGGGATACATGGGAGAATGTGGTCGGAGCCTCCCGAAATACAGCACACGAAGAAGAACACAGCCGGCTGGTATCAGTTTAGTTGTCCACGCCCCCCCCGCAACTTTATCATTTATTTTAAAATACATTGGACCACATTTCGACAAAACGAATATGATGGTGATTGAAAGGCAATTTTTAACTCGCGATAGGAACCATACAGTATTCATGGAAATGTTAATTAAGGTTAGAAAACGAAAGGGGAAAATGAATGGGATCCAATGGAGGGCAATTCTTTTTGCAATCGGCCGGGGGGGAAAACAGCGCAACTAGCGGCCAATCATAGGAAGTTTTAGTTCCGTATTGGAGTCCTTTTAAATCGGCAGAACTATGCCCCTGGTGTATACATGTGTGTATACATGTGTGCGTTGAAGGCAGAGGAGAGGAGCAGTAAAATCTCTTCCCAGCAATTTATCCTTGTCTCAACAGCACACGCCTGCTCCCCCCTCTCCCTACTAAGGCCACTGCGTTTCTATGGCAACCAGGTGCCGAACCACTGATAATTTATGCGGCGCACGCACATGCACTTACTACACACGCACGTGCGTGCACGCGGACACACACACACACACACACAGACACTAAAATATGCATGCAGACCACATATTGATGCTGTCGGACAGAAACCATGTATTTCCATATTTAAACCTTTTGTGTTTTTTCTTTTTGTAAATTAACTACCAACGTTTTCATACAACAGTATCGAGCAAACGTTTCAAAAATAGCCGTTCTACAACTTCTCAGTTTTGGACATAGAAGGTTTCCACCCGACAGCAACAATATATACAGTATATAGGTTGATGCATTATTTACTTCTGCAGTTTAATGACATGGTGAAATGTGATGTGTTATCGCCATGGGGAGGGGGTGTGTATAGGCAATGTAATGTTGCATGCATTACATGACGCAAGCGCGCACACGTGTGTTGTGTGTTTGTCTGTGTGTGTGTGTGTGTGTGTGTGTGTGTGTGTGTGTGTGTGTGTGTGTGTGTGTGTGTGTGTGTGTGTGTGTGTGTGTGTGTGTGTGTGTGTGTACTCCTACAGTATGTGCCTATCATAATAAGTGTTACCAGAGGTGACAGACCACACTTGTTTGCATGGGTGGTGGGAATGCATGTGTTTGGGCCAGCAGTAGCTCAGGAGGTAGAGCAGCCGCTTGAGAAACAAAAGGTTCCTGATTCGATCCCTGGCTCCCTCCTCTGCCATCAGCCGTGGTGGACAGTAACTGAGTGAATGTACTTGAGTACTGTACTGTTAAGTACAGATTCAGAGGATTTGTATTTACTTTGATTGATTGAATATTCTATTAGTCACAATGAACAACATCACATGTACAGTAGTCACAATTAAGATCAGCACGGCACAGGTACAGTTAGAACATCCTGCCCAACAGGAACACCCTGAATAAGGCCTTTTACGGTCTTTGCACAGGGAGGAACTTGAGTATTACATTATTGTGATACTTAATACTCTTGCATTTCCAAGGCCAAATATTGTACTTTTACATTTCTAGGAAGGCTGAAAAGTACCTTTTAGGTTGGCTGTTTTCTTTTTTCTTCCCTGGCCACACATCTGCTCTGCTTCTCACTCCGCTAGCCAGTCCAATGACAAGAGGTCATCGAATGAGGATCGAACATGGCTACTACATGGCCTTGTTTTCCTTCCGTTTACACTTCTTCGTATGCAAAAAATACAATACAAAATACATTATGTTAATCTAGTAGTGATCATACTAGTTCAAGCGGTTTCTGTATTGTTACATCTTGTATGGGAGTGTAGGATTAAAATGATTTTAATATCTCTGGTTCAGTAATGTCTTTGTTTTTATCAGTGTTTCTACAAGCTGGTTCTACAAGCAAGCACTTCAGTGCATGCAGTGCAGGTGGTTTCAGAGTTACTTATCTGAAACAAGAGTTACAAGGTCCTATAAATTCAATGTGGAAAAATTACAGTAATTCATAGATGTCAAAAAATAATAAATGTACTTTTACTTGTACTTTAAAGCATGTACTCTTCTTCTTTTCAAATCTTTTTATTACGTTTTACATAAAGCCCAGGGGCGAGTATACAGTGACATTGGCTTATATCAGGTGGACATAAAACAGCAAACATAATAGACTCCTTCCGCTATCCCTCCCACCCTCAATCCCCATGAGTTGCAGGACAATCTCAGAAAATAATGAAACATAAATAAATAATAATAATAACCAGTAAGACGCCCATATGTACAGAAAGATGTACAGAAAACATACATAAAAAATAAATAGGATTTGTTGCAGTTAGTAGTCAGAGCAAAGCATACAAACTGCATAGTGCAGTTTGTGTGTTATTACATTTCTTCTCAGGGCCAATTAAAGCATGTACTCTAACCCTAACCCTTTGAAAGTACTTGTTTATTCTTACTTGAGTAACATTTTGACAGAGCTTCTTTTACTTGAAGTGGAGGGTTATCTCTACTCTTACTCAAGTACTGGGGTCGAGTACTCTGTCCATTTCTGGCCATCGGTTTGTGAATGGGTGACTCTAAGGCACATTGTAAAGCATTTTGGAGCATTTTGGAGCTAAATAAACACACCATTTATCATTTGACATTTGACATCTATGTGTGCACGTATGTGCGTGTGCTGAGGCAAAGAGCAGCTCTGAGTTACTTTCCACCAGTGTGTATGTGTTGAGGATAACTGCTGTGAGACTCAGCACTCCTGTTCGGTCTCAGCAGCCTGTCTATGCCGGGAGCCTCAAAGCTAGAGCAAAAACACGAGCAGCTGGAAGGAGCGCTGGCAAACCAGCAGTAATTTAGCAGAAAGAGAAGTGCTCCTCATGAGGAACAAGACGTGTCATGTTGTCCTTACTGGCATGTGTCTGTCTCTGTGGGCCAGAGAGAGAGAGAGAGACGTTTGAGAACCAGAAACATGACATTCAGTGGTTTGCAAACAGTTAAAGGTGGAGGTGTCAGAGTCCAGTACAGTTCCGTCAAACATTTGTCAGCCGTGAGAGGAGGAACAGCAGGATTTCAATTACTGTAATGACCACTCACTGGACAGGATGCCAACTGAGGCCCTGCGGCTGAGAGAGTGTGTGTGTGTGTGTGTGTGTGTGTGTGTGTGTGTGTGTGTGTGTGTGTGTGTGTGTGTGTGTGTGTGTGTGTGTGTGTGTGTGTGTGTGTGTGTGTGTGTGTGTGTGTGTGTGTGTGTGTGCGCGTGTGTGTGCGTGTGTGTGGGAGGGGGGTGACAGCACTGATGACAGCTTGCCCTGGTAATGGAGGAGTTACAGACGCACGACCAGTCACATTCCAGGACTGTGTGTGTGTGTGTGTGTGCATACGCGCACATTACTTCCACGCATTACTTTAGGCCTACGTGTGAGGGCAAAATGTCCCCACACAAGTAGCCTATTGACCGATTTCTTGAACGACACCCTGGAGAGGGCGCCGCCGCCATTAGCTGCGGTGTAAACAGTAGTGTAAAGTAATGTGTAGCCTACAATTACTTAAGTACAGTACTTAAGTACAATTTTGAGTATTTGTACTTTACTTGAGTATTTCCCATTTTCAATCATTTTACTTCTACTCCACCACTGGCTGCTGTTTGCACCACAGTTGGCATCTACAGCAGGGGTCTTTAACAGGGGGTCCGGGACCGCTAGGGGGTCCTCAGAGTTACTACAGGGGGTCCTCCAAATATTCCAATACTTTTTATATTAACAACTTGAACCCTAGCGTCCATATTCTGAGAACTGTAGCCGAACATAGCAGATCTGCAAGCCCACAACGCCTCACGCTGCGTGGTGTTGTGAGCTTGTAGATCGGCTATTTTCGGCAAAGAGGTTTGGTGTAGAGGGGAAATAGAGCAGATTAAGTACGGAGTGAAACGTCAAGTTTATTAGGCAATGACAGCTCAAGTGTTAAATACCTGAACACACAAATTGACATGATACACTGATGACTGTGCTGTCAAACAATGAAACTAAATGGAATTTATGATAAGGTTGTGGGGGTCCCTGCTTCATTTCTCACTCAACTAAGGGGTGTTTGGCCTGAAAACTTTGAAGACCCTTGATCTACGGGGAAGCGCTCAGAAGATCAGTCTATAGTAGAGGGTGGGATACGGAGCCCCTTATCGGCCCTCAGGGAGAGAAAAAAAAAGGGAATGCTATTTCGTGGCCTCGAATTACAATTTCGTGGCCACGAATTACTATATTGTGGGAAAGAAATACTTAATTCGAGGGTATGAAATAACAATTTAATTCATACCCTCGAATTAAGTATTTCTTTCCCACAATATAGTAATTTGTGGCCACAAAATTGTAATTCGAGGCCACGAAATAGTAATTGGTGGCCATGAAATAGCATTCCCTTTTTCTTTCTCTCCCTGAGGGTCGATGGGAACCTCACTATGTCAAAAAAAAAAAAAAAAAAAAAGAAAAGTTACTTTTCAGGATTCAAAATAAAAAATTGCAAAAGTAGCTGCCACAAGTTTTCGAGCTTGTGGATCTACTACTTTTGATGCTTTCATGTGATGCTGTACTATGATCAAGTAGCGCGTTAATTTGCAAAAAAAAACACGAAAAGATAGAATATGGAAATAAGAGTTTTTCCCCGACAGCAACGGCAGTTGTGTGCCGCTGTTGCACGCCGAAAATAGCTGATCTAGTAATACATGTGTGTCTGTGTGTGTGTGCTTGCGTGTGTGTGTGTGTATAAAACAGTACATGTGCATGTATTATGCATGTATATATCCTATGTAATGTGTGTCGTAGGTTTTCTCCCTCAGATGAATGTGTCTAATGAGGTCATCATAGTTCAGAGCCAGGAGGAGCCAGGGTCTCTGTTCCCCCCTCCTCCTTTCTGCTCCAACCAGACGGAATTAACTCACACTGACTTGTTTACATAAGACGGCACACAGGAGTGATGGGACGGCTGGCTCTCTGTGTGTGTGTGTGTGTGTGTGTGTGTGTGTGTGTGTGTGTGTGTGTGTGTGTGTGTGTGTGTGTGTGTGTGTGTGTGTGTGTGTGTGTGTGTGTGTGTGTGTGTGTGTGTGTGTGTGCGTTCGTGTATGTGCGTGTGTGCGGTGAATGTGTTCATGCATGCTTTTGTGAAAGAATGTACTGTGAGAAAAAGTGAGAAGAACTAAACAGATTATGTACTTGCATGTATGTGCTTGCGAGAAAGCGTTTGTGTTTGCACACGCGTGCACAAGCATGCATGTGTGTGTGTGTGTGTGTGTGTGTGTGTGTGTGTGTGTGTGTGTGTGTGTGTGTGTGTGTGTGTGTGTGTGTGTGTGTGTGTGTGTGTGTGTGCGTGCACGCGCTCTTGCCCGTGCACTCACATTACTTAATGAAGTCTTTGATGTATTTTCCACTTCCCGTTCGCAGTGCCTCTGGTGCCAGGGCCTCTGGCACAGCGAGGGATGCTGCTAATTTTAAACATCTCTGTGTGAGCGTGCACGTCTGTGCACGTGCGTGAGAGAGAGAGACAGAGAGACAGAGAAACAGAGAGAGGAATTACAAAGCTATATGAAAGGCCTTATAGAGAACAATAGAGACAAGGCGGAGATGAGCCTGTTTCATACCAAAAGAGGCGATTTACAACCTCACAAACTTGTCGCGATGTGTGATGCATTATGATCACCTCTTTTCAGCACCTGACACTGGCGCGCTACTGAGTATAAATCTAGCTAATAGAGGGGCCAAGAGGCTAGTAATATTCACTGTGATGATAGGAGAGAGAGACAGAGAGAGAGAGACGGAGGGAGATGAAGGCAGAACACAGAGCAACATTTTAGAGTGAGTGACACCAAGAATGATGGAGGGAATGATGGCGACCCTGATAAGAAGACAGACAGTGTGGGCAGATGTTGCTGAACCATAGCACTGCTCTGTCTGTAGCTCTGTCCTGCCACAGAGGGAGAGACAGAGAGACAACAAAAATCAGTCTCAGATGAGCACATCCTCTGAATATCCACTCTGGTTTCATATCATCAAGACAGAAGGGCTTGCCATCACTTCGGCATGACTCAGAATCTGATGCATTTGTTTGTTTGTTTGTCTGTGTATGTGTGTTTGGCAGTGTCTGAGCATCATCTGCGCATATTTGAGAGACAGTATAGGATGGTACAGCCAAAGGCAACAGAGGCTTAAGGAAGAGGGATTGCTGCTCTGGGAGTTTATGTTTCTGGGGTTCACTCAGTGTTAAGACAAAAACAAAACAGTTCTGTGAGTCGGCTTAATAGGAACGATAGATCTGGACCTGAGACATTAATGGAAGGGAAGTATTCGCCTCTTGAATTAGAGGGAAGCAGTAGCGGCTACTTTGGGAGTTCAGATCGAGGCAACATTAACAAGTGAAAGAGTCCAGCTCCGTAATTTAATATCAACACGGTCTTTGACCATTTTATAAAATGTAATATTTAAAAAAGTCTCAAGAGAGGAGAGGTGCTTTTGAGAGCTTGTAGTTAAAAGTCCGTGTCCACATGTATCATTGTGAGGTCCTCTGAAAAACCATCTCTGTGCAATAAATGTATTAATGTATTTTCCTCCCCTGAAACATCCCTTAAAAAGTTTGCTCTATCTTTACCCTCATTTAGTATTTTATATCCTATGAATTATGAATGAGTTTGATCCTCAGTATCCTAGAGTATCCACAGAGAGACCACATACAAACGCGACATCACTTGATCATTGGTTAATGAGTTCTGTAATAGTAATCTCAATCTGCAAAGTAACTAGAAACTAAGGTTTTCAGTGGATTAAATCCCCCCCAGGGGTCTCCCTGGGACAACATCAGATGGGGGGTCCTTTGGCCAAATACCTACATTTGGGGGTCCATGACATGAAAAGGTTTGAGAACCGCTGCTGTAAATGACGACTCAGGGTTTGTACTGTGCACTGTCCCCCTCTGACCTTTCCCATTTGTCGCAGTAACCACGTCCCCACTCTTTTTCAAGAAGGATGGGAAGGCAGTAATACAATATCAAAGGTTGTTGCAGTCACACATCGCAGGGCAAACTAGCTCCTTAATGAAGTTCTGTATACTTCCATATATCCACAGTGGAGTTATATTACAGTCTAGTTTTTAAATGTGGCGCTTCCCCAAGCGTGTCATTAAGGATCTAATGCTCTCGCAGTGCAGTAAACACATATTTTGTAGCCCACTGGTGCAGCCTAAATTGTTTAATCAAATTTCATTTTCAATTTCTCCGACAACACTCCCCTCCCCCGGGCACGGCCTGCAGGATTGTTGTCTATGGTTGTTTACGAGAGGCTGGGCTGAGGCATGCATGAGGCGACGCGCTTCCATCGCGACCGGTGAATGTCTGATTTGAATCAACCCGAGTCTGACACCATTTAGATAGTGTCGTCGTCGCTGTCGGCCGGAAACCTTGTATGTCCAAAAGCATTACTTTTCAGGGAACCGTACATTGTTGCTGTCTGGCAGAAACCTCTTATCTCCGTATTCTAACTTGTGTTTTGTTTCGTAAATTAGCGTCCTACTTGATCCTACTACAGCGTCACACAAAGCATCAACATTAGCAGATCTGCAAGCTCGAAACGCGTCCCAAAGCGGTGCCTTTCAAGCTTGCAGATCTGCTACTTTTGATGCTTTGGAATTTGAATCCTACGAAAGGTACTGTTTTGGACATATGAGGTTTCCATCCGACAGAGACAAAATCATCTGTGTTCCAATGCATCAATGTTATTATCTAGTGGCAAAGCTCGTGTTAATATTTTTCATTGGTTCAATATTTATGAAAACTCACAGGCAGACTTAACCACTTTCACTTCCACTTTCAATTATTATTTTCAAATTGACGATCTACAAGCTCACAACACACCGCAATGTAGATTTTGCTTGTATTTTGGGCTTGCAGATTTTGCCGGTATCTTCGGTAATTCTGCCCGACACTCTTGTGTGAGTATGACGAAGTAGGGCATTCGTTTATGGAAAAGAAACTTGTTGAACTTTGAAATATGGAGATACAAGGTTTGTGTATCTAATAATATTTCTCAGAGCTGCTTCCCAACATGGCAGCATGTGTGCTAAAGCCCTCACTGCCTGGTTTGTTTGTTTGTTTGTTTGATTCTGTATTTTGCTGGCAAGAGTCACTGAGGATGCATTATCATGGAACACAGCTGTTGTCCTAATGCCAGACATCCAGGAGTGCTGTTTACACATATTGTTTTTAGGACTCAATAGAATGCATTATATTTGTAATATGCTCCTTTAGAGGTAATGTCCACAGAATCTTTTCTGTCTGTAAAAAGTGCCCTCTCCAGACCATGAATGCAGTTTTTACTATGGTGAAAGAAATGCAAATGCCCTCTTTCCATGCCATACTTGAAGGCAGCATTCAAGAGAATTACCTTGCAAACTCTCCTGAACTTGAATGCAGCATCTCATGTTGAAAGAATTTCCCTCTCTGTATAGAAATCCATGCCGTTACACCACATCTCCAGTATTCACTTGATTATGCTTGGTTCAGTGTGGTATCACGCACCGAAAATAGCCGACCTCCAAGCTCACAACGCATCGCAGCGTGACGCGTTGTGAGCTTGGAGGTCTGCTAGTTTCGATATTTCCACCAAAAGGCCCTTTTAGAAATTGTAGCCCCTGCATACTGTATATGGGCATATCAGTATACTCGGCGGTGCCCCTGGCATCTAGTAATCGTAATCTGCAAAGTAATTATAATCTGTCAAATAATCCCATGTTGTCTCTGGATCATATAAAAGTATCAAAAAGGAAATACTGAAGTAAAGTAAAGCTACCGCAAAATTGTACCTATGTACGGTACAGTACTTGAGTAAATGTACTTGGTTACTTCCCACCATGGCTTGTGGTGTTATAATAGCCATACCAGTGGGCTGTACAATGGAGCTGCATTAGTAGACTTTGGCATTGAGCTGTGTGGGTGGCAGAGCTGCAGCAGTGGGCCTGTATAGTGGATGGATGGCTGTCAGCAGGCCAGGAGACACAATGTGTCAAAAAGCATCAGGACTGCATAAAGAGTCATTGTGTTGCAGCCGCTCTGTTCTCTGGGCCTTTGGACTGTATCGTCGTTGGTTGGAACCGAAACCTTGTATCTCCATACTTCAACTTTTTGTGTTTTTTCGTACATTTACGCCCTGTGCTTGTATATCTGCTACTTTTTACTATTTTTGAATTTGAATCCTGAAAAGTGAACTGATCATACTACAGCGTCAGTGCGTCACACAAAAGCATCAAAAGTAGCAGATCCGTTCGCACTGCGTTTTGAGCTTATTTTTTAATTTGAATCCTGAAAAGTAACAGTTTTTGGACATATGAGGTTTCCACCTGGCAGAGACGACAGTCAGGCCACATGTCAGTGGTCCTCCTTTGAGGCAGCTTAGCGGACCGGACCGCTTTGACTGAAGTAGGTCAGAGCCCTATGTGAAGGAATTATGTCACTGAGCTCTATGTACTGGCCTTGTCTGTCATTGTGATCCTCATGGCTGTCCCTTGGCATATCTGGCCTTTCACAAGGCTCACGGATTCATAAATCAGAGTATGCCGATGAATCACGGCGGGACATAATTTTCGGGCGTGGGGGGAAATTTAAATCAATGAGGCAGAGAAGTGAGCGAGTCCCCTCTGAGTCTTGTCTGTCCCTGTGGGCCCAGTCAAACACGATGACATCCTCACCAGGGACCCCCTGAGCCGATCTGTCCCTCAGGGAAGCCCCCCGATGTTTGTACCACCAGTAAGACAAACATGCACACCAACGCACACACGTACGCATGCCTGCCATGTACTGTACACATGGAGGCTCACACACACACACAAGCATGCACAATTAATAGGCATGGAACATTCGATAACACACATACACACTCAAGGGCAGAAACACAAACACGTTTCAAACACACACACACA
This sequence comes from Nannobrachium achirus, assembly GCF_963921795.1. Classification (NCBI taxonomy): domain Eukaryota; kingdom Metazoa; phylum Chordata; class Actinopteri; order Myctophiformes; family Myctophidae; genus Nannobrachium; species Nannobrachium achirus. Next base: position 31,717,730 of record NC_137816.1, on the reverse strand, counting down.
CACACACACACACACACACACACACACACACACACACACACACACACACACACACACACACACACACACATACAGTGACACTGCACACGCATGCAATTCTCTCCTTCTGACACGAATACAAACACTAGTAGCTCATACGCGTGTACACACGTGCACGCGAGCATGCACACAGTGATTGGTCCCAGGAGGTTGGATTTGGATTTGCATAAACAGTCCAGTCTAAATACAGCAGCGCTGACTCTGCTATACTTGCATATGATATCCAAGTTCTGCCATGAAGGTGGATTTCATCATGGAAATAGCAGTATAGCAGACGCTTTGCATTTGACAAAATTATGTATAATTATTGTGCATGAAAAGAAATCAATTTCACGGATGACAGACTTTCAGAATTAAACTTAAAAACATAAAAAGTCGTAACGTTTGCCTTAATAATCAACGCTGACTGATCCTCCCACCAGCTTTGTGCTCTGGTCCTGCGCGTCGCGTGGCAGCAGGTTCTGACGGGCAGCGGTATCTTTTGAAACAGTCCTCCCCTGCTGTCTCTTTTATCCTCACCAGTGGCCTGCAGGAGGCCGTTCTCATTAACTGTACCTCCGAAAAGTACTGCACTGTAATTGATATATCGTCGCTGTCCTGTACAGTATGTCTAAAATTACTATTCAGGAAACGGGGGAAAAGAACCTGTGTTCCAATGGCTCCAGTGTAATTTAGTCACAAGCTCTTGTTAATACTTTTCATTGGTTAAATATTCATGAAACCCACAGGCACACCTAACCACTTTCACACGTTTTAGGAAATAGTGAAAATAGCACATTTACAAGCCCTCGGTCGTTATGTGAGTGAACTTTTCACTGCTCTTGCGTGACACTGCTGTACAATGAAATAGGGCATTCATTTACAAAAGAAAAAAAACTGTAGTGAAAAGTAACTAAGTAACTAATGTACTCAAGTACTGTACTTATACAGTTCTGAGGTATTTTGATAGTATTTCCAATTTTCATTACTTTTACTTTTACTCGATTACATCTCAGAGGCAAACATTGCACAACAATTACCTTTGTTACGAGTTATTCTGATGCCAATGCTTTTGTACTTTTACTCAAGTACATTTTGAATACTGGACTTTTACTTGTAAGGGTACGGTCACAGTGCACTTTTATTCTACCTATGAAATACTGCCAATGCATCTCAATTGGAATGGAGCGGTCTGCTGCCATTTGAGGATTTATGTGAAAGAAACGCTCCACAAACACCACATCTGAGTATTTTCCCACCACTGGAAAAACATATGGACATAGTTTCTGCCCGACAGTGATGGTATCATAGCCTAGTAAACTGACTCCTCCTGCCTTCTGGTTTACGAGGTTAATGGTATCATGTATAACCAACCAAGGTAATAGTGAGCCAGGACTGTGTTATCAGAAAATAGCTTCAGATAACAACATAACATTCAGGCGAGACCGTGCAGTTGCTCAATATCCATTAAAAGTTTTAAAGTATTCAGGGGCAGAAATGCGCTTCACAAACATCTAGATGCGTGCGCTATCAACTCAACATCGATGTTGTCTCATTTACTTTAATCATCGCCGTTGGCGACTCAATGATAGTGTCTTTATTGTCCCCTCGGGGACATTCATCTTCACAGTCTGTTCCACAGAAAAATACATAAGAGTGTAGCACAGAACAACATTGCACACAAATCACCAAGACAATACATGAAGTCCCCAGTATACACAGAACCATCTCATCAGCGAGGCAGTTTGTGTAATGCCGCAATGGCTAAAGCAGTGGTCAGCAACCTTTTTGAAATGAAGTGCCATGTTTTTATTCTCTAGATAATCAGTGTGCCATGTCAACATAGATTTTAATGACACGCCATCAAACATTGACATATTTTTGGCAGGACACATTTTATAACGATCATTAGACTCAACCTATAATCCATCTCCCCGACGCCCTCCAGAGTCAAAGTTCAGAATTGTAATGAATGTAGAATTATGTGCAGGAAGTAATTTGCTGTAAATTAGGTTACTTTGTTTAACTGACCACGTTTTTAAAAATGATTTGATATTAAAATAAAACAATCCTCTCTCTCACACTTCTGCCAGTGTGCCAGTGATCACCCTCCCCTGTGCCAATGTTCGCACCCGTGCCTAAGGTTTGCCTACCCCTGGGCTAAAGGGACAAAACGTCTGCTTTTTCCTCATTACAAATTTCTGTATCTTCGTCCAGATGGCATAAGGTACAAATGATGATGTGAGGGATGATCACATTGCCATTGTCAGTGCAAAGTGTGTGATGGCCTCATTGTTCACATCAGAAAGTCGATTAAGTTGAATTAGTCTCTCACTTCCAATGTCGTGCACTATACAGCTTGTGCCAGAGCAAGGCTTTCATGGAGGCCATTAAAGGCCATGGCCTCCATGGCCCCTCAGTTTGGTGGCCTTCTGCCCCTCAAACAATGATTATGCCCTGGGGCCACAGTCAGTGACCTTCATGCCCTCCCACACTGTTTTCTCCTCTGCTTCTTTTCTGTTGAGGTGACCAGCGCGTTTTGTTGAGGTTTGCAAATTCTAAACTCCCCCTGACTCCTGACTCCACATCTTCAAATAAGTCCTGCAACTCAGTATGTCCAGAGCTGTATGAACATTTGACTCAGACGTTTGAACAAATATTGATAATTTATTGATGTATTTTACTCTGAATTATACTATATATTGATATAGTATATATATTTAGTTTTATTTGATACCCTTCCTGCTCCGCCTTGGTTTCAAGTGACGTAACAAGTCACATGTGGAAGAAATGCTGGATATTCTTAGGAGTATGCATGCAAAGATTGGACATAACTTCATGTCCTACAAAGGGGGTGCAGCATTACAGACCTTTTGTAAAGAGATGCATGCATGTGAGCATTTGTACTGCCACACTGAGAGAGCCAGGCAGTGAGAGACGTTTCACCCACTGCACACTCTAACTTCAGCACAGAGGACAGCTCCATGTGCTACATATAGAATCTCCTTCTCATAACAGGCCAGTCAATCTGAGGTTTGACCCAAAAGAAATATGGTTCAAGGTTTTTTAATGATCCTTCGGGTCATCCAAAAAACATGTTAAAAGTTTCCCATTATATTCTTAGTGGATCAAGGTGAATTCAGGGGTTTCAGGTTTGGGTCCCTTCACTTACTATACAGGTAAAAAGACGTCTTTGCGTGTGAGGGATCTAAGTCTAACTAGGGTTTTTTCATGAATCTGAATCCATTGCAAGCATTTGTTTTGCACAAAAAACATTCCTCGGCTACTGACCCTACAAAACTGAGCTGACCCCAGAAAAGTGATGACTCATCACTAGACCATAGTTTTGTGGGTCCTTTTTTAGCGAGAAAAATGTTTTTTGTGCAAAACAAATACTTGCAATGGATTCATGAAAAAAACCCTAGTTAGACCCCTCACATGTTTTGGGGGGGTCTTTTAAAACTTGATCACCCTGAATTTACCTTGATCCACTAAGAATATAATGGGAAACTTTTAACATGTTTTTTATGACCGTAAGGATTATAAAAAAAAAAAAGATTACTATTGCAATGTCTTTTGGGTCAGGCCCTTTTTTTTAGCTTCGATTGACTGGCCTATAACTTCAGGGCGAGTAGTGAGAGTTTTAGGCCCTGCTCAACCTCATGAATGAATAACCATTACGCTGGGTGCTTATTTCAGAGCTGGACAGAATGGGCTCGGGGTCAGCCCCCTGATCAGAGTCTGAACCACAAATTCTGTGACATTTATAGGGGCGTTATTGGAGATGGGATAAATGTCCTCTCAGCACATTTTAAATGTATCTCCACTTTCAACACACATTAATGTTTGAACTGGCTAAGGATGGGTGTACACAGTACACACAGACACGTTAATGTGATTCCTCCTAATCAAGCAGTAAATTATTAAAGATGCACTGTGTAAATGTTTTGTTCTACCCCAGATTTGAACGCGGGTCTCCTGTGCAAGTGCTGATTTTTTAACCAATGAGCCAATAGAGCAGACACAAGATCTAATTGTCTCAATAGAGGAGGAGCAAAGATACCGAATACAGCCACCCCAATTTTATGTTATATTGTGTTACAAAAGTAGCATTTTATTCAATAAAAGGAAATACATAAGCTACTGAATGAATGGAGTGTACTATTTTGTTGAAGCATGAAGTCGAGAGGGAATAAACTGTGAAGAGCAAAACGGAGAGATGAATTAAAAATACCATGATAATTATTTTAAATTTAAATATGAGATAGAAATAATCAAGACACAAGGGTATAGCCAGACACCTTGGGAGTGTTGAAATGAAGACGGAGAAAAGAACGCAAGTACAGTGTGCCAGAATACAATATGAGGATACACACAAACACGTAAGCACACACACTAACATGCACGTTTCCGTCAGCCTATGTAAACTGTTACAGTACACTTTTCAAACAGAGCACCTTCTGACCACGGATTTCTGTCTCCCAACCGTCCTCTGCCTGCTTCCACGAGGTGACACTGTGTGTGTGTGTGTGTGTGTGTGTGTGTGTGTGTGTGTGTGTGTGTGTGTGTGTGTGTGTGTGTGGGGTGTGGGGGGTGTGGGGGGGGGTGGAATTGTGTGTGTGGGTGTGATGTATCTCTACAGTGTGTGCCTTTCATTATAAGTGTGACGCAGAAGTCTCAGCAGGACTTACAGAGGCGTGAGCACACATGACCTGTGTGCTTGTGTGCTTTTGTGCATGTGTGCGTTTGAAAGCGTGCCACCACTGTGCGTGAGCCGTATGCACACAGCATTGAATGTGTGTCTGCTGTCTGTCTGTGCACATGCACGTCTGCAGGCAATAGGCTATACGTGTCCTCAGGATAAGCTAACTGTGTGAGTGCATGTGGTGATATGGAAGTGCCAGTGTGTCCATACAGAGCAGTGTGTGCTCTGATATTACACTGTTACAGTGTATGTACAGTAACAGCCGATGGCTGCTCAGATGGTTGTGAGGAGTGTGTGGCGGCACTTCGGGGCAAACCAGTGACCAGACGGCCTCTCTTAACCACTAAGCCAGGGACACTGAAATCGCCTAAAGGACAACTTGTTCTTTTTTTTTTTTTACAACAAGGGTTTATATTTTTGATTGTAATTAGGGTAAAGGAAAGATTGTTAAAATGTTAAAATGTTTTAATTTACTGCTTTCTATCGTTTTAGTGATTTTAACGATTTTGATCTCAGTGGGTTAGGGTTAGGACCATATGCGTACAATAGGCTAAATATGTATTTTTAGACACAATAAGCCCATTCCCAAGACGGACCACAATCTTTCATTATGGTTGCTAGTAGTGTTACTGTAAATAGTAATAAAGAAATCTCCGGCCTATTGTCTCTACTCTCTAAAAAATACATATTTAGCCACTTGTACGCATGCCCCCAACTACTGAAATCAAAATTGCTAAAATGACTAAAACGATAGAAAGCAGTAAATGAAAACATTCATTTCTCTAATTACCAGTAAGGCTCCCTAATCGGGAGATAAGCGACCGTAGGTCACTTATCTCCACAAATAGGGCAAAAATGTGTTTTGCCAAAATCTTCCTGATCCATGTTGATGACATGAGTGTAGACATACTGTGTAGTGATTTTCGTGATTTTAGGGCAAAATCTGTAGGAGCAGTGTCCAAAAATGTGTTTTTAAAAATCGGCCTGGAGGTGGCGCTATATGGGAGAGATTGATATTGATGGGATGAGTGTAGACATACTGTGTACCGATTTGCGTGATTTTAGGGCAAAAATTGTAGGAGCAGTGTCCAAAAATGTGTTTTGCAAGAATCGGCCTCATGGTGGCGCTAGAAGAGGGCCATGTGAGAAATGAGGGGTGGGGTCTCCGCGCCGGCAAGGCGGACGAATAGGTACCGGCCCCGGCTGTCCCGGTCGCTCCTAGCCGGAGTTACGGCATTGTATGTGAGCTGCAGTGTAGGGGGTCCTCCACTGGGGGCGCCACCACTTTTGCATCCGTTCTGGAGCACCAGGAGTCGGTGGTCCCCGGGAATTCCCCGTGAGCAGCCCCGTTGGGGTGGTCATTTGGTCAGTTTAGCACATTTGGTCATTTTTTACATCTGGGGGTCCCCCAGGGACCTGGGGGTCCCTGGAGCTCCGGGGGTCCTAGTAGTAGAGGTTGTAGTTTGGCAGGTAAGGAGTGTGTGTGCAAAATTTGGCATGGATCGGGGCAACGGTTGCGGAGATATGAGCAGGGCAAGAGTGTGACGTGTGAGGTGTGACAGACAGACTGACTGACGGACTGACGGACTGACGGACGGACGGACTTACACGTTGTGCATCGTTTGATAGTAAATGCGACCTACGGTCGCAACAATCTAAAATATGAACCCAGCTAATTTGTCCTTTAACCTGAGGGCCGCATTAGGAAAAAGGATAGGGTCCGCGGGGGCCAGTTGATAAAATTGCGGTCGTAATGGTGACACTTGTATTTTGACAAATCAAACACAGGTGCTAAATGATTGGCATGAGATGTGTCATCATCTATCTCTCTGTCACACAGCTGAAGGAAGATGCCAGAGGGGCAGGAGCTTCCTATAACATCCAGACTGAACAGTAATCAATGGCAGAGTTATATTTATAGTGATAAATGATGAGGCATTTTTCATTTGCCCGTTGGTGTTATTGTGGTTATTGGCACGGCTCTGTAATGTCCGACTCTTGGCCATTCGCAACGTGTGGCTGGAATTAGCTGTTACATGATGCAAGATATATGCAATGAGATTGTTAGCCGGAGACAGATTACTTAACGTCTTACAGTAGTAGTGGTTCAAGAGAAATGAAAGTGTATGGCGTAAGTACAGTATCTGTTCTGTATGTGTGTATGGGGCAAGCTACAGTATCTGTCCGAGACCAGATTAAAAAATCCTCGTTGAGACGACGAGACGTACACGAAACATGGAGAGATCATGCACATGCACACATAGACATCAAAGGGAACCCCTGCCCTTTTATCCGTCTGTAAACAGTGTCCATTCCAGACCATAAATGCAGTTTTTACTATGGTGAAAGAAATGCAAATGCCCCCTTTGCAAGCCATACCTGAAGGCAGTATTCAAGAGAATTGCCTTGTCCAACTTTTCCTGGACTTGAATGCAGGATCTTATGTTGAAAGAATTGCCCTCTCTGTGTAGAAATCCAGGACGTTACGCCACATCTCCAGTATTGACTTGATTATGCTAAGTTCAGTGTGGTATCACGCCCGGACATAGCCGACCTCCAAGCTGGTCGGCTATGTTCGATATTTCCACCAAAAGGCCCTTTTTTAGCTCCTGCCTCACTAACATTCTCTGCATGTCCCTTGGAGAGAGTATAGGGAAGTGACTCGAGTACTACCAGTAAGACTCCCTAATCGGGAGATAAGCGACCGTTGGTCGCTTATCTCCACAAATATCACAACCTCCACCTCTCACGTCATACGGGCAGCCATAGTTACACCTGGAATGTTGAATCTCCATATATGGAGATAACCTACGAATCACACAAAGTCTGACCTCACCAGCCCATACTTGGGCATGGACGACTTATATCTCCATATACGGAGATGGCCATATATGGAGATACGATGACATCACAGAGTCCACAGCTGATGTTGTGGCGTGATGTCATACAATACACAAACAAGCCCTATATAAAGGGGCAATTCTCACCAGGAAGAGAGCATTCCTCGACTCAGACCTTATCGCCAGGATCAACTAAGCTTATAGCTTATCATCACATCCAACCATCTTAAGATACTCAGATAGTGGGGAATGCTCTCTTCCCTGGTGAGAATTGCCCCTTTATATAGGGCTTGTTTGTGTATTGTATCGTATCGTATCTCCATATATGGCCATCTCCGTATATGGAGATATAAGTCGTCCATGCCCAAGTATGGGCTGGTGAGGTCAGACTTTGTGTGATGCGTAGGTTATCTCCATATATGGAGATTCAACATTCCAGGTGTAACTATGGCTGCCGATGTCATACTGATGTCAGCAGTGTGATGTCATACTGATGCGGAGATATGAGCAGGGCAAAGGTGTGACTTGTGACGTGTGCCCGACGGACGGACGGACGGACGGACGGACGGACGGAAGGCCGGTGGAGGTTTTGATACCAGTAAGACTCCCTAATCGGGAGATTATCTCCACAAATAGGCCAAAAGTTTGTTTTACCAACCAGGAAAGAAGCATTTCTTCGACTCAGACCTTATCGCCAGGGTTGGCTTATAGCAGCTGTCGGTAGGACCATATATGGATTCTGTTAGTGTGGATCATCTGGGCATCATCTGGGATACAATCCCTTTTATGCCCATATATGGAGATCCCTAACAGAATCCCTTTCATGCCCATATATGGAGATCCCTAACAGAATCCCTTTTATGCCCATATATGGAGATCCCTAACAGCATCCCTTTTATGCCCATATATGGAGATCACTAACAGCTAACAGAATCCCTTTTATGCCCATATATGGAGATCCCTAACAGAATCCCTTTTATGCCCATATATGGAGATCCCTAACAGAATCCCTTTTATGCCCATATATGGAGATCCCTAACAGAATCCCTTTTATGCCCATATATGGAGATCCCTAACAGAATCCCTTGTATGCCCATATATGGAGATCCCTAACAGAATCCCTTTTATGCCCATATATTATGGAGAAATCCCTGCTCTGAGTATCTGACATCAGTGTGATGTCACCTGTTTATGCCCATATATGGAGATCCCTGCTCTGCGTATCTGGTTGCTATGGTAAACAGTTGGTTGCTAGGGTAAAAAAACATGGTTGCTATGGTAAACAGTTGGTTGCTAGGGTAAACAGTTGGTTGCTAGGGTAAAACCATGGTTGCTAAGGTGGTTGCTAACGTACACTAACAGACCAGCAACAACAGAATGTTGCCACAGCAACGTACACAAAGGTTTGTGTACACATGTGGTGTGATGTCATACTGATGCGGAGATATGAGCAGGGCAAAGGTGTGACGTGTGACGTGTGACCGACGGACGGACGGACGGCCGGTGGAGGTTTTCATAGTAAACTGCTCCCTGACGGTCGCAATTAGTAAAGCCAAGCAGGGCCTTGGCAAGTTAGGGCCAGGGTTTGATGCCTGGGGATCTCCATATATGGGCTTAAAGTGATAGTTCACCTATTTTTAACATGAAGCTGTGTGAAATACTTGCCATTAAAATAGTGGTTACAAATGTATTAATTCATTACCAGAGTCCTGTGGTCAGAGTTCTCGTCAGTTTTAGATGAATATAAAGTAGTTCCGGTGATTTGGCAGGGACTCATGGCCCAATCATTAAAAATAGATGAATCCACAAAACTAGCTTCATTTGTATTGTTGACCTATTTCTACCAAATAGACCAAGAGTGTATGGCTGCAGGGGTGGAGTCACCTCTCTCAGCAGAAATCTTTCTTGTCAGACCTCTAGTCTCAGGTACAACGGCAAGTCTACAGGGTAAAACATCTTAAAGGAAGCTGCGTTCCACTGTACTGTGGCTTGTCTGCCTTTTTGGAACACGGAAAATAAAACGTTTCTTTACAATGAAAAGTAACTTTTAATAATAAATAACAGTAGGCTATTGCATTAATTCTTATTGCCAAAAGTTCCTCTTCAAACCTTTATTCAAACTGGAAAATAACATTACAAAAAAAGAAAAAGTTCTTAATAATGAAAAATAACTTTTAATAATCAATATTAGTGGCGAGGGACACCCGGGGACCCCCCCTGAGGACCGGCGGTCCGCGAGAGACACCCCGGCACGGTGGCCGTGAGTCGGCCGGCCTGTCCCCCGCACGGTGGCCGTGAGTCGGCCGCCCTGCGAGGGTCTCTCGCCGCTGACCGTCGCCGGCGACCCTCCACCGGAGTGTCTCTCGCTCTCTCGCGGACCGCCGCTCCTCAGGGGACAGGGGGGGTCCCCGGGGATCCCTCGCCTCGCCTCGCCGCTGATATTTATTAAAATAAATTAACTAATTATTAAGAAATGTGTTATTTTCCAGTGTTCAATAATGGTTTGAAGAGGAATTTTCTGCAATAATAATTTATCCATGTAGCTGTCTCTAAAAACGACTGGGTACCGGTGGCAGTGTTGGTTGGCGAAAACAGCCGATCTACAAGCCCACAAAACGTTGCGCTTGTGATGCGTTGTGAGCCTTGTGAGCTTGTAAGTCTGCTGTGTGACGTCACTCGTAAGCGCCGGAAGCGCGCCGACACACACTTCCGTTCTGAGACGAAAGGTCTGACAAGAAAGATCTGCTGAGGGAGGTGTCTCCAGGCCTGCAGCCATACCCGTCTCAAATAGACCAACTTTCGTTCAACTTTGACCCCTCTGTCACATGGTACCAGGAAAGAAGCATTTCTTCGACTCAGACCTTATCGCCAGGGTTGGCTTATAGCAGCTGTCGGTAGGACCATATATGGATTCTGTTAGTGTGGATCTCCTAACAGGGCATCATCTGGGATACAATCCCTTTTATGCCCATATATGGAGATCCCTTACATAATCCCTTTCATGCCCATATATGGAGATCCCTAACAGAATCCCTTTTATGCCCATATATGGAGATCCCTAACAGCATCCCTTTTATGCCCATATATGGAGATCACTAACAGCTAACAGAATCCCTTTTATGCCCATATATGGAGATCCCTAACAGAATCCCTTTTATGCCCATATATGGAGATCCCTAACAGAATCCCTTTTATGCCCATATATGGAGATCCCTAACAGAATCCCTTTTATGCCCATATATGGAGATCCCTAACAGAATCCCTTTTATGCCCAGTTGGTTGCTAGGGTAAAAAAAACATGGTTGCTATGGTAAACAGTTGGTTGCTAGGGTAAACAGTTGGTTGCTAGGGTAAAACCATGGTTGCTAAGGTGGTTGCTAACGTACACTAACAGACCAGCAACAACAGACTGTTGCCACAGCAACGTACACAAAGGTTTGTGTACACATGTGGTGTGATGTCATACTGAAGATATATGACATCACACCGTACACAAACAAAGGTGTGACGTGTGACGTGTGACCGACGGACGGACGGACGGCCGGTGGAGGTTTTGGTAGTAAACTGCTCCCTAACGGTCGCAATAAGCGACCGTTGGTCGCTTATCTCCACAAATAGGCCAAAAGTTTGTTTTACCAGTAAGACTCCCTAATCGGGAGATAAGCGACCGTTGGTCGCTTATCTCCACAAATAGGCCAAAAGTTTGTTTTACCAATTATTACACTCTATGTGAACATTTACATCAACAAATCCCAAGTACTATGCAGAACGACCCATTTCAAGTTTTTAATGTACAACAATATTTAGAAAATAGATCTACAAGCTCACAATGCTACGCATTGTCCTCGTCCCTTATATTCCCATAGGTTATATGGAGATCTCAGTGTTTGTCAGTCCTTGTTCATGTATGCCCATATATGGACATCTCTATATCTACTGTAACAGTCCTTGTCCCTTTATGCCCATAGATGGAGATCTCTTAACTGTAAGTCCTTGTCCCTTTTATGCCCATATATGGATATTCCTGATGTCATCAGTATATGAACATATATGGGCTTTCTGATATGCCCATATATGGAGATCTCTTAACTGTAAGCCCTTGTCCCTTTTATGCCCATATATGGATATCCCTGATGTCATCCGTATATGCCCATATATGGGCTTTCTAATATGCCCATATATGGAGATCTCTGTATCTCCATATATGGGTATAAAAGGATACTTCAGGTCTGACATCAGGTTTGTTTATATTGGGTTGCTAGGTTTGACATCACAAACTCCATGGGCCATCTGACCTAGAAATCTATATTTGGGCATAGATGACTCATCGTGACCTCATCATGATTTCAATCGCCAAATTGTCAAATATTAGAGGCAGAAATTGTGAAAATCGCCAAATTGTCAAATATTAGAGGCAGAAATTGTGAAAATGCTCACAACGCCCCGCAATGTGAGGCGTTGTGAGCATGTAGATCTGCATGCTGTTTTCACAATAGAACAGTGCTATACAAAATCTAATGCCTCAACGCTTAGCGCTCGTCATGATTATTTTGGTGGTCACAGCCCGAAAAGGTTGAGAACCACTGCCCTAGAAGGGGTGCACGCACCAGTTTGGGAATCCCTGCAATAGGAGGAGTACCTCAAAGTATTACGCAATAACGCAACAACTGTACCTAGGGTTAGGGTTAGGGTTAGGGTTAGGGTCTAGGGCCTGGGTGTGGTAGCGCTGCTGCTTCTGATCCTTCCGCTTCTGTTTAATTTCATCAACTACATCAGGAAACAGCTCACAAAACGTTTTGTCCTTGAGGTTGAAGGCCAGGCTTTGGGCTGACAGTTGTCTTTTTGTGGAGTCGATGGTGATAGTGCTGCCAAGGGTGATCTCTCCCCCCACCATGAAGCTGAGCAGGCCTGTGAGGATAGTGGATACGGACCAGACTGGATTCCATGTTTCTGGGTGGTAGTCTGAGAAAGACAGACATAACCGTGTGTTGCACACGAATCTCCCATTTGGTGTGACCATGTAGATACTGGGCGGTTTAAAGGGGTATTTCTTTGGAAATATGAGTTTACCATGGTAGTATCCCCCTTCATAGGGGGTTGCCTCAGGTCCTCTAACGACATAGTGCCATTCCAGAATGTTGGAGGGGAGAGGTTCTGCACTTATGTAAGGCACAGGGTCTTTCTTTATTCTGTGGTAATCCATCATTAGTCGCTTGGTGGCAGTACTCTCCATGCTGTTCTCCCCAGGGGAAAAAAGGACAAAATGAAGACTAACCTATCTTTGGCTGAGACCATTCACCCTAGAGGCTTATATAGCGAGAGCTCTGTGCTGACATCACACAGAACTAGTTTGTTGATGAATCGGATATTCATGATGTCACCACAGAGGCTTATATAGCGAGAGCTCTGTGCTGACATCACACAGAACTAGTTTGTTGATGAATCGGATATTCATGATGTCACCATGACTCAGCCATAACCATATAAGGAGTTGCCATTTTGCCAATGCAACTATGCCCAAATATGGAGGGTTCCAAATGGCCCCTTATTGGTTATTCGGAGGGTGTACATTTGCACACTCTCAAGAGTTATGGGGGTCTGTGAAATTAAAAGGTTTGAGAACAATGTCGCTAAACTAGCAAATTGACTTGAATGGGGAAAATTCAAATGGTAAGACGAAATTCATTTGCAAGTGTGACATGCAATTTCCAATGGCATCTTTCTGGTTTCATTGCATTGTAGTGACTCGTGACTCGAGTGGACTCGGTGGGGGAAGTCCGAGACCGAGTCAAGACAGAGTAAAACTAGACAGATGCAATTCCGGGAAACTGTTTGCCGTGACGCGAGTCACACTTGCAAATGAATTCCGTCCTTGTCCCTTTTATGCCCATATATGGAGATCCCTGATGTCATCAATATTAAGCCCATACCTTGGAATGCCCATACATGGACATACTGTGTCAGTCTTATGTGGTCTATGATGTCAGTCAATTATGATGTCAGTAATCTCCATATTTGGGAAAAGTTTATTTTTAGCATTCTCCCATTCAAGTCAAGGGAGAAAATGTATTCACTAATACATTAATACCAGTAAGACTCCCTAATCGGGAGATAAGCGACCGTTGGTCGCTTATCTCCACAAATAGGTCAAAAGTTTGTTTTACCAATTATCAAGACATACGGGCAGTTGACAGTTTGCCATGGTTACTCATTGAAGTTGAATCTCCATATATGGAGATAACCTACGCATCACACTAAGTCTGACCTCACCAGCCCATATTTGGGCATGAGCAACTTATGTCTCCATATATGGAGATATGATGACATCACACAGTCCTCAGCCGATGATGTGGCGTGATGTCATACAATACACAAACGAGCCCTACAGTATAAAGGGGCAATTCTTGCCAGGAAAGAAGCATTTCTTCGACTCAGACCTTATCGCCAGGGTTGGCTTATAGCAGCTGTCGGTAGGACCATATATGGATTCTGTTAGTGTGGATCTCCTAACAGGGCATCATCTGGGATACAATCCCTTTAATGCCCATATATGGAGATCCCTAACAGAATCCCTTTTATGCCCATATATGGAGATCCCTAACAGCATCCCTTTTATGCCCATATATGGAGATCACTAACAGCTAACAGAATCCCTTTTATGCCCATATATGGAGATCCCTAACAGAATCCCTTTTATGCCCATATATGGAGATCCCTAACAGAATCCCTTTTATGCCCATATATGGAGATCCCTAACAGAATCCCTTTTATGCCCATATATGGAGATCCCTAACAGAATCCCTTGTATGCCCATATATGGAGATCCCTAACAGAATCCCTTTTATGCCCATATATGGAGATCCCTAACAGAATCCCTTTTATGCCCATATATTATGGAGAAATCCCTGCTCTGAGTATCTGTCATCAGTGTGATGTCACCTGTTTATGCCCATATATGGAGATCCCTGCTCTGTGTATCTGGTTGCTATGGTAAACAGTTGGTTGCTAGGGTAAAAAAACATGGTTGCTATGGTAAACAGTTGGTTGCTAGGGTAAACAGTTGGTTGCTAGGGTAAAACCATGGTTGCTAAGGTGGTTGCTAACGTACACTAACAGACCAGCAACAACAGAATGTTGCCACAGCAACGTACACAAAGGTTTGTGTACACATGTGGTGTGATGTCATACTGATGCGGAGATATGAGCAGGGCAAAGGTGTGACGTGTGACCGACCGACCGACCGACCGACCGACGGACGGACGGACGGCCGGTGGAGGTTTTGATACCAGTAAGACTCCCTAATCGGGAGATAAGCGACCGTTGGTCGCTTATCTCCACAAATAGGCCAAAAAATTTGTTTTACCAATTATCAAGACATACGGGCAGTTGACAGTTTGCCATGGTTACTCATTGAAGTTGAATCTCCATATATGGAGATAACCTACGCATCACACTAAGTCTGACCTCACCAGCCCATATTTGGGCATGAGCAACTTATGTCTCCATATATGGAGATATGATGACATCACACAGTCCTCAGCCGATGATGTGGCGTGATGTCATACAATACACAAACGAGCCCTACAGTATAAAGGGGCAATTCTTGCCAGGAAAGAAGCATTTCTTCGACTCAGACCTTATCGCCAGGGTTGGCTTATAGCAGCTGTTGGTAGGACCATATATGGATTCTGTTAGTGTGGATCTCCTAACAGGGCATCATCTGGGATACAATCCCTTTTATGCCCATATATGGAGATCCCTAACAGAATCCCTTTCATGCCCATATATGGAGATCCCTAACAGAATCCCTTTTATGCCCATATATGGAGATCCCTAACAGCATCCCTTTTATGCCCATATATGGAGATCACTAACAGCTAACAGAATCCCTTTTATGCCCATATATGGAGATCCCTTACAGAATCCCTTTTATGCTGTGGTGGAATTCAGATCAATCAATAATCATGAGAAATGAGGAGACAAGACAATGTATATTAGGTGGTGGTGTGGTCAAGTTTATATATAACATGATATCATGGACAGAAGTACAGTTTAACACTCTGGTCAGTGGTAAAAGAATTCTGCCAAGAAGAATGGTCAAACACTAGAATTATACTGTGGCTTCAAGGCCTCTGGAACGAGCTGTACCATAACAAGATAGGCTTTACCAAAACAATAACTACTCAGTCCTAGGTAGACATCTAGACTCTTACAAGCTTTACAGTATCAATGATGTGTCATTAGGCTAGATATTAATATAATCAATGAACACTTTATCTACTCTATAACGTCACACATAATCAATCAAGGTAATCTCTAATCTACTGCATATGCCCATATATGGAGATCCCTAACAGAATCCCTTTTATGCCCATATATGGAGATCCCTAACAGAATCCCTTTTATGCCCATATATGGAGATCCCTAACAGAATCCCTTTTATGCCCATATATGGAGATCCCTAACAGAATCCCTTGTATGCCCATATATGGAGATCCCTAACAGAATCCCTTTTATGCCCATATATGGAGATCCCTAACAGAATCCCCTTTATGCCCATATATTATGGAGAAATCCCTGCTCTGAGTATCTGACATCAGTGTGATGTCACCTGTTAATGCCCATATATGGAGATCCCTGCTCTGCGTATCTGGTTGCTAGGTAAACAGTTGGTTGCTAGGGTAAAAAAACATGGTTGCTATGGTAAACAGTTGGTTGCTAGGGTAAACAGTTGGTTGCTAGGGTAAAACCATGGTTGCTAAGGTGGTTGCTAACGTACACTAACAAACCAGCAACAACAGACTGTTGCCACAGCAACGTACACAAAGGTTTGTGTACACATGTGGTGTGATGTCATACTGATGCGGAGATATGAGCAGGGCAAAGGTGTGACGTGTGACGTGTGACCGACGGACCGACCGACGGACGGCCGGTGGAGGTTTTCATAGTAAACTGCTCCCTGACGGTCGCAACTAAACTGCGACCTACGGCCGCAATAAGCGACCGTTGGTCGCTTATCTCCTGTCACACTGCTGACATCAGTATGACATCACACCGTACACAATGACCCTTATATAAGACCGGCATTATCTACCGACTACCAACTGTTTACCATAGCAACCATGTTTTTTACCTTAGCAACCAACTGTTTACCCTAGCAACCAACTGTTTACCACAGCAACCATGTTTTTTTTACCCTAGCAACCAACTGTTTACCCTAGCAACCAATTGTTTACCATAGCAACCATGTTTTCTTACCCTAGCAACCAACTGTTTACCCTAGCAACCAACTGTTTACCATAGCAACCATGTTTTTTACAGGGCCTGGGATTGATGACATCAGAAATCTCCATATATGGGCATGAAAGGGATTTTGTTTCTGGAAATATGTCTGTGGGGTGCCACATTTGGAATAAAACACTTACATCACACATCTGGATATCCATACAGCCCATCTAGTTTGCCTGTGTCCATTTATGCCCATATATCTGATGACATTGGGACAATGATCTCCATATATGGGCATAAAACTTATGTTAATTAGTAAAGCCTGGGGATCTCCATATATGGGCATGAGGGGTACCCTAAAAGGGCATCATCTGGGAATAGCAAATATAGTTATCCTAGAAAGTGAAAATCTTACATCAAAGGCCATAACTACCTACCTACCACCATACTGCATTCCTCATTAAACTACCTACCAGTAAGATGCCTAAGGGAGAAAAGCAAAGGGCGAGGTTGCACCATTTCTTGGTCTTCTGGCCAGTGATGTATATCGGACCATTTAACCATATATGGAGACATCTGGTACCCATAGATATTCACAGATATGGGCTTAATATTGATGACATAAGGGATCTCCATATATGGGCGTAAAAGGGATTTGGTTCCCCTGGCATCACAGGGATCTCCTTATGGGCATAAAATGGATTTGGTTACCCTGGCAACACGGGGATCTCCATATCTCCATATATGGGCATAAAAGGGATTTGGTTCCCCTGGCATCACAGGGATCTCCATATATGGGCATAAAAGGGATTTGGTTCCCCTGACATTACAGTGATGTCAGTGGCTGGTTCTACAGAGGGGATCTCCATTTATGGGCATAAAAGGGAATGTATGTATGATGATGTCAGATATCATAGACGTCATAGGACTTTCACATAACGAATAACTGAGTAAGCATGTAAACCCGTAAAATCT
Source organism: Nannobrachium achirus (assembly GCF_963921795.1). Classification (NCBI taxonomy): domain Eukaryota; kingdom Metazoa; phylum Chordata; class Actinopteri; order Myctophiformes; family Myctophidae; genus Nannobrachium; species Nannobrachium achirus. The sequence goes on along the minus strand of NC_137816.1, from coordinate 31,699,964 downwards.
ATATTTGGGCATGGCTGATTTATGACCTCATCATGATGACATGAGCAAACACAGCTGAATTGTATAAATGATCAGTGCAGAAACCAACAGAAGTATTTGACCAAGACGAACTCTGAGAACCTGTATTGTTTGGTATTTTACCATTTTTGGTGTTTGAAATGTTGATGGGCATAAAAGGGATTTGGTTCCCCTGGCATCACAGGGATCTCCATATATGGGCATAAAAGGGATTTGGTTCCCCTGACATTACAGTGATGTCAGTGGCTGGTTCTACAGAGGGGATCTCCATTTATGGGCATAAAAGGGAATGTATGTATGATGATGTCAGATATCATAGACGTCATAGGACTTTCACATAACGAATTACTGAGTAAGCATGTAAACCCGTAAAATCTATATTTGGGCATGGCTGATTTATGACCTCATCATGATGACACGAGCAAACACAGCTGAATTGTATAAATGATCAGTGCAGAAACCAACAGAAGTATTTGACCAAGACTCTTGATCTTCAAGAACCCTGAGAACCTGTATTGTTTGGTATTTTACCATTTTTGGTGTTTGAAATGTTGAACTGGACTTTACATCGTGAAAGTGGATTCAATATATTGAGACTAGGGTAAAAAAACATGGTTGCTATGGTAAACAGTTGGTTGCTAGGGTAAACAGTTGGTTGCTAGGGTAAAACCATGGTTGCTAAGGTGGTTGCTAACGTACACTAACAGACCAGCAACAACAGACTGTTGCCACAGCAACGTACACAAAGGTTTGTGTACACATGTGGTGTGATGTCATACTGATGCGGAGATATGAGCAGGGCAAAGGTGTGACGTGTGACGTGTGACGTGTGACCGACCGACCGACCGACGGCCGGTGGAGGTTTTGATACTAAACTGCGACCTTACGGTCGCAACCAGTAAGACTCCCTAATCGGGAGATAAGCGACCGTTGGTCGCTTATCTCCACAAATAGGCCAAAAGTTTGTTTTACCAATTATTACACTATGTGAACATTTACATCAAGGGGTGCACATTTAGGGGTGCTGAGTGTGGCGCAGCAGCGTGTCATGCATTTTCTGCAGGGCCTTGTCAATGGCTTTGCGTTCTTGCTGCTTTTTGTTGTTGTTGATCCTCTGGAAGCGCGCCCACTCGTTTGCGTGCAAATCAGCTGGATAGAGGCACAAGCCTTGCAGGGAGGTAACTCTGGAACACGCCTACGTTGCAATGCCGATCCGACTGATATGCCCATATATGGATATCTGTTAGTCCTTGACCCTGTTATGCACATACTGTATATCGAGTTCTCTGTATGTGTCAGTCCTTGTCTCTTGTATGCCCATATATGGAGATTCCTAATGGCATCAGTATATGCCCATATATGGAGATTCATAATGGCATCACTATATGCCCATATATGGGGATGCCCCCTTTTGTGCCCATATATGGAGATTCCTAATGGCATCAGTATATGCCCATATATGGAGATTCCTAATGGTATCACTATATACCCATATATGGGCATGCCCCCTTTGTGCCTATATGGAGCTGACTGATTTGTTTGTTTGGGCCTGATTCCATGACAACACATTGAGGTAAGCAACTTGAAATGTGAGCAACAGTTTTTGCACAAAGATTGTGGAGTATATTATGTACAGTAGAACATGTACATAATATACTACTTCCACTGCTTGGGCTTGAGAAAGTCCGTCTGAGGAGGGATGTGTACATCTTCTACTGTACATAATATACTTTGTGCGTGTTTTCAGCGAGCCCACGCAGTTTCTGCAGGAACTGCTTTTCTAGTCTAGTTATTATTGTTGTTAGTCAGTCAGTCAGGCTTAAGCTCCATGTGGTCAGATGTGCAGCCATTTCAGCTATATACAGCAGACAGGCAGAGAAACATGCAATGTACTCAAACTGAACTGTCACATCACATGTTTAAACCGTGTACTGCATGACTAAGTGGGTGAAATACTCAGAGTGGACATGGACATAGTTACAATGCATGCAGGTATGAATGCTGGCAGACAGGCAGGCATACAGATTCACCAGACTGACATGGTCTAAAATCCTGCTCTCCAGATACTATTTGCATGCAGGTTCAACTGAACAACTGAAACTCCATATATGGAGCTAACTGTAAAAGGTCTGACATCATACACTCCATATTTGGGCATGCTGACTGTGGGACTCCATATATGGATATAGCTGACTCATCATGACATCACTGGGATGATAAAAGCACAACGCTCCCAAGAATCTCCAACTATCTCCAGGATGACTCTTTGACACAGACCTCTTCGAGACTCTACCTTCAAGATCCTCAACCTCCAGGACGAGTATCATCAGGACGACATACGTATATCACTAGGGTAAAAAAACATGGTTGCTATGGTAAACAGTTGGTTGCTAGGGTAAACAGTTGGTTGCTAGGGTAAAACCATGGTTGCTAAGGTGGTTGCTAACGTACACTAACAGACCAGCAACAACAGACTGTTGCCACAGCAACGTACACAAAGGTTTGTGTACACATGTGGTGTGATGTCATACTGATGCGGAGATATGAGCAGGGCAAAGGTGTGACGTGTGACGTGTGACCGACCGACCGACCGACCGACCGACGGCCGGTGGAGGTTTTGATACCAGTAAGACTCCCTAATCGGGAGATAAGCGACCAACACAAATATCACAACCTCCACCTCTCACGTCATACGGGTAGCCATAGTTACACCTGGAATGTTGAATCTCCATATATGGAGATAACCTACGCATCACACAAAGTCTGACCTCACCAGCCCATACTTGGGCATGGACGACTTATATCTCCATATACGGAGATGGCCATATATGGAGATACGATGACATCACAGAGTCCACAGCTGATGATGTGGCGTGATGTCATACAATACACAAACAAGCCCTATATAAAGGGGCAATTCTCACCAGGGAAGAGAGCATTGCCTGGAATGTTGAATCTCCATATATGGAGATAACCTACGCATCACACAAAGTCTGACCTCACCAGCCCATACTTGGGCATGGACGACTTATATCTCCATATACGGAGATGGCCATATATGGAGATACGATGACATCACAGAGTCCACAGCTGATGATGTGGCGTGATGTCATACAATAAACAAACAAGCCCTATATACTGATGCGATACGATGACATCACAGAGTCCACAGCTGATGATGTGGCGTGATGTCATACAATAAACAAACAAGCCCTATATACTGATGCGGAGATATGAGCAGGGCAAAGGTGTGACGTGTGACGTGTGACCGACCGACCGACGGACGGCCGGTGGAGGTTTTCATAGTAAACTGCTCCCTGACGGTCGCAACTAAACTGCGACCTACGGTCGCAATAAATTAGGCTATATAGCGAAAGCAGACGACTCCCGATGAAGCCGGCTGATTTGACATATGACCCAAGTGCGGGAGCTGTAGTGCGGCAAAATAAAGGTTATCCGTAAAAAAAGAAAGTTGAGCAAGTACTATAGTATAGTCTGCCAACCACACTAATCATGGGCGAGACCAAGAGGGTTAGGGTTAGGGACCAAGTCAAAGAAAATTCGTACTGGAGAGCGGACTCGAGACGAGTCATTGCTTCCAGTACTACAACACTAGTTCAGTCCCGGCCAGGCAGTGCCAACTCAGTGTACGATTTGCACAGCTTGGGTAAATAATGTACTGAGACCATGGTGTTGTAGCATTCCACCTCAGCAATCCATCTCCTAGAGGTCTAGCACATTGAAAACAGGATAGACAGACACCCTTGCCACCGAGAATAAACCACTTACTTACTTACAGTATCCGTGTTGGCAGATACACAAGGCAGCATTACCGGTGTTGTTGGAAATGAAGAAGTGGTTTGGAGTACTGTTTAAGACTAAGCACAATTCCAAACCTCATTTCTGAGAAGTGGGTATAGTTCTTCGTTAAGTACAGACGTGCTTGGAGTTTGTGGGAAGTGGAAATGAAATGGAGTGACTAATCCAACACAATGACTCGTCGTAAAAACCCTTGGAATAATCTCTGTCTCTGCACAGAAAGAGAGGTATTATGCGTTTGAATGGCTTATCCCCAGGTAAATATATAAAGTGTATGTAAATATTTCCCCTGGGCACTGGAGGGAAGAGACAAGTGATGCAGACGTGATGTGCTATTCATCAAGAGAGTAATCGGGATTAATATGTGACAGCTGGGTGCCATGCCTAGATTTCAATTCGCCTTTGATGTAGACAGAATGTTTGTGTGTCTGATTATTTCGGTATGTGCGTGTGTGTGTCTCGAGTGTATTATGTGTTTTCCTGCTTATCTTTTTATTTTAGTCCCTTTGTGTGTGTGCGTGCGTGCGTGAGCGCGTGTGCGAGGCGTTGTGAGCTTGTAGATCAGCTATTTTCACTTGTATTGTGCGACAGTCTTGTATGGTGTCGAAGCGCAGGGCTTTACTTTACGAAAGAAACATACACATATGAAACTTGGAGATACAGGTTTCTGCCCGAAAGTGACGAGACAAGCTCTCACTGCTATTTTCTGCTGTAAGGTTAGGGTTATAATATATGGTAATACGAACGTGTTTGTGGGTGTGTGAGCCATCCTCCTCGGGATTTCATGCCTCTTTTCCTCTGTCCTCTATTTACTTATTCATCTTTGTCTCCCATGTCTGTCTTTCCCATCCCAGCATTGTTTGGGTTTAATATCGTCGGTGTCGGGTGGAAACCTTGTATGTCCAAAACCGTTCGTTTTGTATTTATCATTTTAAAAATGAAAATGGCAGATCTACAAGCACACAACGCCTCGCATCACGAGGCGTTGTGTGCTTGTAGAACTGCTATTTTCACAACTTTTGTGCGACACTTGTCTGATGAAGTAGGGCAAAAAAATAAAAATAACATACACATTTGAAACTTGGAGATACAAGGTTTTGACCTGACAATGACGATATGGTTGTCTTTGACGTTGTTCCTGATCCGCAGCTCCTTTTCATTTTGGCTTCACGCCTCCCTAATCCCCTCTGTTTGTGTCCCATGATGCACTCTGATGAATCTGACAGAGCTAAAACCTAAATAAATAAATAAATACATAAACTAGCTCTAGTGATATTAGTCTGGCCATACCAGGCCAGGCCCTGGCCTGACTTCCCCTTTAGTAGTCCAGCATGCTCATACAAAGCCGCTGTGAGGACATTAATCATAGAGTGCCTCGCAGAAAATCAGAGGGGCAGGATTTCAGTTTGAACAGCGGAGCTAATAAAACCAGGGATAGTAATAATAAGAGACAGGAGGGGACGCGTCACAAAGCCCCTGGTCTGTCTCTGTCCTCTGTGCTACCTCTGACTGCTCTGTCCAGGGGCGTCACAAGGGGGGGGGGGGGGGGGGGGGAAGTGGGACTGAGTTACTAGGGCCCAAGGTGGTGGGGCCTTAATTATTTTATATACTTAAGCTATTGAAAAATAGCAGATATACAAGCTCACAGCGCGGCACCGAGTGCAGCGCTGCGAGCTTGTAGATCTGCTATTTTTGAAAAGTCGTGAAAATGTGTGCAAATCTTTGAATATATGTATTTTTTAAGCGAACATTTGTAACTCTTGTAACGCTTCTGGGGGAAATATTTTGAGATGGGCGTCCGACGTCCGTGGCCAAATACATATCATTTTGGGGGTTCTTCACATGAAAATGTTTGAGCACCACTGACACTAACCCTTTAAAAAAAAAACTTCAAAGACTTCACAAGACACATTTTCTCGATTTAAAAAAAATATAGCAGATCTACAAGCTCGCTGCTATTTTTCAATCGTTAAAACACAAAATAACGCAATGAATCCTTGTACCCAGGGCCCAGAATTTGGTGCGACACCCCTGGCTCTGTCCGCAGCCTTACAGTCAATAACTGCCTTGTGACACATTCCGACACGCGCTGCCATTCTGTGGCTTCCACCATCTGCCGTTTTAACCACTTATACTTAGTTGACCAGGTTCCCATGGGTAGTGTACTTACAAAGTGCAACAACTAAATCCTGTTGGACACAATTTACTTTTTTTTTGTCTCAGAGGTCAAATCAGTCTTCGTGATTTTAATTACCTCATGAACACGATATACAATTAGTGCAATATAACACATAACACCGATAACACATTTTGGCCTGCCAATTAAAACACTTTAAAGCCTTTTGTCTCGTCAATTTGTGTAGTTACTGGACTTTGGCTTTCATTATATGAGCTATTCACTCTTGTTTTGTTCTTCACTGTTTATTCCCTCTCGTCTTTCACTTTGCTTCTGCCATCTTTTGTGACATCAGGGATGTCGCCCACCTCGTTTTGACATGTTTTCATTTTGTTTTGTTTTTACTTTACTTGAGTATTTCCAATTTTCAGTGGGCCTACTTTCCCTTATACTCCACTACACCTCAGAGGCAAATATTGTACTTTTACTACACTACAATTATTTGAAAATGTTATAGATTTGAATATTATTGCACAGTACAGTTATTAACTGTATGTTTTGTAATAGGCCTAATAGGCCTATCTACCGGTATATTCATTTTGGCCATTTGAAAATATGAATAGCCGATCAACAAGTTCACAATGCGGCGCAAATATCCCTTAACACCTTGACGTCCGAAATAGAATGGTGGTTGGTAGATTAGCCGTGACATTTCTATTATTGTATTGTGATCTGAGACATAATATTATGTTTATAAACATGACCCCGCAGCCCCTCCATCTTGAACAGCGCCGCTGTTTTTTCTTTTTTTCCCCCCCCCAGGCCAGTAACTCACCATGATTTTCTCGATTTCCGTTGGGATAGAATGGGGGTTTTGGCCGATCGTCGATGTCCCCGTGCGTTTCGCGTGCGCGATCCTTTCACGTAAATGTCCCCGCAAATAGTCCATGTGTGACTGAAGAACAGAACTGAAAAGTTTCGCTAGCATAGCCCCAAGCATGGCTGCAGGAGGAGCTCGAGTGTGTAGACAGTAAACGGATGGGTGGAAGGTGCCTTGGAGAAGGAGAGGCGCTGACGTCACCTCTGCTTCATGCACGGTCTGCATGAGCTATCAGTGCACGAGTGGTGACTAGGGAAGGTTAGACGATCGCCGATTTTCGGATCAAAAGCTTTTATTCCGGTTTTAAAGACAAAGTCCGGGAATGTACGACGTGGCTGAGAGTCCCTGGGGGGATGTGCGATATAGTACGGTTTTAACATTAAGGGGCTCCCCTTGGCTTAGAAGGTGTTAAGGTACATTTTGATACCAATCCTTTTGTACTTTTACTCAAGTAAAATTACTCCTCTCCTCTCCTCTCCTCTCCTCTCCTCTCCTCTCCTCTCCTCTCCTCTCCTCTCCTCTCCTCCCCTCCCCTCCCCTCCTGGGGGTTCCCAGAGAGCTTTCTGTTTGTGTCTGTGTCTAAAGCAGTCAGGAGTAAATGACTCACCCGTCATGTCCATGCATTCTGGAAACCGTTTTAGATTCAATGTATTTTTGCAGCCGTCCAAATGCTCTGCGATGCACTGCAATGCTTTTCAGAGCCTTGGCTTTATTTATTTTAACATTGTTCCATTTTCTTCGAGGCTTTACATTTACAGTAGATTTCAGGCTACAGTGTTAGGTCTCTCAGCCTTACCTCTCTGCTCTATAGGCTTGATTTATACTTACTTGTGCGTGGGTGTTGCGTACCGAAAATAGCAGATAGTGTGCGACAGCACCGTCCGTCCAGCTAAGTACTGTTTAGGTCTGGCTACAGATACGATCGTGTGTGTGTGTGTGTGTGTGTGTGTGTGTGTGTGTGTGTGTGTGTGTGTGTGTGTGTGTGTGTGTGTGTGTGTGTGTGTGTGTGTGTGTGTGTGTGTGTGTGTGTGTGCGTGCGTGCGTGCGTGCGTGTGTGTGTGTGTCAAGAATTGCATTTTGCATTTTCGGTGTAGTGAAAATGCAACACACTGGCAGATGCACAGTAACACCCTCAGTATTCATTTGTCCATTCCTGTACTGTACATGTAAATGAGGATTTCTACTGTGTGCAGGGGTGTCGCACCAAATTCTGGGCCCTGGGTACAAGGATTCACTGCGGGCCCCCATGAATATTCTTCACAGTTAGACTGGGAATGCATCATTACGCACTATTTTGTACTTTAACTATTGAAAAATAGCAGATATCACAGCGAGCTTGTAGATCTGCTATTTTTGAAGTCTTTTAATATTTCAAATCCTTCTGATGTGTTTTGAAAAACTATGTTAGTGGTGCTCAAACTTTTTCACGTGAAGGACCCCCCAAAATGATATGTACTTTGCCACGGACCCCCATCTCAAAAGCAAAATTTGAGTTACAAATGTTCGCTTAAAAAATACATTATATTCAAAGATTTGCACACATTTTCACGACTTTTCAAAAATAATAGATCTACAAGCTTGCAGCGCTGCATGTGAGCTTGTATAACTGCTATTTTTCAATAACTAAAGTATAAAATAATGAAGGCCCCTCCACCTTGAGCCCTAGTAACTCAGCCCCACTCCAGCCCCCCCCTTGTGACGCCCCTGACAATGTGTGACTTTTTAAGTTTTAATGAATGTGTCTCCGAGGATGTCAGTCAGAGGGGGGCGTCTCAGGGGACCTGCAATGTGTGCTTTCTGTGTGTTAACGTGTTTCTGTGTTGTCCCCCCCCTCCCCCCCCGCTTGCGTTGCAGAACACGAAAAGCAACGCCTATGCAAGAGCACCGAGTACATGAATCTGCACTTCAAAGTCAAATGGTTCCACAACGAGTATGTACGAGGTTTATCGGCCTTCAAGGATGTTCCTCCGGAGTACTCCCTGTAAGTGTTCCAGTGCACGCACGCACGCACACACACATGCACGCGTATGGATTGTCCTTCATATCAGAGAGAGTATGGATTGGCCTTCATATCGTCTCTGTCAGGTGGAAACCTCATTATGTCAAAAACTGTTACTTTTCAGGGTTCAAATTAAAAAACAGATAAAGTAGCTCAAAACGGTTTGAAGCTATTGTGTGACGCTATGATCAAATAAGGTGTTAATTTACTAAAAAAGAAAAAAAAAACACAAAAAGTCTGACCGTGGAGATAAGAGTTTTCTACCCGACAGCATTATACAGTAGCAGGTATGTGTTCAGTTGTTGCATTGTTGGAGCGAGTGCAGCAGTGCAGGGTGAGCTGCATGTGTACAGTCAGGGGTGTAAAGTAACTAAGTAAATTTACTTAAGTACTGTACTTAAGGGGAAGACCACCCATTTTCAATATTGAACTATGTCATTAATATGTGACTGAGTATATTATACCAACGTGATGACATCACACCGTTGTACTTTACAATACAAACCCCAAAATCAATCCTCCAGTTCTAGGCAACACAGAAGAGGGGGAACTTTTTTTTTTCTTTTTTCACACAACTCCTCTAAGGTATATTAATGACATCAGTATTGAAAATGGGTGGTCTTCCCCTTTAAGTACACTTTTGAGGTATTTGTACTTTACTTGAGTATTTCCAATTTCCAATACTTTTACTTCTACTCCTCTATACGTTGGATTCAAATCTTGTACTTTCACTCCACTACATTTAGTTATTAGTTACTTTGCAGGTGTAAATTATAATATTATAAAACACACATTAACCCACTTTAGCCCTAATTTATACCTTGGCTAAGGCTACTTGGCTCCCATCCACTGTGCCAGTCTATCAGCTCACTGCCCGCTCCCATGCACTGTGCCAGTCTATCAGCTCACTGCCCGCTCCAATCCACTGTGCCAGTCTATTAGCGTCATCATGACTCGTCTGCCCTCCCCAGAGCTGTCATTCACACACTATACCCTCCAGCACCAGGGATTCCAGGAGAAGCGCCCACGCACACACGCATACGCACAGTCGCGCACACAAAGGCACACACACACACACACACACACACACACACACACACACACAGTCTCTCACACACACACACACACACACACACACACACACACACACACACACACACACACACACACCCTCTCTCTCTCTATTTCTCTTCTCCTCTCTCCCTAGCTCTGCACTCTCTCTCTCTCTCTCTCTCTCTTTCCTTCTTCCTCTTTCCCTCTTTATCCCTCACTATCTCTCTCTCTCTCTCTCTCTCTCTCTCTCTCTCTCTCTCTCTCTCTCTCTCTCTCTCTCTCTCTCTCTCTCTCTCTCTCTCTCTCTCAACACCCACCTTGTTTATTGTGCTGTTCTCTGCTCAGAGTGACTGGGGTGCTGGTATGTAGGTAGATAGGTATGGGTGCCTCTGAGGACACACTGCAGCACTACAGTGAACCTAGAGGAATGGCAAAGTGAATCAGACACACAGCCATTTATTATTCTGCTAGCAACTGTAATTCCTCCTTTCTTCCCCCGACTCATCTTTCCTCTCCTGTCCTCTCCTGTCCTCTCGCCGTCTCCCTTGCTCTGCTCCAGCCAATTACTGTTTGTCCACAGGCTCAAAGAATCCCCTTTCCAGGTCATTTGGATATATATTTATTTTGTCGCTGAACTTTGGACTTTTTGTGTTTTTTCCATAAACGTCACGCAAAAGCATCAAAAGTAGCAGATCTGCAAGCTCGAAATGGGGTTCGAAATGTGGCGCAAATCGGCGTGTTTAGAGCTTGTAGATCTGCTACTTTTACTTTTACTGTGAATTAGAATCCTTAGAAGTAACATTTTGGACATAGACGACAGAGACAATTTGTTTATTTTGTTATTTTCATATAGACTCCCAACAACAACAACAAAAAAATTGTCTCTTTATACAGCTTTATTCCACACTTGGCGTAGGGGTGCAACATTTTATCAAACAAATTGGTTTAATCTATTATAGAAAATGTCACACCCAGTGTGAAGTAATCAGTGCCTCACACTCAGGTGTTGTAAATACTCCTAATTAATGATCAGCTGTTGCTATCACTCTGAAAATGTGTGTAATAAGTTACAGCTTTGTGTTGCAATCAGTTGCAGCTGTTTATGCCGTACTCATACATGTAGACATATACATACATACACACAAAGTCATATGTAGATGGTCTGCACTGCTTAAGAATAATCCATAATTGGTAATTGAATAAAATAATCAATAAAAAATTGATCCCTATTTTGGGAAAGGTCATTATAGATGACAACCTGGGAAAGTATTACAATGTTGATACAGCAATGCAGTACTTGACTAGTATTTGACTACTTAAAGGAGTAGTTCACCACTTTTCAACCTGTCTTCATATAATAGGTCCTCACTAATGTTCATGATAAAATATCACAATTTTTTTCTACTCAGTCCAAGTCTCCTAGGAGAGCTGTGGGAAGTTCGGAATCCATCGTCTTGTGACATCATCATTTTCCAAAAAAAATAATTAATCAATATTTTTGAAAGAAATATTTAGATTTTTATTATCGCGAGAACAATGGCTTCCACTTTAAAATTGCAACTTTTCAGGAATAGAAAGCCTGCAGTTTCTATAAGCTGGATTGGTAATCGATGATGTCACAAGACGATAGGTTTCTGACCTGCCCACAGCCCTCCTCTGAGAAAAAAAAGAAAAAAAGCTATTTTTGAGTGAGGACCAATTATATGAACATAGGTTGAAAAGTGGTGGAGTGCCCCTTTAAGTCGTTTTAAAAGCAAGAACTCCAGTACTTTGACTCAAGTACAAATTTGTTTTATCAACTCTCGCTTTGACATCGAGTAATATTTTGTCTCTGTCGGGTGGAAAACTCATATGTCCAAAACTATATAAAAAATAATAATAAGTAGCAGATCTACAAGCTCAAACACGTCACTTGAGTCGCGTTTCAAGCTTGTGGATCTGCTACTTTTGCGTGACGCTGTAATATGATCAAGTAGGCACTGCTTAAGAATAATCGCTCTCTTTGTATATTGAAAAAAACCTTACTTTACGAAAAACACAAAAAGCCAAACAGCAACGATTTGACCGGGAGTATCTTAGTTTAGTTTAGTTTTGTTTATTGCATAGTTTTAATTTGTTTTAATAAAACTAAAAAATTAAAAAAACAAAACAATACATTTTAAGGAAATAAACAAGACAAAATCAAAAATATTATGTGCCGGAAAGGCAAAAAAACTAAAAAAACATGAAGGGCTTGTCAAGTGGCCTTCCTAAAAGCTATCATTCAAGCTTAGAATCATATTTACAAGGATATGAGGAATAGTTATTACTGATAATGAAAATATGAAACAACTATACATGTTTCAGTACGTATAGCAGTGACCATCCACGAAGGCAATAATTATCCATAACAAATAGATATATAGGAAATAGATAAAAAGAAATAACCATATATACATACACATACCCGTACACTGTATATAAACCCACACACAACATACCGGTACCACATGCAAACAACCACATCCATAACTAACCTGCGAATGGCTAGCTACTTATGTTTGCTAACAAAAACTGCATTATTTGTCTCTTGAAAGAGCTGGGCTTGTACAGTCTTGTATTAACGTGGTAAGCAATTCCAAAAATGAGGTCCTCTTTTTATGGACAATTGAGCAGTTGTTGTCCTGAAGAAATTAGAATGCAGATCATTGGCTGATCTGGTGTAATATGAATTGCATTGGTATTGGTAAACATAAATACATTTTGAAAACTGTCTGGAAGTAGTTTATGAATTGATTGAAAAAAAAAATGCATAATTGAAAGTTGTTTAAAGCAAAAATGGGAAGAATTCTGACAGACTGGAACAAGGGAGTTGAACTAGTGAATCTGTTGGAAAAAGTAATCATTTTTATAAAACGTTATCTGCCCTTTGAAAGTACCAGGGTTGAGGGCTTGGTCCAGCTGTGTGTGTATGTGTGTGGCTCTCCTCGTCAGCTCAGGTGTGACAGGTGACGGTGGCCTCTGTCTTCCCAGGTGGTTTGAGCCGTTCGTCATCCAGTGGTTGGCCGAGAATGAAGACGTTGCTATGGACTTCCTGAACGGGGCTCTGGAGCGCGACAAGAAGGATGGAGTGAGTACAGCTACAGTAGAAGGGCTGTAACCGTCAGGGGTGTCGCACCATTTCTGGGCCCTGGGTACTTTAACTATTGAAAAATAGCAGATATACAAGCTCACAGCGCGGCACTTCAATAGCTAAAGTATAAAATAATTAAGGCCTCTCCACCTTGGGCCCTAGTAACTCAGTCCCACTTTCCCCCTCTTGTGACGCCCCTGGTCACTGTCATGACCTTTTACTTGATGATTCATTGGGCTTTTGCTTTTGGCATTAAACTTTTCTGTTGTTTACCTTTTATGCTTTGTAAACAAAAATTGCACAGGGTAGATATGACAAACAACTTCAATATAGGCCTACAAAGAAATGACTGACAATGAACGGCAACAATAAACAACATAAGTAATATACCATCCCAAAATAGGCCATATTTGACAATGTTATGTTATCATTTTCTTTTTTTAAACATACTGTAGAGTAAATTAATAAATGCATAGTGGAAATAGCAAATCTGCAAGCACACAACATGTGTGACATATTGTGAGCTTGTAGATTTAAGTATTTCTGCTATTTCTTTAAATGTCTGAAAAAGTATGTACATTTTTCTACAGTTTTTTTAAAGTAATTTGTGATTCTCCAAAATGTTAGCGTCAGGCAATAATGTAATAACTGTGACGCCCTACTTCATAACTAACTGGGGAAAAACTGCTTCCTGCTTACAAAGTATACATGCAGGTGGGGAAAATTTCAAAACAATCAACATTGGGAACAATACGGTGACAGAATAATAAAATATTACATAATATTATTTGAGTGAAGATAGGTAAATGGAAAGGCACACCTCAGAAATGAATGCAATAGTTTGCATATCGTTAAGGTCGGGCAGAAACATTGTATTTCCATATTTTCAGTTTTTATGTTTTTTCGTAAATGAATGCCCTACTTCATCATGCAAGAGTGTCACACACAATGTGTCACATCGCGACAAGCTTGTAGGTGGAAGTGGTTAATTCTGTCTGGGTTTTATAAATATTGAACCACTGAAAAGTATTAACAACAGCTTGTGAATACATAATAACCACACTGGATACATTGGAAATTGTTATCAATAACAGTAAATTAATGATTAATAACAGTGTTGGAGATACAATGTTTCCACCCGACAGACCTCATCATCTCTGTGGAAACCTTGATGTCCAAAACTGTTACTTTTCAGGATTCAAAAGTAGCAGATAGAGTGCCGCGTTTCGAGCTTGTAGTATCTGCTTCTTTTGATGCTTTTGTGTGACGCTTCAGTTTGATCAAGTAAACAACACAACAAGTTAAAATATGGAGATAAAAGCTTTCTGCCCGACAGCAACGATATGATACAGTGTTTATTCCTTTCCATGTATGCTCCATTAGACATTAGACTGTTGCTAACATCTTCCTAACCCCATAGTCATTGCCCCCCTGCTGCGATAGCAGACTAATGAGTACCTTTAAACCTTTTTTCTTAGCGTCAAGTTAAACTGCTTTTAACTTTGAAGCCGTGCACTCACGAGATGCTCCCAGCGCTGTGGGAGACTTGTACCAGCTGAGATCTGTCTTACACACTACAGTACTTGCCTGTTACCCTAAATTGATAACTTTGATTAAGGTCATGGACCCCCATTACAAATGAATGTGTCCTATTAGGCCCTGATATGAACACGTGTTTGTGGTTTAATCCCGAGGCCGATTCTTCGAATGCCTTCTAAATCAGCAGCTCTCAAACTTCTTTGTAATTCAAAATTATTCAAGGTTTTTCAAACACTTTACAGAAAAAAAAAGAAGAAGAAAAAAGAAAATCTAATCAAAAATAGCAGATGTTCAAACATTCAGCGCGGCACAATGTGACGTGCTGTGAGATTGTATATCTGCTATTTTTGAATAGCCAACATTAAAATCTAAAATGACACCAGGTGCTTTCACGGATTGAATGGGTTCAAGTAGATTAACAACAGTACTTATTTTGTCGTACCACAAATAGCAAAATAGCCAGTCTATGCAGTCTCATAGTGTGTCGCCGTGACCTTCTAGATCTTGTGGGGCTATGCATTTAGTTCCTAACTATCAATCAATTTAGCTGGGGACCCCCCCATAGAACCCCCTCAAGGACCCCTTGGGGGGGTGGCGGTGGGGTCTGCTCTACAATAGCCTCGCTCCCCTCTAAAAGCATTTTTTATTTTCCCTGACAGCAAAGCAAACAGTGGTTAGTGAACGTAGTGATAGGTTGTTTACAGGAACTGGGGGGTTCTAAAGATCTTGGCCTCCAGCCCGGTCACACCATTCTGGCTGTCAAGTCTTTGCTCAACAGCTCAGCGTTCCCCGCTCGCACTCGGGCAGTTTGAGGGTGATTTTTCCACAGAGTGCACACACTGAAAGTTATTACCTGCAGGCTAACAGGCTAGTAAAACTCCCACTCCGGGGCGGTTGGTTGACTTTGAACTCAGTGTTAAGTAGATTTGAACGTTTTAGAGAAAGTATTTCCACTGTTTGTTTGTTTGCAGCTGCAGTCAGGCAAACGCCTACACACGCCACAGAGACACTCACACAGAGCTACTGTATCAGAGCACTGAACAAAGACACAACTGTCTTACCCATTCACATATACATGCAATTGTTTTGTTTTTGTTTTTAGTTTATATATATATATATATATATATATATATATATATAACATTTCTTTTTTGGATGAATTCATTAAAGCTCACTATGTCACTTTCCTTTTCTACCCCGGATTTGAACCGGGTTTCCTGCAAAGTCCTGACATTTTTAGCATTGAGCTAATAATAGAGCCTGCTTGCTTGCTCAGGGGATAAATTGAATCTTGACCATCAGGTCAAAACTTGTGTCAGATCCTGTCTAGGTTAGACATGTCTCAATAGAAGATCAGGGAGACAAGTTATATTGTATTAACGTTCTACCATATACTGTATTTGGATCAAATTTAAATGTATTCTTTAAAGAAAAGTCTAATCAAGAAGCATGTTAATTTGGTAATGGGTTTTATTTTGTATATGAATCAACATGATTTATTTAAAATGCATTTAATACTTCACCAACAATGTTGCACATATTGATCCAAAGGACACATAAAAATATGCCAATGTTTGCACACATTCATCATTCACTAATTTATGAAACTGCGATGAGCAACACAATCTATGAGTGCCAGATTCAATTTATGCTGTGCAGAACAAGTTTGGCAAGTTTGGCACTAAAATAATTATATTTTGTTAAATGACCTATAATAACTTTAAGCTGAAAAGTGAGCATACGGAATCGCACTGACAATTCAGTGAAAAATGTGTTGTTTTTGTCTGCCAACACAGTCTGCCAACACAGACTCTGTACATTATAACAGCCTTTACCTTGTTTGTGCCAGCATCTTTAGTGTTGCCATGATGTTCCCATTCTGTCTCCACTGTCTGTATCATACTGTCATAGAGTATGACATAAGTAACATATTATTGTCCTGAGTAGCAATGCCCAACACTGACCACCACAAATCGGTGTTGGGCATTGTTACTCCTTAAAAAGGAATAATATTATATTACTTACGTTATTACTTGGAATCAAGAGTAATATATTAAATTACATATTATGTTTGCCCTCCCACGCAAAAAGAAGAAGAAACAGAGACGTACAGCACAATCTGTTTAGTCACCAATCATTCAAACTCAATAATTGCAAGTCTATAAAACAAAATAGTCAACAGTCTCTCATCTTTTTTAACTCATTTTCTGCTCTATATTCTACATTTGGGACAATAATTGTCCTTAGTCCAGGACCCACGAATGGTCATTTGAATGGGTCCTAGCCAGGGAAATTCCATGAGTCCTAATAAAATATAACCTTTATCACATTCAGACAGTATGGCAACATTGTCTACCTTTCATTCAAGGCTCTCTGCCAACTATTATATTCGGGCAAGGCAAACAAGTATCTTACTGTACAGTATGTCACTGCTATGGGCTAACTGCTAGCACCAAACTCCTGTGGAACTCTAAAATGTTGTGCTTACTTTAGGGCTGACATTCTTTTTTTTTTTAGTTTTTTTTACGAGATGTTGCAACATGTCTACAACATGAGACGCGCGCGCACACACACACACACACACACACACACACACACACACACACACACACACACACACACACACACACACACACACACACACACACACACACACACACACACACTCGCACGTTGCCCGCTCATAGACCAAAGAGAGAGCGCTTTTACTGTATCTCGGTCAGAACAAATAACGCAACGTGATATACAGTAGATCAGTAATATGTATAATATTACTGTTTTGGTATAATATTACTGTTTTTAATATGTTACACTACTTGTTACTGAGTAAAATAATATTATTATTATTACAGTAATATTATTTAAAGTAACTTGTTACTGCCCAACACTGGACTGGTGGTGTTCGTGCATGTGGGGTACGTACTCAGGTGTTAGATGTTAGCATCACAGCTGTGTAGCTGCCATTGTTAGCAGCTGCCACAGCTCAGACTGACGGCATGGCGCTCTGAGAGGAGCGATGTAGACATGCAGTAATTGCCTTGTTGATGCACTGTCCTCTGAGCTCTCCTGAAATAAAGTGCTCTGCCATTACCAACTGTTGATAAGCTTCAGGATCTAATACTCCCTCTCTGCTCTCTCTCTCTCTCTCTCTCTCTCTCTCTCTCTGTCTGTCTCTCTCTCTCTAATCTCTGCAACCCCATACAACCCCTGAACTGCCTTGGACAGGGGCGTCACAAGGGGGGAAAAGTGGGACTGAGTTACCAAGGTGTAGGGGGCCTTGATTATTTATTACTTTAGCTATTGAAAAATAGCAGATATACAAGCTCACAGCGCGGCACAGAGTGTTGCGTTGAAATATTCAAAGACTTGCACAAATTTCACAGCGCGGCACTCGGTGCTGCGCTGTGAGCTTGTATATCTGTACCCAGGGCCCAGAATTTGGTGCGACACCCTGGCCTTGGACATTCTCTCTCTACCTCCTCAACTCCATCTCTATCTCTCTCACTATCTCTTTCACCCGTTCCTTCTCCCTCTCTTCATATTTTCTTATTTTTCTACCCCCAACACCCCCCCCCCCCCCCCCCCCCATCCCTGGGATTATCCTGCCCCCCTCTCCATTCTTCTCAGTCGGTCTCCCCCACCTTGTCCTTCCTCTTCTTCATAAAACATCTGTCTCCCTACTTCTCCAACTGCTCCCCTGCTCTCTCTCTCTCTCTCTCTCTCTGTGTCTCTCTCTCTCTCTTGTTGGAATTCATATTCAATTCTAGGGGTCTTATTGTCATGAGAAAACATACGTTTACATTGCCAATGCAAAAGTGGAACAAACTATATATGTACAATTACATGGGAAAACCTAGGTCATTCGTGCCCCCCAGTAAGTAAGTGCAGGGATTCTAATGATTAGTAGTCCTTAAGGTGGTTGAATTCCATTTGACATCCTTCTCATGTCACAACATCTTTTAATGTGGTTGTGTGTATTATTTGTCCTCCAGTTCGTGCAGACCTCGGACCATGCCCTGTTCTCCTGCTCCGTGGTGGACGTGTTCACGCAGCTCAACCAGAGCTTCGAGATCATCAAGAAGCTGGAGTGTCCCAACCCTCAGGCGCTGGCTCACTTCATGTGCCGCTTCGCCAAGGTCAGTCTAGGGCAGGGGTGTAAAGTTACTAAGTACATTTACTCAACTACTGTACTTAAGTATTTTGAGGTATTTTACTATACTTGAATACTACATTGCAGTGACGGTCGCAAGTTAATATGAAAAGCTCCACTAGCTGGCTGTCAGTCAGTCAGTCAGTCAGTCAGTCAGTCAGTCAGTCAGTCTGTCTGTCTGTCTGTCTGTCTGTCTGTCTGTCTGTCTGTCTGTCTGTCTGTCTGTCTGTCTGTCTGTCACGTCACGTCACGTCACGTCACGTCACGTCGCACTTTTGCCAAACTTTGCACACACACTCCTTGGCTGGCAAACCACAACCTCCACCCATCATTTCTCACATGCCCCTTTTCTAGCGCTACCATCAGGCCGATTTTTGCAAAACACATTTTTGGACACTGCTCCTAAAGATTTTAGCCTAAAATCACGCAAAGCGGTACACAGTATCTCTAAAGTCATGTCATCAACATGGATCTGTCCCATTTCCCATATTCCCTCCTGATTGGCTACGATTGCCTTCTAAAGTTTCTAATCTCCCGATTAGGGAGTCTTACTGGTACTTTTACATTTGAGTACTTTTTCCACCGCTGGTCACACATAATGTCATCGGGCAGACATATTTTAAATTTTTGTGTTTCGGGAGATGTTTGAGTAGGGCAAAAGTGTGACGTGACGGACAGACTGACAGACTGACAGACAGACTGACAGCCGGTGGAGGTTTTGAGAGTAACTGTGACCTGACGGTCGCAACAAGGATTTATAATACAGAAAAGCCAACATTCTGAAGTCAGAGTTGCTTGAAGTCCAGTGTGAAATTTCCGCAGTCAGTGATGATTTTGGGTGTATGGCATCTGCATGCTTTTTTACACAATATTAAAAAACATATGCAAAAACAGAGAACAACCGGGTGCTCAATGGAGATAAAAAACGTCTTAAAAAGTAAGTGGTGCTGCCAGGATCAGTGGGAAAACCAACATGTTTCGACCTACATGGTCTTCAGGGCAAGAAGTTCTTGCTTTAATGAAATAAACTTTGTTTTAACTTTAAGTTCCTCTCCTCCTGACTCTGAGTGCTCGGATCCCCTCGTCCTTTTTTAACATTAAAAAACATATACTTTGACTCGAGCACTGGAGTTGGGTTCTTTGTCCACCCACTGGTCACGACCCCTCCAAAGTATTCATCTTACAGGCAGCTATAATTTACACTAGAACAGTTTGATCTCAGAGACTTGATTCACATGGGTGTTTATTGTCTTTTATTTTATTTCTCTCCT
Organism: Nannobrachium achirus; assembly: GCF_963921795.1. Classification (NCBI taxonomy): domain Eukaryota; kingdom Metazoa; phylum Chordata; class Actinopteri; order Myctophiformes; family Myctophidae; genus Nannobrachium; species Nannobrachium achirus. The sequence goes on along the minus strand of NC_137816.1, from coordinate 31,680,007 downwards.
CCTTCTTCTTGGCTGTCTGGTTATTATTACGTATTGACTGCTGGGGGTGTTCGCAGAGTGCCAGCGATCTAATAATAGGAGTACAGCAAACAGACGGCAATTATAAAGTCGACATGTCTCTCTCTCTTCTCCCCCGCAGACTATCAACAAAGTTCTTCTGCAATACGCTGCAATCATATCCAAGGACTTTCACTTGTATGCAAGCAAGGAGAATGTGGTATGTGTTTCTTTTTTTCTTTTTCTTCCGATGTTCTCTATATGTTGCAATGATTTTTTCTCTTCAATGTCTCGCGTTGCCATGGTTACCATAGACTTCCATGTAATTGTGCAATTGTGTAAAAAGTGCACGCCCATGCCTAGATGATGCACCACGTGTGTAGATGCTGTTCACAGCTTTCAAACAAAAAAATCCGCTTGGAAATCCGTTCAGGCATTCATGATTTATGGGCCATTATGTTTTCTTCAGATGTAAACAAACATGGCTGCCATGTTTGAAAGAATGGGTTGGTATGGGGGTTAAACATGCAATTTCGCGATCATGCCTAATACATTTCTGGAGGTCCAAAAAAAAATTTTGAAAATTTTCTTTTTGATAAAAAAACAAAAAAACATTTTTTTCAAAAACGGCCCAAACTCGGGAAACTCGGGGTTGGCACAGCATTGGTATCAATACAAACTCGGGAAACTCGGGGTTGGCACCAGATGTGTTAATAGAATATATTGGTTTGCGGTGCACTTCATGGTGGCCAGAATGGAAGATATGTAAAGCCTCTGGCTGGTGTTGCCATGGTTACCATTATCTGTCCGGGTGGGGGGTGAGTTGAGCGACATGGCAGGTCGGGAGACTTTGATCTGAGGTTAGAATGTTTTTAGATCACTGCTGCTACTCAGCGTTGTCCGAGGACCCCCAGGGGTCCTTGAGGGGGTTCCAGGGGGTCCCCAACACAATTTGGCCATGTTGACCCCCCCATCTGAAAAGGTTTCGTTCCAGGGACCCCCAGAAGAGAAGATGTGTGTTAATTATTGCTTTCATTAAACTTTGTCTTTGAGGGTTCCCTGCCACACTTTTTTCGGTTTACCTTTTAACCCATTTGTAGCCGAACCCGAGTATACTCGCGAAATATACTGTATATACAGTAAAGCTGGCAAGCTTACCGTACGGTCTGTTGGAAAGCCCTGGCACGGATGGACTCGCCGATTCATAATCATCGCGCATCCACGTGCACACAATAGTGATTCCTTAACACGTTGCAAGCCGCGGCAGAACCCTCTGAACAGAGGTAGCGCCGAAGAAATAAGCCATTTATTTACAAACATGTTTTAAAAAAACAAAGCCCACATGATAACAACACGTACTGGAGTGCTCGACACAGCGTACATATTCATCCTGCAGAGGTCGGCGATCTTACTTTGGCGAGGCGGAGGGGAGATCAATTCCATTCGTTTACGTGCGGCGAAGCAGGGAAAGGAGCGATAGAGAAGCGGCGCCCGAACGTGATTGAAACCGCGATCCACGAACAGAGACAAAGACCAGCCATCTTGTTTGAGCTTCTTGCTGAGTTTCAACACTGGGGAGAGGATGAGGCTCCTCCTGGCCAGCCATCCATCCAGAATGTGAGTCAACGGCGTGGCCTGCTGGATATTAGGAGTATCACACCCAGCACCAGAAAATGACTGTCAGAGCATATTAACCCTTTCAGATCGCTCCAAAAAGACACAGAGAAGAATTTCCGATGATTTTTTTTTTTTTTATTATAATTTATATCAAAAGTCCGGGAATAGACGTGTGGCTGATGGGACCCAGTAGGAAGTCCGAGGGAGTACGGCCAGGCTTAGAAGGTGTTAACATGGAAGCCGACGGTCTATCTCATCTTTGATGTCCATTTTCTCCAAAAAACACTTTTGAAGCCAAGGATGGCATTGGATTCTCGATAAAATAACACAAGCTGAAAGGCACCGATCCGCCATTACTGCACCCGCATGGGACGATGATCACTTCCGGTGATTGACGTCATGACGTCAAAAAGGAAATGTTTGCGCAATCGACTTCTGGCCTTCAAAATAAGAGACTGGCCGCGGACGGAGCCTGCGAGCGGCAGCCTGTACATTTTAACCCGTTCATGTCTGGAGCACAAAATGAGTTAAATTGGTTGTGGCGTGTCCATGGTGCACGATGGTGAACGGATCGTGCACGATCCGCGTGCATGCCGTGGTATAGATCCGATCCAAAAAAATCCATGTTGACGCGACCAAGACTTGCTCCACAGCTACAAGCTCACTAGCTAGTAAGGAAATACTGCAGGTCATTAAAATTTTTGCAGGATTAGGAAACATGGGCGTTTTCCTGCAAAATGTAACATGGGAGCCAATGCAGAACCTTTTTTTCTCACATTCGGTTTGAACTAATTTCCATGTCAAAACAAGATGTGCTACTTTTTGAGCAGATAAAAACCAGTGTAATGTTGGATTAAATTAATTAAGACTGAATCTCGGGTTGGGGCGGCCAATGAGTTCGAAATACATTATGCAACGTTTTCTGATACATTCAAGAATTTATTGTTGCGAGGCGTTGTGAGCAGTTCCCAGTCCCCAGTTAAAATATCATTATTTTGGGGGTCGCGGCCTGAAAAGGTTGAGAACTACTGGAGTAGAGAACTACAGTTGAACTCTGGGTGATGTGTGCTCACTGCGCTGTCTTCTTTAATGCTCCCAACAAAGTGTCTCTATTAAGTGGGAGGCCATTATTCATGGGCTGGCCCTTAGCTATTGTGGGGAAAGTCATTGGTATTTTGCGGAGCGCCTGTCTATTGTTTAATGTGACCGATGACACAGCACAGAGACTTCTGCTGCCCTAATTATCCACACTGGCCCTTTGAAGTCAGAAAGTGGATAGGTCTAATAGACAGGCCTTCATTTTTACCCTCCTAGTGTGGGAGACACATGTTTCAGTGCGGTGTTGACAGGGCCTGTCAGAGACTGCAGAGACTCCAGTCACCATATTTTTGTCCCTGAGAAAATTATGAGATCTCGTTTTCCCCCCCGTGCAGACGGCTAAAAAAGACTAAGCGGGAAAGAAAAGCAGGCAAAGACAGACATGATATGCTAAAGAGTCTAGCTGGTAGATATTCTATAACTAGAAAAGTGTACCTGCAGCTCGCTAAAGCATTTTTAGCATTAGCATTAGCATTAGCGGCAGCAGTGGTTAGCATTAGCGGTTAGCCATTGGGACTGTGGGACCACCCACCGAGTTTGAGACCAGTAACGTGTTGGGAACTGGAGTCATAGTTTAAAGCCCAGCCAATAGGAAGAAAGAGGGGGCGGGGCTTAGCAATTACAGCTCGTCCCTATTGGCCGTCAAAGTACACCCATCGTTTTTTTTTTTGCGAATTACGTCACCATAGTAACGCTTATCGGAAAGAAAAGTAATAGCACTTTTTGGTGTATATATTGCGGGGGTGGTGTAAATCGTGCGGCAGTTATTACGTGCCGAAATTTGCAAGGATAATAACTAACTAACTAACTAAGTATGGCAGATAACAATAAGTGTTTTGCCATTGCATGGCAGGCACACTTAATGAAAGAGAAAGGACACTGTGACACTGTGGAGTAATGGACTGTCAACAAGTTTACAAGTAATCAGGACACTGTTGTGACTGACTGACTGTGACTGAGTTCTTGTTGTCCTAGTTTAGTCTTCTTTAGCTTTCCTATGTCCCCATCCCTGGATAGTAAGGGGAACATAAGAAAATCTGCAAAGTAAATCGTTACCAAGAAATTTCTTCACCAATGTGTTTCTAAATGTGTGTAATAATATGTACTAAAAGGTTGAAATTCAACTCCCGGGGGAAACCTCATGAAAAATGTTTTCGTGTGTCCCATTAACTTTACTATACAGGAAAACAATACAAAAAATAAATATGCTTTAAGTAGCATGTGAGGGGTCAAACTAAGGGTTTTTCATGATGCTGAATCCATTGCAAGCATTTGTTTGCACGAAAAACATTCCGTGGGCTACAAATGGCCCCAACAAAATGGTGAAAAGTGATGATTCATCACTAAACCATCGTTTTGTGGGTCAGTTTTTAGCCCAAGGAATGTTTTTCATGCAAAACAAATGTTTGCAATGGATTCAGCATCATGAAAAACCCCTAGTTTGACCCCTCACATGCTACTTAAAGCATATTTATTTTTTGTATTTTGTTCCCGTATAGTAAATTAATGGGACACAAACACAAATCAGTTTTTTTATGAGGTTTCCCCTGGGAGTTGAATTTCAACCTTTTAGTACATATTATTACACACCTTTAGAAACACATTGGTGAAGACATTTCTTGGTAACGATTTACTTCGCAGATTGGTCAAATATCTTATAAAATCCCCTTGCTAGGAGGGGGAGGGGGGGCGCGCATAATAGTGAATCGTAGCGACATTCGGGCAAGCACCGCCCTCCCTGCGTTCTCATTGGCTGAATGCAAGACTGAGAAAACATGGACACCGACATTACTTTTCCAACAAATGCGACGGAGGCGCGCCGTCTCAAGCGACCTTGATCCACGTGAGACGCCGCTGAGCAAGCTAAAGCAAGCAAGTCGCCGTGTCGAGCGTTGTGAAGGTCGCTTGAGCCGACGCAGCGCCGTTCGAGTTGTAAACCAGGGGGCCAGAATAGTAAATAATATGGGGTGAACTGTCACTCAAAGTGCCTCTGGCCAATCACAGCGCGTCTTTTCCGGGACTTGCCTGAACGTCGATATCATCCACAATCACGCGGGAGGTGCACTACAAATCCTGAACCTTTGTCCTATACCACCAATGCTTCATGGGTATTGTAGTCTATACCCATAATCTGCACCATTTGCCTGATTATGCAATAAATGATGCGATCGCATAATCACATTTTTCTGGAGTGTCTAAATTTGAATGCTGAAAAATAACAGTTCTGGACATAATTTCCACCGGACAGAGACAATTTATTCGGACTTGGATGGCTTGTACTTGGTTAGTCGTCCCCACTGTGTAACTAATAATTCATAATTTGTACACAAGGAGCATCGCTAATGAGATGATAAGTTAACTGTTCCCCCAAGTACAATTAAACCTAACCCCACGAGTCCCCCCTGTGTGTATCTACACAAGAGACCTTGAGAATAGCGTCTTGCAGATCCAACGATGACTACTTAATGTTGCCATACATACAAATGGCCGTGTACTGATAAGTAAATGTAGCCTATTGAGATTCTCATTCAGGGGCCTACTACTCTATATGGATTAACGTTCTGCCATAACCTGGACTGATACTGGGTATTCTACCCTGTGATGAGCCTTCAGGCCACTAAACTGAATATCGTTATCTGTCGTGTGGCAGTGGTGGCTCCAGGGAATAATCAGCAGGGGGGCCTTCAATTTTCCAAAGGAGGCACTTTTTTTTCAACACACCCCTATATATAGCAAGCCGATTTCGCGGTGTTTTGCAAACTAGTAATGTCCATTAACTTACACATTTTCCACATTTCCTGTGCTGCATGCACAACAACATAGGAATAGACATCAACACAAAACCAACTGGTGCAGCACTAGTGTAGGCTACCTTTTATTATTGCATTTTCATTAAACTATTCATTCAATTTGAAAATGTATATTTTATAATAATAATCACAAAGAACATATAATTAACACCTGTAAAACATCTTAACATAATGGTGGGGTAGGGTACGGGTTAATATGTACCAAAACTGTTACTTTCAGGATTCAAATTCAAAAATAGAAATACTTTTGATGCTTTTGTGTGACACTGTAGTATGATTGCAAAAAGTTCCATTATGGAGATAAGAGGTTTCTGCCCGACAGCAACAATATGGTGTCCTCTCTCCCTTCAATCAGAAATCTCCCCTGCTTTCATCCTGATACAGATTATAAATGTAACATCCACAGTCACAATACACAAGTCATTACAAATTAGAGACACCAGTAGCTGTTCTATGGAACAGAACACAAAAAAGGTTTAGGAAAAAAGATCTAACATTTTCCAAAGAAAGAAAAACATTCCTTACATGCCATCCAATTCTTTGGAGGAATGTAGTTATTGTTTTTTTTTTGGGGAGTACAGTAATATCCGTCATGACAAGCTCACAAACTCAAGCTCACAACTAGCAAAAAAAAAAAAAGATTGATATTACCAATACGATGCTCTTGCTCAGTGGTTCTCAACCTTTTTAGGTGGTGACCCCCAAAATAATCAACTGGGGACCCTCCTCCCTGATAGGCACTTGGAATGTAGGAGTTGAGGCATTTCATTTAGTGTGACCTGGTTCCACAGATACATATTGTGAAAATAGCAGATCTACAAGCTTGTAAATTGGTTATTTTCAAAATGGTTGGCCTGCTCATATCTCCGCAACCGTTGCCCGATCCATGCCAAATTTTGCACACACACACTCCTTGCCTGCCAAACTACAACCTCCACCCATCAATTCTCACATGGCCCTCGTCTAGCGCCACCATGAGGCCGATTCTTGCAAAACACATTTTTGGACACTGCTCCTAAAATATTTGCCCTAAAATCACACAAATCGCTACACAGTATGTCTACACTCATCTCATCAACATGGATATGTCCCATTTAGCGCCACCTTCAGGCCGATATTTTAAAACACATTTTTGGACACTACTCCTACAGATGTGGCCCTAAAATCATGCAAATTGCTACAGAGTATGTCTACACTCATGTCATCAACATGGATCTGTCCCATATAGCGCCCATATAGCGCCACAATTTGTTTACAAACACATTTTTGGACACTTCTCCTACACATTTTGGCCTAAAATCATGCTGCGACCTGACGGTCGCTTATCTCCCGAATAGGGAGTCTTACTGGTCTTTATTATTCGTTTTTTGGATTGTTGTTTTATTGTTTTGTAACTGTGATATGACAGCTGTGAAACCTCATATGTCCAAAACTGTTGCTTTTCAGGATTCAAATAAAAAAATAGCAAAATAGCACATCTACAAGCTTGAAACATGTCGCTTAGCGCCGCATTTCGAGCTTCGATCTGCTATTTTTTATGCTTTTGTTTGACGCTGTAGCATGATCAAGTAGGGCATCCATTTACAAGAAATATCACGAAAATAGAGATAGGAGGTTTCTGCCCTGACAGCAACAATATCACATTCAATGCAAGTATTTTATCTCCTGATCTTATTATGCTTGGTGGCTGGCTGGCAGCGATGATCGTCATAATCTATTTGTCATCAGCAACTCGTTTTTCACGTTCTGTGGGGGGTTTTACAAGCATAAAGACATGAAAAATAAAGGGACCTTTCGATATGAGATTAGATATGGATTGGGTACACTTGACATTCAGCTCAGACACTGTAGTACAACATTAATACACGCTACAACATGATTCCCAGTACAATATTCATCGTCAAGGTTTCGATTTGCTGGAGGGGGGATGTTGAAGAAATCCATGACTCCTTTTGAATTACTCCCTCATTCATGTTTGTTTCCGTTGGGGATATGCGTCAACCATGCCTGCTTGTGATCAAACTGAATTAAAAACATGTTCTTTCCCTTTTATGCCCATATATAAAGATCCCTGATATCATCGATATACATCACTGGCCAGATGGCCAAGACATGGCCCATATCTGTGTGGCTGGTTCAGAAAGGGATCTCCATGTATGGGCATAAAAGGGATTGTATGTTGTGATGTCATCCATATGGGTAACTGGTGCGATATACATCACTGGCCAGATGGCCAAGAATGTCGCCCTGAGGCGTCTTACTAGTATATTATCACTATTTAACGATGTAATGAAAATTGTAAAGAAAATGTTTGTTTGTTTTTTTGTTTTTTTGCAACCCTGTCCAGATACAATTATTTGACATATTTACTAGTTACTACTGCAGATTTAGATTATTAATACAAATAACTTGCTATTAGAAATCGCAGATATACAAGCTCACAAATCTCGGAATGCTCGGAATCGGATCTCTTCTTCCTTTATAAGCCTATATTCCCGCTAGAACCACCGTCAATAAACCTAGACCTAAAGACAAAGACAATGTGAATAGTTGATAGAGATGTGAATAGTTGATAGAGAACTCACAGTGAATGTTGTGTCTCTCTCTCTCCTGCAGCCCTGCATCCTGCTCAACAACATCCAGCAGCTGCGCGTCCAGCTGGAGAAGATGTTTGAGTCCATGGGGGGCAAACAGGTCTGTTTACCTTCTATTCTCTACACACCCCATTATCATGTAGGCGTGCAACCTAATTGAATGATTGAACGTGAAAGAAACAATAATGGATAGTCAATTTTAATTTAAACAGGATCGATTTCAGTGGGGGATTTAATTTTTGTAATATATATTTAGCGAAAATATCCAGTCTATTTAGCTCACAACACGTTGCATCTGAGATGGTAGAGCGTTGTGAGCATGTAGGCTATTTTATCTAGGGTTAGTCAATTATAACAAATCGATTCGATTACGTAAGATTACAGTTTTCTAGCTGACATATACGAAATTATGAAAAAGGACTAGGTACAGTTTCATGACGGTACAGTTCACTGGTACAAGATCAACTAAAAGGAGATCCTAGAAAAGACTAAGCTTATTTCCATAGGAAACCATTGAAGTATCTCATATAACATTGAATGACAGACGGATAGAACACAGTACTATGCAGTAGATATAGTAAAAAAAAAAGTAAATAAAAATAGAATAAACAGTGCAAAAAATATATACAGTAGGTAAACTCCAGCCATGATATGTACAGTACGTATGAGATGAGATAATAAACAGCTTCTTTTCCAGTCCTGTGATTCAGCCATCTTAAAGGACGTACCCTATACTCTCTAAGCACGTTCCCTTATTACTAATACTCTCCTCCTACTACCAACTTTCTAAAAACATCATTAACCCCCCACCCCCAACCTGTTGCCCACCTTTGTGTGCTGTTATGATATGATGATGTTGATTCTCCTGTGAACCCTGCTGTCAGAGGTCAGAACCACTACAAATCAGTATCCCTACAATGTGTTTCCCTACTTTTTAACCCTGTCTGTCTGTCTGTCTGTCTCTGTCTGTCTAACCTCCCGAGGAGAAGCAGCGGACTCCTTTTAACAGCTCACGTGCATGTCTTCTTCCGTACGAAAATCTAACACTCGTTGTGTTTTTACCCTGCGTTTTGTCTCCTGTCGTTTTGTGTGTTTGTTTTTTTCTTTATTAATTCTGCCCTCCTCCCCCTCCCGTTTTCCTTGTGTGATCTCTCTCTCTGTTGTCTCCAGGAGGAGGGGGTTGTCACCTTCTGTAAGGTGTGTAGCAATAACCATAGGACTGTTTCAAAAACATCCCTCCTATCTGCGCCCCCCCCCCACACCCCACCATTTACCCCCCGCGATACTAAAAGCACGTCGTCCTCCCCCCTCCCCCCATCCCCATGCCCCCCTGAACCCTCGCCCACCCTGCTGCCACACCCCCACACCCTCCCAATGCTTCTCACCCTCCCACACCCACGTCAGAAGCATGTCCTCACAGAGCATTCAACGTCGGAATGATACTGTACGGCAGACCCCGTGGACAAGGCTGGGAGAACACTTCCATTATATCACCCAATGCTTCAGGTGTATAAGGCTGGATTTAGACTGCAGTCAAATCCAGCCTGAATCTGATTTAGTTCTCAAATGTGTCACTTGCATTTGCAAGGCCGGCTTTACACTGCAGTCAAATCCAGCCCAAATCCGATTTGGTTGTCAAATCTGATCTTTTGGCCCGAGTTTTCACACAGCATTTGCAAGTGACACAGATCTGATCTGTGCGTTCAGACAGCGTTAGCCCAAAGCTGCTCTGCGGCGACATGTATGCTTTGGTTACCGTGGTAACGACGTAGGCGTCATGACGTTACGTCACTACGTCGACGCTGGTTGATTACGTTCGGATTACGTTCAGGAAATGCGACATAATAGACCATAGTAAACACACGTTAATATTGTTTTTCTCTCTTCTTTTCTTTACTCTTGTGTTTCGCTCTTCTCTCTCGTTTTCACTGTTTAGCTCACGTGTTTTCTCTCTTCTCTTTTGTTTTTCTCATGTGCTCAGTGCGCTGTAATCAAATAGTAAATACTCGCGCTCTGTAATGATGTAATTTACAGCCGCGCTCGGGTCGCGCTGCTCGCACAGCAAGTGACGCTTGGCCAGTTTGATGTGACTTGCATGTGACCTGCATATAACTCTATGGGGTGGATGTGGTTGCTGCTTTCAGACTGAGTCAGATGTCCTCAGATCCGATATGGATCGGATTTGAAACTACCTCTGGATGTGGTTTTTCAAAATCGGATTTCATGTGACCTGAATGTGACATGTTTGGATTTAGACTATTTAAAAAAAATCGGATTCCACTTTTGAAGTGACTCAGATCTGATTCAGGCTAGATTTCAGTGGCAATGTAAAGCCGGCCCAACAGTGACACAGATCTGATCTGTGTGTTCAGACTGATTGTGCCCTGCGTCGACATATATTTTGGTTACCGTGGTAACAACGTAGGCGTCATGACTTTTCTCTCTTTGTGTTTTGAAATTTTAAAATTTTCCTCTGACATTGCAGTTTGTGGACCTTTTGAACCCATTTTCTGCCATGCTGTGAGATATGTCTTCATATTGTTCCTGTACATTTCTCATGTACTGAGGCATCCCCGCAAAGTGCTAGAAGGCGTTGAATCTTTCCGTCCGTCCACTGAATGCTGCTCGCCATTTCTTTTGTATTGTAAAACTTATGCAGAACTGTTTTATTTTCATTACACCCCTTTCGCTCTTGTAAATCAAAATGCAATTCTTGCGCTCTGTAATGACATCAGTGGTGCTCGGGTCGCGCTGCAAGTGACGTCTTGGACAGTTTGATATGTGACTTGGCTCGTTAGATCAGGTTACTGCGTTCAGACTGAGACACATCTTTAGAAATCAGATTTGAATCAGATTTGAACCCACCTCTGGATGTGGTTTGTAAAAATCGGATTTCATGTGACCTGCTGCATGTGACCTGTCTGCATTTAGACTCATTTAAGCAAATCGGATTCCAATCTTGATGTGACACAGATCTGATTCAGGCTGGATTTGGCTGGCAGTGTAAATCAGGCCTGATCTCATCCTCATTGCTACACAGTTAAAGCCTGTGAAAAGCCTGTGAAAGCCACAGCCAATCAGCGACGCGCCACAGACCCATGTGAGGAAATGGCACAATTTCATGAAGATTTACTGTACTGTATGTCTCGATGCTTTCAAATCAATATGACTATAAATGTGCCATGGTGTACATCTGCACAAAGATTTTAATAGTAATAGGTATATTCAAAATTGTGTGCCGTACGGAGTCATTTCCTATCAGCAGTAAACTCCCTGAGAGCCAATATAATAACTTAAGCGAAATTGGTTATTATGGCGTTACTGTAGCAACAACAGAGATTAGCCATAATCTCTCTCAAAGCTTCTCTCACATTTATACAGCTGCCATTAACAGACTAGGGCCTCGACAAACTGACATCATTGGCCAAAATGATTTTGGGTCCCGGCCCATTTGATAATTTGCTTTTCTCTCATCCTAGAGATGTGACGCTCTGTTTAATGTTTATTTACTGCACACCGGCATTTAGGACACATTTTATTTCAGAATAACAACCTGGCGGTGAGGGGCTATTGTTGAAACAGACGGCGGGAAGCCAGACTGGACTGATGTTGATAGGCTATCAGCCAGAGAGCACTGTGGACAACAGGCCCCTGTGGTTACTAGCAGTGGTGGAAAAGGACTTGAATGTTTTTAAGTAAATGTATGAATACTGCAATGCAGAAATACTCTGTGACAAGTAAAAGTCCAATGTTCAAACTTTACTCGAGTAAAAGTACAAAAGTATAGTTACTCTGACAGACTACTGTGAAAACATGGTTTGCTTACTAAACTGAGTATAGTGGACAGATGTCCTTTTAGTAGGGGCCTGTTTAGAATAGCTAATCAAGGACAAAACATTAGTATTATCATATGTGACATGATCGTTTCTCGCCCTTAGGGCGTCATACTGGTACTGTAGACTTTGACTTACTGTAGATATACTGTAGACTTGTCTGGTACATTCTTGGTGATGTAGTTGCAGAGAGTCCATGGGTTCAGACCGCTATAATGACTATACTGACCATGATGCAAGCACAACAGGAAGTGACATAACATAGTGTATTTGGACTGTGCAAGCCATACAGTATCATGAACAGGAGACCACAGCAATGTTGTATTAGTTAGGGATGGTACAGTAGGTATGTTATTAGTTGGTGGTTAGGGCATTAACTCTCCTACTGCCAGATTATTTATTTATTTATTGGGTCTGGCGCCATCAAAAAGCGGCTTACCTTTGCGACGTTATAGTAGATAGACAGACAGACATTTATTTATTTATTTTTATTTTTTTTGGTTGTGCAATAGTGCACTTTGGTCTGCCAGGCAGCAGAGGGCGGCGTCATGCGAGAATGAATGTGAATTTGCCTGTTATGTGTTGAAGAAGAAGAAGACCAGTCACTGGCCACAGAGCCTCAGAGCCAGAGAAAATCAACAAGGAAGTGAATTGTTCTCCGTTGATGTTAACGCATAATGGATTTTTTACACCATCACCGCGGAAAATGTGTTTACAGTAGACGGCCGCGCGACGCCTCATCAGCTTACAGTCATCAGACGAACGAACCGAACGAGCGCCGTATTGGCATCGAGGTTCTGTAAAAAATGGGGCGAACGTGAACGTTCGAAGCGGCGGGAGAGTTAATGTAAGGGAAACACTGGACCATACGCTCATTCACTCTCTTGTTGGATTTCCAGGTTAATCCCATGAGCCATAGACACTGTGAATATTTTTTACAATGCCTAGTAGTCTCAACACCATTGTACAACAAATTATAATACTGGGTTAAGTGGTTAATCAGACTAGATTCATTACTAGTTTCGATGTATATGTTATCTTAACCAAATCCACTGCCCTACCGTATGGGCCCAGTATGGAATTCACCAATCGGGATGTGACAGTTATCTTAGATTCTCAAAGCAGGGCATGAATTTCATTCACTGGCTTCCCGATAAAAACATATACTGCACACGTGACCTGAAAGAGCTGCGAATCGCAATTTTTGTAAAAGGTCACCAGTTATAGAACCCCATGGGAGAGAAAAATAGTAAGAGAATGTCATAATAATATTTCTGGTGGAGAGCTGCTGAAGAGAGGTTACCTGTTTAGCAACATACTGAAATAACCATTTTCAAACCTGCTTGCATGGGCAATTACCTCTGTGACACAATGTGGTCTGAACAATCAATAGCATTGACAGCATGCGCACGCACACACACACACACACACACACACACACACACACACACACACACACACACACACACACACACACACACACACACACACACACACACACACACACACACATACACACACACACACACACACACATGTGAAAGCACATCATACCTCTAGATATAAGTGTCAGATCCCTCCCTCCCTCCCTGGCAGAGTGACTGCAGTCTAATAGCGTCTATAAATGGTTTGCTTTTACACACACACACACACACCCCCTCCCCCCCTCCTTCCAGCAGAGACATCCGCCGTCAGAATGTTGTCGCCGGGCAGAAAACCTTGTATCTCCGTTCCATATTACATAATATTTCAGTGTTTTATGAAAATTAATGCCCTATACGTAAGAGTGTCAAGCAAAAGAAGGCAACATTTTGCAACAAGTAATTGTTTATGAATATTTAACCAATTAAAAGTATTAACTACTTAAACCCCAGCATCTTTATTGTGGGAAAGGCTTTCGCAGGAAATTACGCGTCACGGCAGCTATTTTCAGCCAGACAGACACTAGTATAGAGCGGTGAGGAAATCCGCTCAAACATAATGGGTTTAAGTGGTTTGATCAGAGCTTTTTGACTAAATAACAACCACACTGGACTCTGTTGTAACACAGGTGATTTTTGTTTCCTTCCATTTCCTGAAAAGTAACGCTTGTTTTTGACATACGATGTTTCCGCCGCGACAGCAACGCCGTATGAGATGAGCAGCTTGGTGGCTGCATGAGGCTTTTTATGGGTCCTAATGTGATGATCTGTCATGCATGTGGAGCGGCGCCGAGCCTTCCTCGCAAAGCATCAGTCTCCTCCAAGCCCTGTGAGCCGTGTAGTGGCGACCCGTGACTTTCCATCGATATCTGACACACAAACATAACACAATACACAGTGGTGGAAGAAGTACTTTTTAGCAATACCAAATACTCACAAGTATAATTCCTGTATTCAAAATGGACTTGAGTTGAAGTAGCCTACAAATAGACTTAGAGTACAAACGTAAAACAACTTTGTCAAACTTGGGAAAACTTTTAAAAATGCAGATCTACAAGCTGCAGATAAGCTATTTCCATTAGCCAAAGTATAATTTAGGTTTTAAGTAACTACTAAGTAAAGTTAAAAAAATAAAATAATATTGAAAAATGGGCATATTCAAGTAATGTAAAAGTAACTCAAAATTGTACAGTACTTGGGTAAATAAATGCACTTAAATACTTTCCACCACGGCATGCCTGGTGCTCTTCCACCCCCTCCCAGGCATCGATATCTGTAGAGAGTAGAGACACAAAAACAACACAATATAGCATGCAGACGCACACACACAGGCTCAGAAATCCCAGATACAGTAAGCCCATAACATAAGATAATCAGAAAATACCTGAGAGATGCCTTTGCAAACACAAATCACTCTCTAACATTCCGCACATCCCCATTCCCTCATCATGCACATGCATAAAACCTGAAGGTTCTGCTGCCATGCGAGCAGGACGCCCGGCAGTGCATGGGCGCGTCTACTTGCCGTTGAATTAATTTTGCGTCTACTTGCCGTTGAATTAATTTTGTTTGCAGAGCTGATGATATGGGTTGTTGAGGACGGTTCCGATGGGGGGGATCTTATAAATAAGTTATGAGTGGACACTGGTATATGAGCTGGCGATACAGGCTTTAAGCCCAGCAAGGTATTTTTGAATAGACAACATATAAATGGAAAAAGTATTTAAAATGAGTGTGACGCTATATCAGCTTCTTTTGCCGGGGACCCCCTGGAGCCCCCCTCAAGGACCCCTCTTTGATAACCACTGACTTGGATAACAGTAAAAAAACTGCGGCACAAACACACACACACACACACACACACACACACACACACACACACACACACACGTACACACACAAAATGCCCACCCCTCCAATTCACTCAACCACTCCCCCGTCCCTGGCTGCTGCTGCTGCCTTCCATCGCTGACAACCTCGGCCGTCTCATGACGTTTGGCGGGACACCGTAGTAATCATTGCAGGTGCACACCGGCTCCGCTGCCTGCGAGCCCTCCATTAATTTGTATTCAGAGCATGGCGCGGGCAACAGCTGGCAGGCAGAACGAGAGAGAGGGGGAGGCCACTACCACGCCTGGCAGGCAAGGCAGGCGCTGTTACCTCTTCTCTTCTCTGTGCCTGCCACCAGGGGTGTCGCACCAAATTCTGGGCCCTGGGTTCGAGGATTCACTGCGGGCCCCCCCCCATGAATGGGGGGAGGGGGTTTAACCCATTTAGCCTGGGAACGCATTATTACGCAATATGTTGTGCTTTAACTATTGAAAAATAGCAGATATACAAGCTTGCACCGAGTGCCACGCTGCAAGCTTGTAGATCTGCTATTTTTGAAAAACCGTGAAGTCTTTGAATATTTCAAATCCTTCTAAGGTTTTTTTGAAAAACCTACAGTATGTTTCTATATGTCAGTGGTGCTCAAACCTTTTCATGTGAAGGACCCCCAAAATGATATGTATTTGGCCCCCATCTCAGCTTGTATAACTGCTATTTCTCAATAGCTAAAGTATAAAATAATTGAGGCCCCTCCACCTTGGGCCCTAGTAACTCAGTCCCCCCCCCCACCCCCCCTTGTGACGCCCCTGTGTGCCTGACTACCCCCCCCCCCCACCCCCTCCCCACGGCCGAGGCATTACGCGTATATCCTCCCGAGGATGTACTGTACTCTACTACTCCGCCTAGTTTGTGGTAAAAAGGCGAGAAGCGAGAAAGTGCTGTGGATGTGTGAGATGATGCGGTATAGCGGTGACACGGTGTCGTTCTCTTCTCCTCGACAGCTGGATGCTGAAGCCAGTGATCTGCTCAAGGAGCTGCAGAACAAGCTGAACACCGTGCTGGATGAACTCAGCGCCGTCTTCGGCTCCAGGTGGGGGTTTGTCTGTCTGTCTCCAGAGCTGTTAGAGTCACTCACTCACTGCGTTAACTGGGATGCTGATGTTGGTGTGAAGCAGATATAGGCTACGTCTTATTTCCCATATTTAAACTTTTTGTGTTACGTGAATTACCGGCCTATACTGATCATATTAGTGTCACACAAAAGTATCAAAAGTCTGCCAGGCTCGAAAATATCATGAGATTTAGTCGACTGAATCTACAGTTGATTTTTTTTTTTTTTTGCTGGCCTTGATGGTGTGGTTGTAACGCCTGATTTTAAACTTGGTTGAATGCTGAAAATAGCTTATCTACAAGCGTTGAATGAAAATGACTTGTCTTTTAGTTCTAATGGATCTCTTCTCCAGTAGTCCCTACTACCTAACATTCTAGTCAGTTTTTTATTTGTTGACGGAATTGTCAATATACATAATTTAGTCTTGGTTTTAGACATCATAGCTTTGTTTTTATTCCGTTTTCGTCTGTGAAAAAAGGTAACAGAAGATCAATTTTCGTCATAGTTTTTTAGTCGACAAATTGAACTCTGCTTTGTGTTGTGTTTGTTCAGTTTCAAACCAGTGATCGAAGACTGCGTGAAGCAGATGAACCAGGAGCTGGTGCAGATGAAAGGCCCCTGCAAGGGCAGCAACCCAGCCATGGATGCAGAGACTGTCCTCAGGCCTCTCATGGACCTCCTTGATAAAAAGTGAGTCTCTGGGAATTTTAGTTTTACACAAATCTAGGACAGTGGTTCTCAACCTTTTCAGGCCACGACCCCCAAAATAATCATATTTTAACTGGGGACCCCCCTCCCACCCTAAAGAGCACGAAGAGTTGAGGCTTTACATTTTATCACGGTTCTATTGTGAAAATAGCAGATCTACATGCTCACAACGCCTCAGCGTTGTGAGCATGTAGATCGTCTATTTTCACAATTTCTGTCTCTAATATTTGACAATTTGGCTAATGTTTGATTTGTCATTTTAGAGGTATTAAAAAGTCTTTAAATTGTCACTTTAGAAATGTGCAGATACCCTAGTATATACACTCAAACTTTATGTTGTTTAGTTTACTGTTGAGTGAGAAAACAATGTTTCACATTAAGTTAATCATCTGGGGACCCACCAAAATACCTGGGGGTCCCGACCCACAGGTTGAGAACCACTGATCTAGGAAGACGATGAAAAGTTTTGCTTTCTAAAATGGCGATTGTTTTTTAAATTCAATAAAGTTCATCCCTGGGTCGGAATTACCAAGAGTCTTTGGAAAGTGTGATAATGCTTAAATGAAATCCTTGGTGGTGCCTCTCCCTCCGGCTTGGCGTAGCATCAATACCAGCACAATATTGGGTGTGCTGGCGGGTGGGTGTTCTCCTACAGGCTGTCAGCGGGGGGTGTTAAAAGGAGGAGTAGGAGGGAGGCACGGTGTCCTCCCTGTGGGGGCTCCTCACTGGCAGGTGAGCCAGCAGGTTATAATAATAGCAGTGACAACACACAGGTGTATGGGAATTCAGGAATTAGCATAATGACTGGAAATGTGGAGACAAAAAGGATATAGCAAATAATTGGCTACTGACACTTTTAAAACTGTGAAAGTCTGCTTCACAGTTCACACACAGAACGACTTTTGCAGATTCCAGTCATTGTCAAGCACACTTGTTTAATGAATAGATACAGTAGACTAAGACTTTGAAAAGACTAAACTCTGACATCTCTCATATCTACCATACAGTAGAAGACTTTGAAAATAATTTTAAAAGACTATGATCTGAAACACATGACACTTAGAAATGTAGCCTAATTAAATAAAAATAGCAGTTATACAAGCATTTTGTTTAAACAATAACAACATCTTCACTTCCTGGGGTCCGTGGAAACATTTCCAGATGGGTTTCCGGGGGCAAATACATATCATTTTGGTGGCTCCTTGATATGAAAATGTTGGCGAACCACTGGTACGTTGATGACTAATGGGGATCTGTAATAAACAATAAGCAATAAACCCACATGGTCCCTAGCTTGCCAGAAGAGCCCACACGTCTGTTTCATAAAGCCGCTATTCTTCTCCCATCATCATGACACGTAATTCATTTCAATTTCATTTCAGTTACAGGCCAAGCTCGTCTGAGGCCTGTCCGCATGTCAGCCCGAAAATGATCTAAATTGCCTTCTAAACGGTCTGCTCCCCAACAGCTGCACCACCTGTTCATGGCTATCCATCCAGGAGTCAACCTGGGAGATTGCTTTTAGGCAGTGGTGTAAAGTAACTATGTACATTTACTAAGGCTGGGGACTTTAACTGATTAATTGCGATTAATTAATTACAGAAAATGTACGCGATTAAAAAAATGTACGCATTTTAATCGCACTTAGTTTTTGCACCACAGAACCTTCAGTTTCGGGCATACTGATCATAGCGATGCACCAACCAAGAAGAGACAACAAACGCAAAGGGAGAAGTAGCCGATCAGAGCGTTTTGCTTGGCCCAGTGGATGCGAAATTTAGATTTAAAAAACTCACTCGTTGATTCACTCATACAACAAAATGTGTTTTACTTGAAAAAAAAAGCTTCTCAGGTCAAATAATGATGTGCGATTAAAATGCGATTGATTGCGATTAATTAATCACATAGCCTGTAATTAATTAGATTAAACATTTTAATCGCATCCCAGCCCTAACATTTACATAATGATCTACAAGCTCTGCTATTCTCAAACATTTTGTACTTTTACTTTTGATACTTTAAGTAAATTGTGATGCCTACACTTTCGTACTTTTACTCAAGTACATTTTGAATTCCAGACTTTTATCTGCAACAGAGTATTTCTATATTGCAGTTTTGATACTTTTACTTAAGTAAAATCTGTGAGTACTTTTTTCCACCACTGTGTTTAGGCTTTTGCATACTTGAGGGCAGAGGTGTAATTTCTTAAAGGAATAGTCAGTGGCGGCTCCAGGGACTAATCAGCAGGGGGCACTTTATTGTTCAACACCTCTACATATAGCATTAGCAAGCAAATGCTCACCTATAGATGGACAAGATGGTGCCAATTTATGCAGCGTTTTGAACCAAACTCATAATGTCTTACTGTATGTATTACTAGTTTTCTCACTGAAAATATTTTAATTCCCCATGCTGCATGCACACCAACAACACAAGAATAGACATCAGAACAATACTGTGTGTGGTGTCTGCAATAATAAATACAGTGAATAAAATAATAACAGTAACCAATAACATAAATCTGACAATGGTATTATGCCTGGATACTGGACATGAATTACTGTAGTCTACATACATTCAATTACATTTTCAATAAAATAAACTTCAGCCTGACAATGCTTGACAATAAGCAGCGTGCCTAGCTTAGAATCTGAATTATTATACACACAATTTAGGTCTAATGCCCACATCAATGAAATCCTGCCCAGTTAAACCTGTGATGCCATATTACAACATGAACAGTAGAACTTAAATAATAGGCTACTTATACAAAGTATAATGAAATGAACCTCCATTCTACATACAATAAACCACCGTAATACTAGGCTACTGTCTGTCAATCAATCACCATTAACATGCACAAACAGCTTACAAAGCAGGACATCAAAGTCACTTTCAGTCTAGAAAATTAACAGCATTTATAGGAAACACGGATATGCTTCATAGCATGAAAGCACACTAACTTGGAAGGCTTAAAGCACAACTTATTAAGATGATGATCTGTGACACATGCACTTCTGAGTACTGACAGTCTGAAGTCTGAACCAACTTGTTTGATGCGAACTCCGCTTGCACTGTCAGATCAAAGGAGCGCTGATTACCTGCCGGTGGGTGCAGCCCGATGTCCCGTGCACACACTTAAAGAGGTGTTACCATAGTTTTGTACTTTTTCTGTTTTTCATGTGTCTAGGAGGTTGACAGTACTTCATTAGAACCCCTGGTGTGGTTGTTATGATCAATTATTTATTCCCTTTCTATTTGGGTTTTTTCCTGGAGGCTGCCACCTTGTGGGTCAAAAGTGCCGGTCCAAAAACACAGATACAATTACATCATAGAATCAACCCCTCCCCTAATTACCATTCACCCAACACACGTGGGTGTGGCTAACTTCAGCCAGGTCACCACCCACCATGACAAACAGGCATACTAATGAACTGGTGGGTGTGGTGGCCACATAAAAAACCTAATTTTAATTATTTCTGTACACTTTTTTGGAAAGAAATCTTCCTCCTAGTATAATCATAATACCTGATAATCATGTTTTAGAGGGGGGGGAAATCATGGCACCCCATCTTTAACAAGCACACACCAGACCTCGTTCACGGTCAGCCTTTTGTACAATAATGGTGGGGTATGGACGGGTACTACTCTGGACTGGGGGGGCACAAAGTCTAATCTGGGTGGGCATTGCTCCCCAATGCCCCCCAAAATGACTTTTCTTTTCTATCGAGTCTATTGATTACTTTGTTTGTTTTTGTCGCATTCCGAAGCCAATCATTTGATGACCCCCACTGGTTCCTGTAGGAGACACCAAGAGTCTCCTTTGTGTCTCCTACCGGATACATTAGGGTCTTTATTATTATCATCAAATTATTAGGAATCCGACAAAAACACAAAAATATCCATGAATTCACGTCTCCAGTCATTTTGGGGGTGAACTAAGAATTAGATGGTGGCGGGAAGTGAGCGACCACTATATGTGTTTATAAAGTGTGTGTCACATGTAGATGGATGGGCATGGAATGAGATGCACTCATTCGCAGAATCTAAAATCATATGTAAAAAATGTTTGGTGGAGAAAATGATGCATACAACAAAGTGACTTTAAGGTTAAATGTGAATGTAGAGTGTGACAATAATTGCCATCCCCTGGGACCCCGAATGACACCCCTGCCTGAGAGAACCATAACGTTCTATGGCTTGAATAAGCTGCACATTATTGCTCTCAGACGCTTGTCAAAGCAACATTGAGGCCAATGGGGTATTATGGGCATTATGGTAAATCCTTTAATGATATGCAAATGCCAAACCCTTCCTCCCCTCGACTTAAATATATATTTTTAATACGCAATAGGGTGAGATTAAAGTTTATAGCTGTTGCATTTATTTCATACTGGTTGTTCAACTTGGGGGTCTTCAATGCCTGGATTGATTGGCTACCTCCAGCCAATGTTTAGTGTCGGTGTCTTTTTTATTATTATTATGACACGCCATCAAAGTCCCCGAACATGACAGATGGCCCCCCTCTCTCTCTCTCTCTCTCTCTCTCTCTCTCTCTCTCTCTCTCTCTCTCTCTCTCTCTCTCTCTCATTCTTTCATTTTACAGTTTGATGTTATTTGCCAAGATTTGCGAGAAGACCGTGCTGAAAAGAGTCCTCAAAGAGCTGTGGAAGCAAGTGCTGAACACCATCGAGAGGACCATCGTCCTGCCCCCGCTCTCTGACCAGTCTGTACGTCTGGCCGTTTGTCTGTCTGTCACTCTCTTTGTCCATCTGTCTGTCTGTCTGTCTGTCTGTCTGTCTGTCTGTCTGTCACTCTATCTGTCACCCTGGCATTCTGTCTGTCACTCTGTCCCGTTCTGTGCCTTACTTGTCTGACTTTCACACACACACACACACACACACACACACACACACACACACACACACACACACACACACACACACACACACACACATTCACACATAATATGAAACAAAAGCTGTTGACTCAGCCTCACATTTCTGTGAGGCTGAGTTTAAGGGCTTATTTAAATGTTTTATAATCCTACCAGACATGGACAAGTCAGACACAACGCACTCACAGCCAGAAATTATGAAAATGTCTAGAACATTATGGTTCATTGTACTGAACAGGTGCACATGCATGCATGCTTGCTGCTTACAGCTTTGAACAAAGCGCTGTCATTATCATGAATAGTGGAATGTAATATAAGGCTTCACCAACCTGCTGTGCACTGACAAATGTTCAATATAATGGACAGATACCAAACACACGCACGCACGCACGCACGCACGCACGCACGCACGCACACGCACACGCACACGCACACACACACACACACAGTAAAACTAGTGATTGCTCCTGTTGAACCTGTCTGTCTGTTTTAAATCTCTTTGCAGGCAGGAGCTCAGATGATCTTCAGTGCAGCCAAGGACTTGGGACAGCTGTCCAAACTGAAGGTAATTAGCACACTGTGTGTGTGTGTGTGTGTGTGTGTGTGTGTGTGTGTGTGTGTGTGTGTGTGTGTGTGTGTGTGTGTGTGTGTGTGTGCGCGTGCGCGTGTGCGTGTGCGTGCTTGGGTGTTTGCTGAATCCTTCTCAAGTCACACACTCCATAGCAACCTCATATCATTGCTGTCTTGCAGAAACCTCTTTTGTCCATATTAACACTTTTAGTTTTTTGGGTAAACTAGCCCTTACCCGTTCAAAGATATGAGCTCCGAAATGATGTGCAGTGTGTGGGTTATGGGATGTGCACTGTGCACACAGTATTTGAGGGATGGAAAGTAACTTTAACTGGTGCTTGCATGCTAATATGTAGGAGCATCAATGTAAGAAATACCCGTTCCATTTAACGGCTACAGAGATACTGTGTACCGATCTGCATGATTTTTGGACATCATCTGTAACAGGGCCAGGACCCACCCGTCATATGCTGATAGTGATGCGATTTCAGATCAATTGCTCCAGCCAGCGAGGAGAAACGCTGGGACAGACAGACACTCACTCACTCACTCACTCAGTCAGACATTCGCAAAATTATAGTATAGATGAACGCCCTGTTTGATCATACTACTGCGCCACTTCTTCGCTGCCCGTTTCAAGCTTGTAGATGTGCTATATTTGAATCCTGAAAAGTAACAGTTTTGGACATATGAGGTTTCCACCCGACAGAGAAGATATGACTTTTCCCAACGTTATTTCCAAAGAGATTTTCTCACGGCTTAGCAGGCTTCCTGTCATCTGGGCATCACAGTCTGTAGTACAGCTACAGCACAGTATGTGACACTACACCTCATCCCCAATTCTGAACTTGGTTTATGTCCAGTGGAAACCGTTGCTGTCAGTCAGAGATCTAGAAGGCGACGTGTTTCGTTCATGTAGATCTCCTATTTTAGATTTTTTTATAAATATTTGAGCAGTGCTAACCGCTCCTACATCTGGCTTTGTCTGTTTGTGCCACACTTGGCTCATTGGAAAAGCGGGGAGCTTAACTCATATAAAGCACCGCTCACTTCACACTGAGTGTGATCTATTTATTTTATTTTCATCCTGAAAAGTAGCAGGATATATGAGGTTTCCACCTGAGAGAGGTGGAACGATATCTCTTAAATTTATTAAGACATTTTTCTGCTTTTCTTTAGACATGACTGGGCAAAGAGGCAAGGAGGAGCGAATAGATAGGAGGGCTGACGTGCAAAAACAGCTTTCTGAGTCACATTCAAACCCAGGGCATTGGGGATTATGTTGTCAGCACATGGACTGGTAGTGTCACCAGTGCACTGCAGTGTGTGCCAAGTCCACAAGCTGAACGTGGGTGGGTGTATAGATAGATAGATAGATAGATAGATAGATAGATAGATAGATAGATAGATAGATAGATAGATAGATTGATTGATTGATTGATTGATTGAATAGATAGAACATGTTATTTGTTCCACCAACCATATCGTCTCTGTCGTGTGGAAACGAAAACTGTTACTTTTCAGAATTCAACTAGAAGAAGTGCTCTTCCGAGCACAGGTCTCCACCAGCCACGCGTCCTGGTGGTGGTATAATAGGCCAATGTAAAAAGGGTGGCACGTGTTCTTCACCAATCTTAGGCCTTTCATGGCGGCACCATGAGGCTGATTTGAACATTTTGTAGTGTATTTTCTTCCTTGGCCTTTTGCGAATGTGTGTGCACAATTTCATTACAATTGCACGCTGTGTTTGATTTGAGGCATTTTGTTTGAAACGGATCAATCCTGCAAAGTTTGGAGGCCAATCTTAGCCAATCAGGATGGAATATTTAATACAGGACAGATCCGTCTTGATCATATGACTGTAGAGATACTGTGTACTGATTTGTGTTCATTTTGGGTAAAATTTGAAGGAGTAATATCCAAAAATGTGTCTTACATAAGTCGGCCTCCAGGTGGCGCTATAAAAGGCTGATGTGAAAGATGCAAGGAAAGAGTTTTTCCTTGGCCTATAGGGAGTGCGCTTACAAAGTTTGAAACTGATCAGTGGAGTTATAGGTAAAAGCACGAATTGGCCTGTTATAGCGCCACCATGAGGCTGATTTCAAAAATTTGAAGTGGCATTTCTTCCTCATCCTAGTGGGAACGTGTGTGCGCGATTTCATGTTAATTGTACTCTGCGTTTGTGATTTGAGGCATTTTGTCCAAAAGGGACCAATCTTACAAACTTTGAAAGCCAATCTCAGCCAATCAGGATGGAATATTGACAATCAGAGAGATCCATGTCGATCACATGTCTGTAGAGATACTGTCTACCGACTTGCGTGATTTTTGGACAAAATCTGTAGGAGTACTGGCCAAAAGGTAGTTTTGCACAAATTGGCCTCCTGGTGGCGCTAGAACAGGCTCATGTGAAAAATGTGGGGCAGAGGTTCTGAATTGGCATCCAGGGAGTGCGCTTACAAAGTTAGAAACTGATCGGTGGAGTTATAGGTAAAACCACGAATCGGCCTGTTATAGCGCCACCATGAGGCTGATTTAAAACATTTGAAGTGGCATTTCTTCCTCGGCCTAGTGGGAACCTTTGTGCGCGATTTCATGTTAATTGCACTCTGCATTTGTGATTTGAGGCATTTTGTCCAAAATGGACCAAACTTACAAACTTTGAAAGCCAATATCAGCCAATCAGGATGGAATATGGATAATCAGACAGATCCGTGTCGATCACATGACTGTAGAGATGCTGTCTACCGATTTGCGTGATTTTTGGACAAAATCTGTAGGAGTAGTGTACAGAAATGTGTTTTGCAAACATCGGCCTCATGGTGGCACTAGAACAGGGCCATTTGAAAAAATGTGGGGCAGAGGTTCTGAATTGGCATCCAGGGAGTGTGTGTGCTCATTTTGGCAGCGTCCAGGCCAACGGCGCCGGAGATTAGCTGTACACAAACTTGGAGGACGGACGGACGGACGGACGGACGGACGGACGCACAGACGCACGGACAGGGGCGAAAACATACTCTCCCCCTGCCTTCGGCTGGTGGAGACAAAAATAGCAACGGTAGCAGATCTACAAGCTCGAAACTCGTCGCTTTGCCTGTGTTTTCTAGCTTGCGGATCTGCTACTTTTTATGCTTTTGTGTGACACTGTAATATGATCGTGTGGGGCGTTAATTTGGGAAAAAACACAAAAAGGGGATAAGAGGTTTCTGCCTGAAAGCGTCAATTTTTACCTTGGAATACATGGGTATCCATGGCCCCAAGAGGATGAGAGTATTCCATCACACGATGGGATTTGCTTGCCGCTAAAGAAATGATTTGCATGCTAATCACATGTTGCATGGCAATCTGTTGCTTGAAAATCTGTTATTTTTGGCAAGGCGACACTATATGGAGAATTAGAATGAAAACGTTCTGTGATTCCACAGGGGATTTATAACACACACACACACACACACACAGCTTAGCTGAAATTTTTAAAATATTAAATGGAACGTGCATCTGTTGCAGTAGACTGACATTTAGCTACCTGATCCACACTTCTGCCATGGATTATGCACATATGAATATGCACATCCATCTGGATCCTTCTAGAAAGCACACACCTCACTCTCTCAGGCTTAGCCACCAGTTTGTTGTTAAAGCAGTATTCAGCAGTATTTCAATTTTAACGTTTTTATGCTTTTTTAACCACATTGATCCTGGCATCCTTATGTTGTGCAAATGTCAAAAAAAGAAGAAAAAAAGATATATAATTCTTTTTACACCGACGTATATATACAGTATATATATATATATATATATATATATATATATATATATAGACATAGTGGAGTAGAAATATTTAAAAAATTGAAATACTCAAGTAAAGTAAAAGTAGCTCAACATCTTTAATCTAGCACATAGTACTTGAGTAAAAACATCACTTTCAGTAGCTAGTACTCCACCACAGCATAGCTATAGATGGCGAGTGGCTAAAGCTAAATGTGTACATTGAGGCAGCGTGGTGGGTAGTAATTGGTCCTTGGGCCTGGGGATATTTATTGTGCTGTAGCAGGTTCACTGAGGCATTGTAATGCATCAATGTAGAGCCTTTCCACCACAATGCTCTATTACTGACCAGCCGGGCGTGGGAGGGCCATTATAACACAGTCCAACAGGATGTGAGGAGTGAGACATGCAGTGATCTCTGTGTATGTGTGTGTGTGTGTGTGTGTGTGTGTGTGTGTGTGTGTGTGTGTGTGTGTGTGTGTGTGTGTGTGTGTGTGTGTGTGTGTGTGTGTGTGTGTGTGTGTGTTGTGCAGGGGTGTCGCTCCAAATTCTGGGCCCTGTGTGTGTGTGTGTGTGTGTGTGTGTGTGTGTGTGTGTGTGTGTGTGTCTGTTGTGTATTTGCATGTGTGCATGCACACATACATACATTAACGTATGCATTTCTGTGTACTCTATGTGTATGTAGTGTACATGTGTTTGCTGGAGTTTGGGGCTATACATGTATGCATTACATATGTACATACATAGCGATCTGTTTTTCATGATTATGGGTATGAGTTTGTGTGCTGGGGTTTAGGGCTATGTACTGTATGTACATGTGCACATACAGTACGCACATGTTGATACATCGTTCATGCTTGCATGATCATTCGTGCATTGGGGTTTGAGGCTGTGTGTGTGTGTGTGTGTGTGTGTGTGTGTGTGTGTGTGTGTGTGTGTGTGTGTGTGTGTGTGTGTGTGTGTGTGTGTGTGTGTGTGTGTGTGTGTGTGTGTGTGTGTGTGTGTGTGTGTGTGTGTGTGACTCTGATATGTCCTTTGAGGGAACATCTGAGGCGTCCATTAGCGTGCAGATGGTAAGGTTCCATAAGCGCTGCAGTGATCCATCAACTCCTGCTTAATCCTAATCATAACTGATCATTACAATATTGATTGATCTTTGTCCTTTACTTTGTTCTTTATGTATTCTGTTTATGCTCGTGTGACTTTGTCTGCGTGTGTAAACTACTAACAGGCCACACGTTCATACTGAGGTCAAAGCTGCTGCCAATGCAGTGCTACTCAAAACCTCCCAGAAGCTAAATTTGGGTTACAAATGTTCGCTTAAAAAATACATATATTCAAAGATTGCACATATTTTCACAACTTTAAAAAAATAGCAGATATACAAGCTCGCAGCGTGGCACTCGGTGCCGCACTGTGAGCTTGTATATCTGCTATTTTTCAATAGCTAAAGGTATAAAATAATTAAGGCCCCTCCACCTTGGACCCTAGCAGCTCAGTCCCAAAATCAGTACCAAACCTTTTCATGTCAAAGACCCCAAAATTGATTTGTATTTGGCCACGAAACCCCATCTGAAAAGAGTTTGTGCCAGGGACCCCCAGAAGAGAAGATTTGTGTTAAAACATAAAATGTACCAAACATTTGTAGACCCCCCCAGACCCCACTTTGAGAACTAATGCCTTAGGTATGTAATTTTGAGAGTTATGGGGGTCCTCCTTAAATTTGAGAACCAGCTCTTTATAACTACTCTCTAGCAACTTCCATCACTCAGTAATACTGAAATGGACAATAACAGCACACCCTATAATTCTATAATCACTCATTAGAATCTAAGACAGGGGTTTTCAGAGTCTGAGACAGTGGTGTTGTGTCTCACAAGGGTCATACACCCGCCCTGCCCCCTCCTTTACAATGACATTGCTGTTAACTATGTTTTTATGTGTATTTATATGGACAACGTGCTACATGTGGATGTGGTATGAATCATTGCTGTTGAGCAGAAACCTCTTATCTCCATATTCTAACTTTTTGTGGGTTATTTGTAATTTAGCGCCCGAGAGAGAGAGAGAGAGAGAGAGAGAGAGAGAGTCAGTCTGTTCATCATAGACAATACACCGCTTTCAACTGATTATTCTAAAATAAATGGACTCTGAGGACCTAGGGGTCCTCAGAGTTAGTACAGTGGGCCACCAAATGTGTGTGTGATATTTTTTACATTAATCACTTGAACCCTAGCATCTCTATTTTGTTGGGATTCGGAAACGTTCTGCAAAAATAGCAGATCTACAAGCTTGTATTTACTTGAGATTTGGTGTAGAGGGGAAACGAGTAGACCAAGTACAGAGCCAAAGGTCAAGTATTGAGGTTTTAAGTGGTTACATGTCTAAAATGTCACATTAACATAAACACAGTAACGTATTGTTAATATCTCTCATCTCTAGTTATCCTGAAGGTAATCTTCCTCTTAATCTGCTGTGTGCTCTGATTTCTAGTGTTTCCTCAATTTGGGCAGTGATTCAGAACCTCTTAACAACAGTATGTTGGTATTGTTTCAATGAGACCCGTGATTAACGAGCAGGAATTAACAGAACGGGTTCATTTAACATTAACATTCCAAGGAATTGATCCACCGGGAACCGGTTCTCAATAAGAACCAGTTCTGGATTCTCATCCCTACTCCCCATTGCAGTTAGAACTGCAGACTCACTCCCAATCTTCCACTGTAATCTGAAGACTCACCTCTTCAGACTCCACCTTAGCCCGTAGCGCTTACCGTAGCACTTGTTATATAGACAGATGCTTAATTTGCTGTCCTGACATAATAGTTTGTATAGTTTTAATGTACAGATTATTTATTTGGGGATATTATACTGTTTAGACTGATGATAGGTTCTTGGTTTACCTATTACCCTAGATTACTATTTCTATGCACTTGATGTATTACCCAATTTATCTTGTGTTTACCTTGCTTACTGTAAATCGCTCTGGATTAAGAGTGTCTGTATTTGTTATTTACTTCATTCATTCACACCATGCACGCATGCATGAACGCACGTACACACCCACACACGCAACAAAAGTACAAGATTGAAACAGAAGTTACAACTTTAATATCGCTTTTATTTAATGAGACAGAGGTTACAACTTAAGTACCCACTTTTCTGCCAAGAAAATTAGCTTTTGTACTAATTCTCTTCATTAAAATGTACTAAAAATCCTCCAGGACACTACCCAATCTGGCTTCAGAATGAACGCAACTCCTGGGAAATATGTGGTGTTTGAATTATGAATGTACGAAGGTAGCTCAAACTAAGTAAATATCTGCGGGTATTAGCTGCTTTTTGAAGTTATTTCTCCAAGGTCCACAAGTGGAATTAAGCGCTCCAGACCTGTGGTCGTTACCCTCTTTACAGATATGTATATCCTTGTTATCCAGGTTGAAAGACGTGGTCGCAAAAGCTACTGTACAGTGAAATGCTGTGCGCGTTATGTTGTCTTATGCTCTTTTGATTTGAATCCCAATTTGTTCTGTTTTGGTCTATGCCAGGGGTCTTCACCAGGGGGTCTTGGACCCCTAGGGGGTCCTCAGAATTACTACAGGGGAGCCACCAAATCTTTGTGTGATAGGATCATGTTTTTCACATTAACCATTTGAACCCTTTGCATCCCTATTCTGAGTGGAACATTAGCCAAAAATAGCAGATCTACCGTCTAAGCTTGTAGATCGGCTATTTTTGGCAAAGAGGTTTGTAGAGGGATAAGAAGAGCAGACTAAGTATTTGACGGTTAAATGTCTGAAAATACACATTACTCCAACATGATGACAGTGCTGTCAAACAAGTCTAAGCAGTCTTAGAATTCTATGAACATTTTTACACATTTTTATACAATATGTAGTGGGGGTCCCTGCTTCATCTCTCTCTCAGCTAAGGGGTCCTTGGCCTGAAAACGTTGAAGACCCCTGGTCTATGCTCTTTTGATAACACTGATTTGAATCCCAATTTGTATCTGTTTTTGCTCTCTCTCCAGGAGCATGTAACTCGAGAGGAGGCCAGGAGTCTGACTCCACGGCAGTGTGCAGCCATGGACCTGGTGCTCCCCACCATCAAGGTGAGTTTCCAGCTGTGTTCCAGCTGTCAGTCCTAAAACCCCATGGAGGGAGGCAAACTGCTGAGCTCCACTATATCGCTGAGTGAGCAAACAAAACCATATCTGCAACTTTTGCAAAAATATGAGCGAGTAGGAAGATCAGAGACACTGGGAGCTTATGAGCTTTGGCTCAGCGGGGTAAAACAAAAGATATCCATATTGATTGGAACAATACTATTGGGAGCTCATGTCCAGGTTTTTTTGGGGGGGTTCATTGTGTTAGACAAAACAAGGATTTTGTGAACAGTCTGCACGTCTATAGTGGAAACCATGCAAGGCACCATCCTGCTTATCAGGAGCAGTTAGGGTTTCAGTGTCTTGCTCAAGGACACATTGACACAAACAAAGCCTTTGTGGATCACAGAGCCAACAAAATAACTCTGTTTTTGTAACAGCAAGCTGGAAAGTGTTGTTCAAAATTGTTATTCTAATTCTCTGAGGGTTCTAATTGGGTAGGATGTGTTTTTTTGGCTAAGACGGATATATATATATATATATATATATATATATATATATATATATATACACCAAAACAACAACACATTCTAAAACAACACCATAGACGTTATACTGTAGGCTTTAAGGATGGCAATGTTGGTTGTCAGTTGGCTGCATGTCTGTCTGTCTGTCTGTCCATCCATCTCTTTGGTCCCCAATAACAACACATCTCTAAAACTACCAGCTGTGGTGTTTTCTCGTTTTCTCTGCACCTTCATGCACACTGGTACATAGATTCTATTGGGTGGGTTGCTATGAAACCGATTGCATTCATGCTTTCTGGAGGATGCACTCTAGCTATTTGAGTGACCCCATGATATCTCATAGTCTGACTGGCAGGTTGCAGGATGAACCCTATTGATTTTAATGACTACTTCCTCTAGCGTTATGTTTTGGGAAAATGTCTGGTTGGGTATAAGTTGCAGTACGGCCTCTACAGGCTGATAGCAGAGGTTTCAGACATCTTCTCTACCTATACACACACTGGTTTATTCTTTTAAATGTCGGGGTGTCAAATCCCCTGCACGTATTGTACTTATTATAGTATTATACTAATGTACACATTATACTGTATATTCTGTATATCCTGGATTCCATTCTGTTGACTTTTCTCTTTATTGTTGCTAAAGTTTTTACTTTTTAATTGTTTACCTTTTTAACTCGTATTATAGTTTTTATATCTTGTTCTTTAGATGCTTTTTAGTAGGCTACAGTTTGAGGGACAGGTCACAACATTTCTCTGCACGTACTTATATGAGTGAGTGACAAATAAAACCTCTTTGAATCTTGGAGTAAGACTTTGATGGAAGAAGCCCAAGTTTAGAGAGAGAAAGTGGTCTGTCAGAAGAATAATTGGACTGTTGCCTTATTAACCCAGTCTGTTTACCGGCATGCAGTGAAGCAATTTGAAAACAAAGCCTAAACTCTACCGGGGGCAGGCCAGGTGGAGAATTACAGAGAAGTGCCACTGGGTGAACACTTTATTGGGAAAGTGCTGAGGAAACAAATTGATTCCAGCGTCTCCAAGGAGACCACCTTCGAGATTAGATCAATCGTGAAGCTGCATTTCTCTTCATCGGTATTCCAACGACAACAGCCAATTAACACCACAACTCGGTAATGTCTCCAGGATGGCGGGAAAGGTTACATTTATTCCAGCAGTGTGAACAAAAACAAATGGAGAACCAGACAGAAATGGACTCAAATCAGATGAGTTAGTAGAAAATGAAAGCAATCCTAAACTAAACCGCAAAATGCTACCCCAAGGCCTCAACCAACCAACACATGCTGCATTTGAATGAGCTGACCTTTATAACAGGAACAAAACAACAAACAAGATAGATACCTTTATAGATACCTTTATTATCCCAAGGGGGAAATTCAGTTGTCCAGTTGTAGCACAGCAGTATACAGTTATTTACAAAGTTACAGAGACGTAAGAAAAAAGATAGATAAGAGGGAGAAAAACAAACAAAAACAAGAGCAGTAGGCTACAGTACCAATAAAGAGAAGGTGCATCAATAAAGGGGGCGAATAATATATAAGTATATATACATAAAGTGTCTTACAAAAGAGACCATAGCAGTCAATGCTAGTTAGTGCAAACAAGTATCTCACTGTCATTGTTAAACAAAGCAAAATACTCAGAAACGACCAACACAACCTAACAGTGCAATGTCAAAAATCAGTGCGAAAAAACAAAAACAAAAAGACAGCTCAGAGAAGAAGAAACTAGGAAGCGTGTCACCGCAAGACACACATGAGCACTCTCCCTGGAAGGTCCTTAGAGGTCAAAGTCAATACAGCAATAGTTCCTTAGAGGTCAAAGTCAATACAGGAATAGTTCCGTCAGTCTAAGTTAGGAAGGGAGACACAAACAAACAAAAGCAATGAAAAATAGACCATATCATATTGTTGCTGTCGGGCAGAAACCTCTTATCTCCATATCTTACATTGTTGTGTTTTTTTTTTTGTAAATTAACGCCCTACTTGATCTTACAGCGTCACAAAACAAAAGTATCAAATGTAGCAGATCTGCAAGCTCAAAACACGGCGTGAAGTGACACGTTTCGAGCTTGTAGATCTGCTACTTTTACTATTTTTTTATTTGAATCCTGAAAAGTAACAGTTTTGGACTGAAAAAGATTTCCACCCGACAGAGACGAGATAAGATTCGCTTGACTAGATAATCAAACAGTAAACAGATTTAAAAAATCTGAAAAATAGCTTGCACTTCCAACAGTAGGATTCTCTGAGGATTGCTAAACCCCCAAATCCAGTGAGCAAAAAAAAAAAGAAAACTAAAAATATGAAAAAGGTACCACATCTCACATTCCCCCAAGTCAAGGAGGACAGAACACTCACATTTCACTTTCATTTCATTTATTTGGCTCACATCACAAAAGAAAAGCACTTGAGTGTTCTCGGCACAGAGCCTGAGGAACGCTGATAAACGTTGGAAGACGGCACCGTGCCGACACGCCTAAGCATTTATTACCATTTGACTGTGAGTGAATAGAGTGTATTGTCCTGAGGAGGGAACCTCTTACCCTGGAGGAAATAGAGAATGAACGCCGAACCTTTGAACTCTAAATGGCTTCCGATTTCTATATGTCTGTGTCTGAAGGTCGATAGCATTCGTTCAATTGAAATGGGTTTGGGGTAATTTGCTATATTACGTCAATGTGTTCCTTCACATTAACCCCTGACCTGTGAGTCAGTCCATAAATGAAAGGCATCTTGTTCTATCTCCTCCTCCGCCAAATCCAGCTTCTTTTTTTCCCCCCAGATCAGTAATTTATCTCTCATTTGGCTTTGCGGTACATAATTATATGCTGTTCCATAGCACCGTCCGTACCATAAATCATGTCAAGTCAAAATCTCAAGGAATTTAGATTTCCCATTTTGAACAAAATGGGCAAAAAAGGACAATCTACACAGCTGTTGAAATGGGTGAATTTAGATTGTTTATTTGTTATTTTTTTGTTCTTTAAAAAAATTGTTAAAAATGTTGCCTACCTTCCCAAAATAGGGGGACAAAATGGACGTATAGAATGTGCCTCTAGATCTGTATTGGGAATCCAATCCAAATTTGTTCATAAAGCTCATTTAAAAACAGCATAAAGAAATGATGATACTTTATACTAGTAAAAGAAAATAAAAAAAAGTGTATAATATAGTATATATCGTTGTTGTCGGGCAGAAACCTTTCTATCTATCTACATACTGTATATCATGTTCTTGTATGTAATGTGTTGTGAATCGATAGCCTTCCCAGTCACAATTCCACGATAACATTGTCTCTGTCGGGTGGAAATCTTGTATGTCCAAAACTGTTACTTTTCAGGATTTGAATAAAAAAACAGCAAAAGTAGCAGATCTAAAAGCTTGACAAGCTTGTGGATCTGCTTCTTTTGATGCTTTTGTGTGACGCTGCAGTATGATAGGGCATTAATTTACGAAAAAAACACAAAAGGTTAGAAACGGAGATAAGAGGTTTCTCCCCGACAACCGCAACCACACAATACCTAACACCTATCTACAATAAACATCACCTTGAGCTGTGTGTGAACCATGCTTGGATCCTGTCCCACACGGAGACGGAGAGCTGTGTCCAAGCACTTAAATGCATACTACGCACCTTTCAACAATGCCTTTTCCCTTAATAAGATCTGACCATGGTCCATTGTCCCTATACACCCCGGCTCCCACGGCTGGGAGTGGTGACAGCACTCTGTCCAGGAGAGAGCACGGCTTGCTTGCCTTTCCTAATCTATCAGGCTTATCAGCACCACTTAAACCCCAGCATCCATAGATCGACAAGCTCACAGCGCGTTATAACAGAACACAGAAAACACCCTTGTATAGATCCCCGAGGGACTCCGTAGGGAAACCATACAGTACGTGGTTTAACCCATTAAGACCTGAGGCCGATTCTACGAATGCCTTCTAAATCAGTCGTTCTCGAACCTTTACGTTTCAAGGACCCCCAAATTGATTTGTATTTGGCCGTGGACCCCCATCTGATAATGTTTTTGCCAGGGATCCCCAGAAGAGGAGATGCTTGATGCTCGCGCTGCGAGGCGTTGTGAGCTTGTAGATAGGCTATTTTCGGCAAAGAGCTTTGGTGTAGAGGGAAAGGTATTGACTGTTCAAGTGGTTAAATATCTGAAAACACAAATTGTCATGAATCCAAAATACGCTGATGATTGTGCTGTCAAACAATGAAACTATGGAATCTATGAAAAGGTTGTGGGGGTCCCTGCTTCATCTCTCTCTCAACTAAGGGGTCCTTGGCCTGAAAACGTTGAAGACCCCTGCTTTAGTATGATCAACTAGGGCGTTAATTTACGAACAAAACTTAAAAATGTAGAATATGGAGATAAGAGAAAAGAAATATTATTATATTTTTTTTAAGAAAAGAATATTGAGATAAGAGGTTTCCGCCCACAGCAATGGAATGTACCATTCCCACCACTGATCAGTGCACATGCGTATCGGTATCGCCGCCTCCAAGCTGTAAGTGCTTGGTAATTACCATGGTGGAGGTAGCTATTAGCGCTGGCTCCCAGCTGTTTTTTCACGCTCAGCCGGTCTCTCCTTTTAAAGGGCTTTCTGTCCAGTCAGTCTTATCCAACACTGTATCACACACAGTAAAACACACAGTAAAATACTCGCTGTCTGTTGATTTATCCATCCGGGTGGAATATGAGTTCACTAAAGCAAGGGGCTGTTTTTCGTGTCGAAGGATTTTGTCAAATATATTTGACTGCCGACCCCCCATTTGAAAAGGTTTTGTGCCAGGGACCACCAGAAGACAGGATTTATGTAAAAAATAGCTATTTTTGAATTGCCAAAGTGGATAAAGTGATTGTGATTTTCAGCTGGGGGTCTGCAGTCAAATACATAGGCATTTGTTGAACATACTTTAAACCTTACCAGTCAACCTGAAGCACTGACTATAGTCAAGTAAAAATGTGATTTATTTCTTCTTTCATTCTCTGTTCCTCTAGCAATACTTCCATGCCGGAGGGAACGGCTTGAAGAAGACTTTCCTTGAGAAAAGCCCTGATATGAGGTCCCTGAAATATGCTCTCAGCCTTTACACTCAACCTACAGATGCCTTGATCAAAAAATATATATGCACCCAGCCCTCTCAAGGTAAGGATACAGTATATACTGTATATATGCACCCAGCCCTCTCAAGGTAAGGGGACAAGATTACATCGTTTGTTTTGTTTTGTCTATCATTGTCCAATACAATAAGCAGCGGTGCACTGGAACATTAAAAGCGAATCCACGATCAATACAGATACCACACAGTGTTTGAGCTACATTTCAAATTGATGGGATTACTATTGTATAAAAATAATAATCAGAGACTCCTGCACACTGTCTTCTTCGCTTGCATTTGAGCAACACACAACGTCTAATAATAGTGTGGCTTCTCTGGCGATTGAAGATGCTTTCAGATGACTAAATTAATCAGCAGTTATTCGGCTAACTGCCTTGAGTCTATTATTTGCGATGAAGGTCGCAGTTTAGTATGTGAAACGGCACATGCTGACTCCGTCCGTCTGGAAGTGTACACCTTTACGGTCTTTGGGTTTGCAGCTCTGACATCATGCCCTGACATCACTGTATGTCAGGGGAACCACTCTAACAGAATGGGTTTGCCGCTCTGACATGCACGCTCTGTGCTTCACTGTGATTGGGCTGCAGTGAGATAATCTCTGTCGGGTGAAAACCTCATATGTCCAAAGCTGTTACGCTTTTCAGTATTCAAATTCAAAAATAGCAAATTGGGTAACAGATCTGCAAGCTCGAAACTTTTGAGCTTGTGGATCTGCAACTTTTGATGCTTTCATGTAACGCTGTTAGTATGATCAAGTAGGGCGTTAATAAAAGAAAATAAATAAATAAAAAAGTTAAAATGTGGAGATGCAGTTGGAGGTTTCAGCCCGACAACAACAATACGTCATGAACAGTTCCTACACGTCATGCTAACATGAGGTTTGTGTGCTAAAGAAAGATATATCATCCCACACTCCACCACTAGGCAATAAAGGGTACTCAATCATCTCTCCCTGGCTGTGAGTGTCATGTGGATGAAAGCATTACGTCGTTGTCGGGTGAAAACCTTGTATGTCCAAAACCGTTTGTTTTTCATTTTTCATTTTAAAAATTATTTAAACTAGTGAAAACAGACGATCTACAAGCACACAACACCTCGTACCGCGAGGCGTTGTGTGCTTGTAGATCGTCTGTTTTCACTACTTTTGTGCGACGGCCTTGTGCGATGAAGCAGGGCTTTACTTTGGGAAAGAACATACAAATTTGAAACTTGGAGATACAAGGTTTCCACCCGACAACGACGATTAGTTGTGCATTAAAGGTTGTTGCCAGATCTCATGAGAGTGCGTTGCTGAGACAGAGTTCGATAACAACCTTGATTTTCTCTCGATTTGTCTATCTGAAGATGTGTGGCTTGTGAAGAATGGGTCCAATAGTTGAGGGACCATGCGGCTAAAGACTCGGTCAGAAGCTGTGTTCCGTGTTCACGTTAACTTAATCCCATTGAAATGTCTCATGGCCTACATTTACTGTACTTCTCCTCTCCTAAATGGGTAGCTACTGTACGGCTTGTCTTACTTTTCTGTAGTTTGTCTTGTGTTGTGATTGGTGTAGCAGCATCAGCTCTGCTGTGTGGCAACTGGCAACACAAGCTGCGTTGTAACTGGTCTACTTTTGTGTCATACATACAGATCAATCCTGTTCTAGACAGATGGCCCATTTGGCGCCATGCCGTAAATGTATCATTTCGGCACACAGATCTTCATCAAGCTATATCTTGATCATTTTCATGAGGATGTGTGTACCGAAACGTTGTAAATAAATATTTGTTTAATTGTAAGCAAAAAAGGACAGAGTGAATGAGTCCTTCTCCAAAGCAACTGTTGATCCACAGAGCTTTGCGCAGCTCTGTTGGAAAATGATTCATTCACTCTACTCCACCATCCAGCTTGGACAAGTAAGCTGTTCTGGATCAGCTTCAAATCTCTAAAGCGTTCGTGGCCCACCCATCTGACCATTTAACACGGCAGCCAAACTGCAGTTTTAGAGCATGGTTATTAA